>NC_141016.1:42932294-43051746 GCF_052327205.1 Somniosus microcephalus | reverse complement strand
GGGGAGAGAGGGGTGGGAGGGGGAGCGAGAGGATGGGAAGGGGAGAGAGAGGGGTGGGAGGGGGAGAGAGAGGGGTGGGAGGGGGAGAGAGAGGGGTGGGAGGGGGAGCGAGAGGATGGGAGGGGGAGAGAGAGGGATGGGAGGGGGAGAGAGAGGATGGGAGGGGGAGAGAGAGGGGTGGGAGGGGGAGAGAGAGGGGAGGGAGGGGGAGAGAGAGGACGGGAGGTGGAGAGAGAGGGAGGAGGGGGGAGGGGGAGAGAGAGGACGGTAGGGGGAGAGTGAGGGATGGGAGGGGGAGAGAGAGGGGTGGGAGGGGGAGAGAGAAGATGGAGGAGGGGAGAGAGAGGATGGGAGGGGAGAGAGAGGATGGGAGGGAGAGAGAGGATGGGAGGGGAGAGAGAGGACGGGAGGGGGAGAGAGAGGGATGGGAGGGGGAGAGAGGGATGGGAGTGGGAGAGAGAGGGATGGGAGTGGGAGAGAGAGGGATGGGAGGGGGAGAGAGAGGATGGGAGGGGAGAGAGAGGATGGGAGCGGGAGAGAGAGGATGGGAGGGGGAGAGAGGGAAGGGAGGGGGAGAGAGGGAAGGTAGGGGGAGGCAGAGGATGGGAGGGGGAGAGAGAGGGATGGGAGGGGGAGAGAGAGGGGTGAGAGGGGGAGAGAGAGGATGGGAGGGGGAGAGAGAGGGATGGGAGGGGGAGAGAGGGGTGGGAGGGGGAGCGAGAGGATGGGGGTGAGAGAGAGGGGTGGGAGGGGGAGAGAGAGGGGTGGGAGGGGGAGAGAGAGGTGGGAGGGGGAGCGAGAGGATGGGAGGGGGAGAGAGAGGGATGGGAGGGGAGAGAGGGGTGGGAGGGGGAGAGAGAGGATGGGAGGGGGAGAGAGAGGATGGGAGGGGGAGAGAGAGGGGTGGGAGGGGGAGAGAGAGGGGTGGGAGGGGGAGAGAGAGGGGTGGGAGGGGGTGAGAGAGGGGTGGGAGGGGGAGAGAGAGTATGGGAGTGGGAGAGAGGGGTGGGAGAGGGAGAGAGAGGGTTGGGAGGGGGAGAGAGGGATGGGAGGGCGAGAGAGAGGATGGGAGGGGGAGAGATGATAGGAGGGGAGGGGGAGAGAGAGGGATGGGAGGGGGAGAGAGAGGGATGGGAGGGGGAGAGAGAGGATGGGAGGGGGAGCGAGAGGATGGGAGGGGGAGAGAGAGGGATGGGAGGGGGGGAGAGAGAGGGATGGGAGGGGGAGAGAGGGGTGGGAGGGGGAGAGAGGGGTGGGAGGGGGAGAGAGGGGTGGGAGGGGGAGAGAGAGGGTGGAGGGGGAGCGAAAGGATGGGAGGGGGAGAGAGAGGGTTGTGAGGGGGAGAGAGGGGGTGGGATGGGGAGAGAGAGGGATGGGAGGGGGAGAGAGAGGATGGGAGGGGGAGAGAGAGGATGGAGGGGGAGAGAGAGGATGGGAGGGGGAGAGAGAGCATGGAGGGGGAGAGAGAGGGGTGGGAGGGGGAGAGAGAGGGGTGGGAGGGGAGAGAGAGGGGTGGGAGGGGGAGAGAGAGGGGTGGGAGGGGGAGAGAGAGGGATGGGAGGGGAAGAGAGGGATGGGAGGGGGAGAGAGGGGATGGGAGGGGGAGCGACAGGATGGGAGGGGTAGAGAGAGGGATGGGAGGGGGAGAGAGGTGTAGGAGGGGGAGAGAGGGGATGGGAGGGGGAGAGAGAGGATGGGAGGGGGAGAGAGGATGGGAGGGGAGAGAGAGGGGTGGGAGGGGGAGAGAGAGTGGTGGGGAGGGGGTGGGAGTGGATAGAGAGGGGTGGGAGGGGGAGAGAGGGGTGGGAGAGGGAGAGAGAGGATGGGAGGGGAGAGAGAGGATGGGAGGGGGAGCGAGAGGATGGAGGGGGAGAGAGAGGATGGGAGGGGGAGAGAGAGGGATGGGAGGGGGAGAGAGAGGGATGGGATGGGAGGGGGAGAGAGAGGGATGGGAGGGGGAGAGAGAGGATGGGAGGGGGAGAGATGATAGGAGGGGATGGGAAAGAAGGAGAATGGAGGGGAGGGATGGAGAGAAAGTGAGCAATGGAAGTAAAGAGACTGAGGGATGAAGGGAGAAGTATGGGATGGAGAGATTGGGGAAGGAGAGAGAGATTGAGAGATGGAGATAGACAGTGAGGGATGGAGAGAGGGGAAGAATGAAGACCAAGAGAAAGCAGGACAGTAAGGAAAAATAAAGAATAGAGGATGAATGAGGAACGCCATTGTAATGTATTGTCACATGGTTTGTCACATGGTTTAGTATGAGCATGCTCAGTTCACTCTGGCCTAGTAAAACAAGCACCTTGACTAGCAACTGGTGTCTCTGTATTTCATTTGTTCTGCCACATATATTACATTCTGGTGATGAGAATGGGATCCCAAAGCCACTTTTAGGGATCATGGAAGGACACAGTGTTCAACCTTCGTGTGGAAAGGTTTAAGTTGAATTTGTGACACCTAAACTGAATTTTTTGCGATGTTTTATTGTTAATGCTGATGCAGAATCGTATGTTCTTCACCTTCGTGTGTGTGTATACGCAGCAACAGTGGCGTGGATTCTCACAGGTACACAGGTAGCGTGCTGAGTCACTGCTCGATGGGATCGGGACAATCATGATGTGCCTACGGTATTCATCGGAAACCTCGGCATGTGTGACCGAGCTCGCAAACCATTCAGTTCTTACAGTGAGCGGATGGAGATTTTTTTATGGTCAATAACATTATCGAGACTGAAGGTGCAGATGAGAATGTTCAAGCTCAAAATAAATTAATTCGTGAATGGAAAAAAGCAAGTTTTCTAACGGAGATCGGGCCAGATGTCTACGGAATGTTGACAAATTTATTTGCACCAGGGAAAGCGAAGGATGTGTCGTCTGAAGACATTGTCGAGAAACTCGAGGACCATTTCAACCCAAAGCCGTTAGAAATAGCAGAGAGCTATAAGTTTGGTACCAGAAACCAGAAACAAAGTGAAACCATCAGTGAGTACATTGTAGCTCTTAAGAACCTGTCTTTGCATTGTAACTTCGGCTCATTGTTGGATCGTGCGTTGCGAGATAAGTTTGTGTGTGGACTGCTGGATCAACGCACACAGTCCAAGTTACTGAACACTCTGAAACTAACCTTTGACATAGCATGCAAACTTGCCCTATCTATGGAGATGGCGTCTAAGAATGCTAGGGAGCTCCGTCCAACTCAAGTGACTAGTGTAGATGAGGTCTGCACTCACAAAGCCACCGCCGATCCTAAAGCTGTGAGACCGAGTCAAAAGCATGTCGGTGAGAGCAGTTCAGTGAATTGTTATCGCTGCAATGGAAATCACTCACCACAATCCTGCCAATACAGAAATGCAAAGGGCTCGATTTTCCTTGGGCCGTGAGGCGGGCTTTTAGGCGTGCGGGGGGTTAAAATCGCAAAACCTAGGGGTCGCAACCCCCCCCCGCCTGGTTCCCGCCTCCACGCCATTTTAACCCAGGTGTGTCTGATTGACCCGAATCAGTCCCTCCTGCAACAGGCGAGTCTGGTCTTTAGGGCCCTTAAACAGCATTTATAATCCCATTTTAACAGGCCCTTGCCTGTTTAACCCTTTTCCCCCTGTAAAACGCGCCTGGTGGGGATCACGCCTGTGAAACCTGGCATGAACACTATTGGCTTGCTGACTATCAGCTGCAGGTCCAACATTAAAGAGGATATTTGATCAGGCATCATTTGCAGGTGGCAGGACTTTGTTGTCTCAGGTCTGGGGGAACTTTTAGAAGGCATAACCACAGCTGTGGAAGTTTGGAGCCTGACACCCATCTCCAGTGTGACCTCCTGCGAGACCCCTCTCGCCACCCTCAGTCAGTGCTTCCTCAACTGAGGCACCTACCAGAAGCATGGGAGGCCTTTTATTCCTTCCCCTCTTGGCATTAGAGGACCTCCAGCCCCATTCGCAAAATGACACACGCCACAACTGCAGAAGTTTTTATTATTTTTTTTTATTCATTGATGGGATGTGGGCATCGCTGGCTAGGCCTGCATTTAGTGCCCATCCCTAATTGCCCTTGAGAAGATGGTGGTGAGCCGCCTTCTTGAACTGCTGCAGTCCATATGGTGTAGGTATACCCACAATGCTGTTAGGAAGGGAGTTCCAGGATTTTGGCCCAGCGACAGTGAAGGAACGGCGATACAGGTCCAAGTCAGGATGGTGTGTGGCTTGGAGGGGAACTTGTAGGTGGTGATGTTCCCATGCGTCTGCTGCCCTTGTCCTTCTAAGTGGTAGAGGTCGCGGGTTTGGAAGGTGCTGTTGAAGGAGCTTTGGCGAGTTGCTGCAGTGCATCTTGTAGATGGTACACACTGCAGCCACAGTGCGCCGGTGGTGGAGGGAGTGAATGTTGAAGGTGGTGGATGGAGTGCCAATCAAGCGGGCTGCTTTATCCTGAATGGTGTCGAGCTTCTTGAGTGTTGTTGGAGCTGCACTCATCCAGGCAAGTGGAGAGTATTCCATCACACTCCTGACTTGTGCCTTGTAGATGGTAGAAAGGCTTTGGGGAGTCAGGAGGTGAGACACTCGCTGCAGAATTCCCAGCCTCTGACCTGCTCTTGTAGCCATAGTATTTATATGGCTGGTCCAGTTCAGTTTCTGATCAATGGTAACCCCCAGGATGTTGATAGTGGGGGATTCAGCGATGGTAATGCCATTGAATGTCAAGGGGAGATGGTTAGAGTCTCGCTTGTTGGAGATGATCATTGCCTGGCACTTGTGTGGTGCGAATGTTACTTGCCACTTGTCAGCCCAAGTCTGAATGTTGTCCAGGTCTTGCTGCATATGGACACGGACTGCGTCAGTATCTGACGAGTCTCGAATGGTGCTGAACAGTGTGCAAACATTAGTGAACATCCCCACTTCTGACCTTATGATGGAGGGAAGGTCATTGATGAAACAGATGGTTGGGCCTAGGACACTGCCCTGAGGAACTCCTGCAGTGATGTCATGTGATTGAGATGAATGACCTCCAACAACCACAGCCAACTTCCTTTGTGCTAGGTATGATTCCAACCAATGGAGAGTTTTCCCCTTGATTCCCATTGACTTCAGTTTTGCTAGGGCCCCTTGATGCCACACTCGATCAAATGCTGTCTTGATGTCAAGGGCAGTCACTCTCACCTCACCTCTTGAGTTCAGCTCTTTTGTCCATGTTTGGACCAAGGCTGTAATGAGGTCAGGAGCTGAGTGGCCCTGGCGGAACCCAAACTGGGCGTCAGTTAGCAGGTTATTGCTGAGTAAGTGCCGCTTGATAGCACTGTCGATGACACCTTCCATCACTTTGCTGATGATTGAGAGTAGACTGATGGGACGGTAATTGGCCAGGTCGGATTTGTCTTGCTTTTTGTAGACAGGACATACTTGGGCAATTTTCCACATTGCCGGGTAGATGCCAGTGTTGTAGCTGTACTGGAACAGCTTGGCTAGGGGCGCAGCTAGTTCTGGAGCACAAGTCTTCAGTACTATTGCCAGAATGTTGTCAGGGCCCATAGCCTTTGCAGTATCCAGTGTCTTCAGCCGTTTCTTGACATCACGTGGAGTGAATTGAATGGGCTGAAGACTGGCATCTGTGATGCTGGGGACCTCAGGAGGAGGCCGAGAGGGATCATCCACTCGGCACTTCTGGCTGAAGATAGTTGCAAATGCTTCAGCCTTGTCTTTTGCACTCACATGCTGGGCTCCACCATCATTGAGTTGCCATCAGAAATTTTATTTACAATAACCAACTGATGGCATTTTAAAAATAAACACAACATTTCACCCAAGTGACTACCCTTGTGACTATTAGTGCTTTATTTTCCTCTTACGCGTGCTCCTACATAGTGGTTCCCCTGTGGCTTCAGCAGATGTGGAGGCCCCTTGCTCACTCTCCTGCTGCTCCTGTCTCGACACCTTTGGCGGGCATCCTCTGGGATGGCGAGCCTGTGAGGGCTCGCCAGCAGTCTGCTGCTCCTGCGGCTGTGCAGGGGTTGAGACGTCTATCTCACTTGGGTGTGGACTCCGGCGGGCCTCTGACCAAGGGCTCTGAAGTGGCATGGAAGTGTGAGCACATGGAGAGGAGCCCCCACTTCCTTGAGGTCTGCCACCAACCTCCCTCTCATGGGCCAGGTGCCCCTCAGTGCCTGCAAGTGGCTTGAGAGCAGCTTACTGCACATCAGGGGGGCCATGGGTGTAAAGTCTGTGGGTTGTTTAGTTAATTAATACACAGACTCCAAGAGTAACTTAAAACAGGACTTTACTATTCGAAGGTCAGGGCGAATCTGCCCAATAACTCCTGGCACAACACTTATATACTGGTGTGGTCACCGTCGGTATTACCGTATACAGAAGCCAAACAAAGTAGTGCCACACCTAAAATAGTTCTCTTAAAGGTGAACGGTTACATACAATAGTTCTCTTAAAGGTAGACGGGTACATACACTACAATCCTCCCTTTTTAGCTTACAACATACTTATTCCCCATTAAACATAACATATAATCAACTTCATGTAAAACAATTCACAGATATAGTCTCTGCGGGAAACAGTTCACAGATTCAGTCTCTGTGGGAACAGTTCACAGATTCAGCCTCTGGTCTTGACTCGGTCCGAACAATATCTCTGTGGTGTAGCCGGTTCACATTTCTAGCGTGACTCATCCAATAGTCTTTCCCTTGGCTTAACAGCTTGAACTTCCGTCCTGCTGAACCAGCAGTGCTGACTTTTACAAACAGCTGGACTGCCTTGGTAATTTTTCCTACTTTCCAACTGATTTGGCCCCCTTCGTGGGGCCCACGTGCATGATCTGATAGAAGTGATAATGATTTAGATGGTTATCGTCTTCTGCTTCGTCTTTTTCTTTTCTGCTTCTTGGAGACTCTCGGGGCTCCCTTATCCGCTGCCAGCTGTAGCGCCACCATCTCCCTATGTTCCTTAGACTTTAAGTGCTTCATCCTGATTTCTGCACTTTGGGAGTTTTCATCACAAGCTGGGCAGACCAAGTCATCGTAATATTCCGTGTCACTCAACAGGTCATGGTAATATTCGGTGTCGTCCTGAGCTAGTCTAGCGAGAGGGCCTGCTACTTCTTCCGTACCCAACTGGACGTTAGCCGACTGTTGTTCCCTCCCTAGACACCTTTCCTGAAGAGACTTCTTCATGCGTTCATATTCATCCCGCTCGTCCTGGGTTTCCTGCAAATCCTTCACTAATGACTTTGTTTGTGATTTCAACACTTCCCCTTCCCTCGGGGATTGATTGATCAGGCTATTCAATCCTTCTACTGGAGCAACTGTTTCAACATTCTGCTGTTCACATTGACGTGATTCAGCGTACTTTTGGCATCCCTGTAAAATCTGTGTTGCAACCTCAGCTATTTCCATAACTTTTGAGAGCTCCGAACTCCTTCCCTTTGAAGATTGAAGCTCGTGTTCAGATTGTTCCCATTGTAGAGTCTTGTCCTTCAGCATATGAAGGAGTTGGCTGACCGTTAACTCTTCCACGGGAACACTGTGGGTCAGAGTCTTCTCCATTTCATCCACCTTTTCCTCCAATGCTTTCACCTTCTTTTCCTCTTGTACTTTGGCTTCCAGCGCTCGGAGAAGTTGCGCCTTGATGCTCTCTAGCTCATGTTCAGAGGCCATTCTTACAGTCTCTGTGTTTCTTACAGTTCCCTTTTCTTCCACTGAACGGATTCCCAGTTGAATCTGTTCTTCAAGTTGTTGAATCTCGGTCATTGCCGCCCCATATTTGTCTTGGGTTTCCTTTAATATTTTTATGAGTTCTTGTACATCTTGTCTTTCATGTTCTGCCATGTCTTTCACCTCTAATTTCTCATCTATGGATGGAACTTCTCCCGATGAGTCTGTCTTGGCCTTGAGCTCATCAAGAATTTCCTGCAGCCTTTGGACTTCTTGCTCATGTTCAACCTTCAGTTGCTCATATGCTTCCACTGAAACTAGCTTTTCGGAGGTTGCCGAGTTAACCCCTTCCAGAATTGTAGCCTGGGCCTGTTCATACTGTTCTTTCAACTTCTCACACTCTGCTTGTAAGGAGTCGTAGAGAAGAACTGGAATAAAATCCTGGCTTCCTGAAGATTCCTCTTCATTTGCTTCTTCCTGCAAATATTCTAACTCCTGAACAGCATAAGGGAGATGTGATCGGTAATTGGTCACGATGGCTCTATGGTCGCTCTCTGCTTGAGCTAGCTGCTTCTGTTGTCTTTCCAGATTCTCCCATTTGGTGTCATAGAACTTTTTCATTGTTTTCATCTCTTGTACGAGACGGTAACTCAATTGTTCTAATTGTTGTCGTAATTTGAAATAAGTTTGAGTTCTTCCGTCATGGATATGTCCGTAACTTGAACAGGCTCAGAATTTTCTGTCAAACTAGGTTGTCGTTGTTCGGTGGAGTTCTGTTCTGAAACTTTGTTCTTCTCTGGAGCATAAGCCTTTATGCATGCCTTCGTTTTTCCAACATTCGTCGGCAAGTCCATTTCAGCCTTGTCTTTCATATTTAGGTTGGTCTTATCGTCATCCGTTTCAGAATCTGAGCTGATTGTCTGCACCGAGTCCTCACTCGTTATGGCTTTTAGATAGTGCCATTCCATGTCTATTTTCTTGATCCACTCCCGTCCTAGAAGTGGTGGTCCTCCCTCATGTAGTACGTATAAGTTCATTCTTGGGTGTTCTTTACACCTATCTCTCACTTTGGCTCTTATCTTTCCCATGGGGTATACTTTATGCCCCGTGTATGTCTGCAATACGAACTTGGTATCTCTTAAGGGTATATGTGAGAATAGCCGGTGGTAATCCCTTCGATTTATGACTGATAGAGCTGATCCAGTGTCCAACTCCATTTTCACTTGGATTCCAGCTATTTTTAGCATGACCCAGATAGTTTGTAGGTCAGCTTCCTTACTCACATTGTGAATTCTCAGACTACCCAGCTCCTGGCCGTTTGGGTCTGAGTCTGAATTCTGTTCGTCTGAACTCTTCTCAGCCACCTTGTGTACCTTGTTGTACTTTTCCTGTGATGGCTTCCTTTGGTTGTTGGTCCTTTGGTTGTTGGTCTTCTTCCCTGACCGGCATACCTTAGCTATGTGACCCAGTTTGCCACATTTCCTACATTCCTGGTTCTTAAACCAGCATTGGTTCTGGTCGTGTGTTGTCTTCCCACAACGATAGCATTTTGTTGTTGTCGAGGTAATTTGATCCACACTTAGTGCTGCTGTCTTTAGCTGCATTTCCGCAGTTCCCTTCGCTGCGGCTTCGTGCGATGCTGCAATAAGGACAGCCCTGTCAAGTGTAAGGTCGTTCTCTTCGAGTAGTCGCTTTTGCGTTCCTTCCTTTGCCAACCCGCACACGAACTTGTCTCGCAATGCCTCTGTCAGATTCCCTCCAAACTGGCAGTATTTCGCTAGTCTACGCAGTTCGACCAAGTATTCTGCGTTGCTTTCGTCTTTCCGTTGCGTTCTCGCATAGAATTTGAATCGTTCCGCCAACATCAATGGTGTGGGGTTCAAGTGATCCTTCAGAACAGCCACAATATCATCGAAAGTCTGATCCGCCGGTTTAGCTGGTGATAGTAGATGCTTCAAGAGCCCGTATGTCTTCGCGCCCATCGAGTTTAGCAAGGTTATAGCTTTGTCATCTTCTTCTATTTTATTGGCCTCACAATAGATCTCGATGCGTTCCACGTACGTGGCCCAGTCTTCTACCTCGGCATTAAAATCATTGATGTTACCACGCTTAGGCATCTTCCTCTCTTTCTGATAACACCCCGAATTATTTCTTTAACTTATTTTTTTTTTTTCTAAGATGGCGGTTTTCCCGCGAAAATGGCGGTTTCCCGCGCTTATCTTCTCTCCCCGCCCACTTCAATGGCGGTTTCCCGCTTCTGTCTTCTTCCCCGCCTAATGGCGGCTTCCCGCGTTTCTTCCCTAGCGGGAGGGGTACACTTTCCCCCACAGGCGACGGCCGCTGGCTTTCAGATTCACAGCCTGCGCGTCGGCTTCAGTGCTTTCCCTTTTCTCGGCAAGGCAACCGGCGCTGGGTACACCCCGTTGACGGCGAACAGGTTCAGCCGCTGGGCTGGCTCTCGCTCAGTTCCCCTTGTTCGGGCTCGGTCTCTCTCCCGCTCTCTCGGCTCTACCGGCGCTGGGTACACCCCGTTGACGGAGAACAGTTTCAGCCGCTGGACTGGCTCTCGCGCAGTCTCCCTTGGTCGGCTCTGCCTCTCCTGCTCGCTCGGCTCTACCGGCGCTGGGTACACCCCGTTGACGGAGAACAGTTTCAGCCGCTGGATTGGCTCTCGCGCAGTCTCCCTTGGTCGGCTCTGCCTCTCCCGCTCGCTCGGCTCCCAAACGCCTCTCCCAGCCGCCTCGCAGTCCGGTGCTTCCCTCCCCGGCTGCGGCTGAGTTTTTATATCTTCCCGCGCCTACGCTCCCGGTCGCAGCGCTTCGTGGCTTCGGTCGCTGCCCGGCCTTTTTCGCCGGTCGCGGTCTAGCTGTCTCACGACGCCGTTGCGTCCCCAGGCTGTCTGTACCGCGGCTTCCTTGCTCCACGCTGCCCCAGTCTCAGCGCCTCTGGGCCCGACTTCTGTCCGGCTCCTTTCCCCCTCGACCGTGGTCGAGTGCACCGCCCTTATCCTCCGGTTATTCTTTTTACTTTTCCCTTACTCACAGTCACCGTGGCCGCCTTGCTTCTCGTGCTGATCGGCTCACTCCTCACCGTGGCAGAAGGGACAGTCAGTGCCTGTTGCTGATGGAAGTCTTTGTCTCTGAATTCTTCCTCCTTTCCAGCTCTGCAGACTCGAGTTTTCTCCCAGCAGAATGACGAGGGCGGTTGCCTCTTCTCGACGCTCGTTAACTGCTTCGGAATTATTGTTGCCGCAGGGTACGATCGGACTCGTCGCCACTGTAAAGTCTGTGGGTTGTTCAGTTAATTAATACACAGACTCCAAGAGTAACTTAAAACAGGACTTTACTATTCGAAGGTCAGGGCGAATCTGCCCAATAACTCCTGGCACAACACTTATATACTGGTGTGGTCACCGTTGGTATTACCGTATACAGAAGCCAAACAAAGTAGTGCCACACCTAAAATAGTTCTCTTAAAGGTGAACGGTTACATACAATAGTTCTCTTAAAGGTAGACGGGTACATACACTACAATGGGGACCTGTATCTACAATGGCAGTCCTACTCAGAAGGACTTCCATGAAGGTCTGGTTTCTCTGTTCAATAGATGCCCATCGCTCCTCAAGAGATGTCATTCTATTCTGAACACTCACCATGTTTTCCATACCCTGGCGACTAACCTCCTCCATGGCCGTAGCCCTCCTCTTCTCTATGGTAGCCAGCCTTACCATGGAGGCAGCAATCATTTCCACGTAGGTAGCCATCCTTTCCGTGTTGATGCGTTCATGCGCCAATGACTCCACAAAGGCTCTGCTCATGTTCGCTATGGACTCCTCCATTCGCTCCACACTCGCAGCGACCCTGGATACAAAACCTGCCAGAGACTCCTGCATCTGTGCATGGAGTTCCATCACTTCTGATCTTACGGATGGACCCAGAGGCAGAGGGTCGAAATGCAGCTGAGCCTAGCTGGCAGAGTCCTGCGCCCTCCGACGAGGACTCTCCACTGCTGTCCCTGTCTCCACAATCTGCTGATGCTCACTTGTGAGCTGTGATACACCAGGTGACAACTCTACTCTATGTCCCGAAGGTCCCACCGAGGTGTGAGTGTCTGCGCTGGTGCTGGGTGCGCTTATTTCTGATGACGCTGCGCCCTCAGAGGCTGCAGATTCCTCTGAGGAGTCTGGCATCTCAGGCTCTTCCTCCTTCACACTGGGGACGGGGGTTCTCGATGGTCCTGTGGGGGAGTCAAGGAAAAAGTTAGAGATGTGATGCCAAGGTTACATGCACATTGCATTTTGCAGATGATCATAAGTCCATATGATATAGCTTCAGAATCATTATCAGCGACTCATGCAATGCCAATGAAAGAGATGGAAAACTATTCTGTCACCAGCTTGTGGGGATGCTCCTGCCTGTCCCTCCCCAACGTCCACATCGCGGTCAGCCCCGGCAATCTCCAGGACGCCTTCCTCCCAGTGGGTGAGCTGGGCTAATGAAGGTGGTCCTCCTCCTGTCCTGGCTCGCTCTCTCCTGTTGTGAGCTCTCTATTCCTGCAATGAGGGAGACAAGTGGAGGTTGAGTGAGAATGAAGGAGTGAGTGCAGAGATTGCATAGCATAGATACTTAGAAGGAGACAAAGATGGAGTGAGGTTGCAAGACCAAGGGCCCTCCCTGTGTGTTGTCAGTTGTGTTCAAAGCATCAGAGTGAGTGTGAGGGCTGCATGGTGGAATAGTTCTGAGTGTGAGCATAGAGAGAGAGGGAATGGGTAAGGGTGCATGGATGTGAGTGTCTAGTGGGATGTGCAGGAAGAGATTGCTAAAGCTGAGTGCTGCTGAGGAAAGGCAATGGGGATCAGATTGAGGGTGATGGAAACATCATACAGTACTTACTTTTCCAGTGCGAAGAAGGTCATGTAATCTTTTCCTGCACTGCAACCACGTTCTTCGTGTTAGCCCCAAGGAGTTGACTTCCCCTGCCACCTCTAGCCACACAGCCTTGGTCTGGCTGGGAGGCCTCTTCCTCCCTGAAGAAGGGAACAGGACCTCCCTGTGGGCCCTAGCACCATCCAATAATGCCTGGAGTGAAGCCTCATCAAATTTGGGCGCAGATCTGGCCCTCCTGCTGGCCGTTCCTCCTACAGGCTCCTGTGCCATCTTAATGGTGAAGGTTGGGAGCCTGCAGAGGAAGCAAGGCTTGCTGTGGACCTTAGAAGCAGCAGCAGTGATGACGTCATATTCTGCGACTTTCTGACTGGAAATACTCAATTGCCAAGGCTTCCCACACACTGGAAATCAATGGGCCAATTGTGTTAAATTTGCATCAATCTCACAGACCCATTTACAATCATGTCGGAAGCACTAAATTCAGGGAAGCCGCCAATTCCCCGCACCTGAACTAAAATCGACCCCAAAGTGTTTTCACTGCCAGGCGCAAGGCCATATTTCAACCGCTTGCAGAGCTAGATCAAAAGCAGGAAGTAAGAACCATTCTAGTGGCAATGCAAAGCAGTGACAACAAAAGGGAGGAATTCACAATATTGAAGTGAACACACCTGATGTTGAAGAATTAGGCATCTACAGTATCTATGCACTAGCGGCATCGCTAGCAGTCGTGAGAAAGAGTTCCTCAGAAAACTTTTGACCAATGACCAATATATTGATGTGTATCGACACGGCGGCGGACTGCTCTATCATGAGTAAGGACACATGAGAGTAAGTTTAATCAAATACCACTTACAAAGAGTGCGGTAGAGTTAAAAACCTACTCCGGAGAAATCCTAGAGACATGTGGACAAATGGAATGTACAGTTCAACACAATGGCCAGTCAGTAAAGCTGCCTATTATTGTAGCGAGCTACAACAACAGGCCAACCCTCATGGGCAAAGACTGGTTGAGAAAGTTAAAACTAAACTGGAAAAACATCTTCAGTGTAGATGCTTCAAAGAAACGACTCGACACGTTGCTGAACAAGTACGAATGCATGTTCACAGACAGATATGAGGGCATCACTGGGTATGACACACATATCCACATCAGGTCCAACGTGAAGCCTGTCTATTGTAAGGCAAGGCCGGTCCCCTATGCGTTGAAAAGTCAGGTGGAGGAAGAGCTAGAGAGAACGGAGTGCTAGTAAAAACTGACAAAAGTGAATGGGCTACCCTGATTGTGGTAGTGCCCAAAGCAGACAAACTGTACGCTTGTGCGGTGACTACAAAGTTACTATCAACCAAGTGGTTGCCGATGAAGAGTATGCGTTACCTACATCACAAGATTTGTATGCAGCACTCTCTGGGTCAATGGTTTTCTCTAAGCTTGACCTGTCGCATGCTTACACTCAGCTGAATGTTGACAAAGAGAGTCAACAGTATCTCACCATCAACACACACAAGGGACTGTACTCATACACCAGGCTGCCGTATGGTTTAAAGTCCTCCCCAAAATCCTCCAGGCAACGATGGATAAGATTTTGCAAGAGTCCCAAATTGTTAATACAATCAAGACGATGTGCTGATTGCAACAAACAACAAGGAAGAAAATCTAGAAGTGTTAGATTTAGTGCTTCAACCTAACAATGTCAAATTGAAAAGGAGCCAATGTGCTTTTGTGCAGCCTGAGGCTGTGTGCCTTTCTCTGAAAGTTGATGCAAATGGCTTGCAACTAGTTAAGGAAAAGGTTGATGCTGTCATCAATGCTCCAACCTTACCTGAAGAGCTTGTTTCTGACAATGGCCCTCAGTTCCGTTCTGCTCGTGAAGAGTTCATGAAATGGAACGGTATCAAACACCATATCAACCAGCTTCAAACAGAGCAGCTGAGAGTTCAGTCAGAATAGTGAAAGAAGCTCTCAAAAAGCAAGTGTTGCCGGGTTGGTCGGGACTCAGCATAAAGCAACATTTAGCAAATTTCTTGGTGAAGTACAGAACTACTCCGCACACTACAACTGGACATACCCCAGCAGAACTCTTGATAAAGAGGATGTTGAGAACACGATTGAGTCTTGTTCAACCAAATTTGGCCTCAAGTGTTGAACAGAAATAGCTGAGTCAGAAACGTTATTAAGACAGCAATCGGAAAGTTTCAGACAAAACGAGTGTTTGTGTTCTCAGTCCCCCTGGCAAGTCGAGTTCACACAAGTGAGATATTGGAACCGTGGTAGAGGTTGGTGGAACCAAGAAATATTTGGCTGAGATTGGCGACAACACCCGAAGTGTTCATGCAGATCAAATGATCTCTGCTAGAGATGAACCAAGATGTGATCTTGAATCACTTGATCATCAACACATACATGAGTTTGACTCTGTTTAGACTTCAGAAACTGAAGCACCAGGTTCAAACAAATCTGAGATAGAAACAGGATCATCTTTGAGTTCGGAACCAGAACAAAACAGCCCAAAAATTGGTTCGACACCAAAACCTTTTGTAAAGAGATCAGGAAGGCTCCACAAACCTGTTACTAAAATGGATTTGTGGTTCATTTGTAGCATTTGTAGTTGATTTAAAAGATGTGGTACATGTAATGCTGGGAAAGGTGGGACCATAGTTTGCATTTGAGAGGAGAATATGTGCACTTATTAAGGGGAAAGCAACGTAATGTATGATCACATGGTTTGTCATATGGTGTAGTGTGAGCATGTTCACATTGCTCTGGCCGAGTAAAGCAACTCATCCTGTCTGTGTCCTTCGCTTGTTCTACAACATATATTACAGTCATCGTGAAAGAAAAAGATAGAAGGTGAAACAAAACAAAAATTTAAATAACATTTATATATTTTGATTTGATGATCTGGTTCTGATTATGTTTTAATGTTGTTGAATATTTAAAAGAATGGTTTCCAAAGAATACGTTACTTTTACCCATGCTATAATTTCATGATGTGACCCAAACCCGAAGTGTGAGTTGTGGAAATAAATTGAGCCGTTCTGGACATGAGGAAGTATCAAACTAAGAGAGGCAAATCCGACGGTGCCCACAACATCGCTCCTTAACCAGCTAAACAGCCACTCAATTCACACTGTGAACTGCTCAACCTCTGGGAGAATTGGAGGGACAGCACAAGCAGAGCTTTACTCTGCACCTAACCCGTGCTGTACCTGCCCTGGGAGTGTTTGATGGGACAGTGTAGAGGGAGCTTTACTCTGCACCTAACCCGTGCTGTACCTGCCCTGGGAGTGTTTGATGGGACAGTGTAGAGGGAGCTTTACTCTGTATCTAACCCGTGCTGTACCTGCCCTGAGGGTGTTTGATGGGACAGTGTAGAGGGAGCTTTACTCTATATCTAACCCGTGCTGTACCTGCCCTGGGAGTGTTTGATGGACAGTGTAGAGGGAGCTTTACTTTGTATCTAACCCGTGCTGTACCTGCCCTGGGAGTGTTTGATGGGACAATGTAGAGGGAGCTTTACTCTGTACCAAACCCGTGCTGTACCTGCCCTGGGAGTGTTTGATGGGACAGTGTAGAGGGAGCTTTACTCTGTATCTAACCCATGCTGTTCCTGCCCTGGGAGTGTTTCATGGGACAGTGTAGAGGGAGCTTTACTCTGTACCTAACCCGTGCTGTACCTGCCCTGGGAGTGTTTGATGGGACAGTGTAGAGGGAGCTTTACTCTGTATCTAATCTGTGTTGTACCTGCCCTGGGAGTGTTTGATGGGACAGTGTAGAGGGTGCGTTACTCTGTATCTAACCTGTGCTGTACCTGCCCTGGGAGTGTTTGATGGGGCAGTGTAGAGGGTGCGTTACTCTGTATCTAACCCGTGCTGTACCTGCCCTGGAATTGTTTGATGGGACAGTGTAGTGGGAGCTTTACACTGTATGTAACCCATGCTGTACCTGCCCTGGGAGTGTTTGATGGAATAGTGTAGATGCAGCTTTACTCTGTATTTAACCCGTGCTGTACCTGCCCTGGGAGTGTTTGATGGGAAAGTGTAGAGGGAGTTTTATGCTGTATCTAATCCATGCTGTGCCTGTCCTGGACGTGTTTGATGGGGCAGTGTAGAGGGAGCTTTACTCTGTATCTAAACTGTGTTGTATCTGTCCTGGGAGTGTTTGATGGGACAGTGTAGAGGGAGTTTTATACTGTATCCAACCCATGCTGTACCTGCCCTGGCAGTGTTTAATGGGGCAGTGTAGAGGGAGCTTTACTCTGTATCATAACCATGCTGTACTTGCCCTGGGAGTGTTTGATGGGACAGTGTAGAGGGAGTTTTATACTGTATCTAACCCATGTTGTGCCTGCCCTGGAAGTGTTTGCTGGGTCAGTGGAGAGGGAGCCTTAAGCTGTATCTTACCCGTGCCATGACTATCCTGGGAGTGTTTGATGGGACAGTGTAGAGGCAGCTTTACTCTGTATCTAACCCGTGCTATACCTGCCCTGGGAGTGTTTGATGGGACAGTGTAGAGGGAGCTTTACTTTGTATCTAACCCGTGCTATACCTGCCCTGGGAATCTTTGATGGGATAGTGTAGAGGGAGCTTTTCCCTGTATCTAATCTATGTTGAACTTGCCCTGGGAGTGTTTGATGGGACAGTTTAGAGGGAGCTTTACTCTGAATCTAACCTGTGCTGTACATGTCCTGGGAGTGTTTGATGGGGCAGTATAGAGGGAGCTTACTCAGTACCTAACCCGTGCTGCTCCTGACCTGGGAGTGTTTGATTGGGCTGTGTAGAGGGAGCTGTACCATGTACCTAACCCGTGCTGTACCTGCCCTGAGATTGTTTGATGGGACAGTGTAGAGGGAGCTTTACTCTGTATCTAACCCGTGCTGTACCTGCCCTGGGAGTTTTTGATGGGACAGTGTAGAGGGAGCTTCACTATGTATCTAATCTGTGTTTTACCTGCCCTGGGAGTGTTTGATGGGGCAGTATAGAGGGAGCTTTACTCTGTATCTAACCCGTGCTATACTTGCCCTGGGAATCTTTGATGGGATAGTGTAGTGGGAGCTTTACTGTGTATCTAACCCGTGCTATACCTGCCCTGGGAATCTTTGATGGGATAGTGTAGAGGGAGCTTTACTCTGTATCTAACCCATGCTGTACCTGCCCTGGGAGTGTTGGATGCGACAGTGTAGAGGGAGCTTTACTCTGTATCTAACCTGTGCTGTACCTGCCCTGGAATTCTTTGATGGGACAGTGTAGAGGGAGCTTTACACTGTCTTTAATCTGTGCTGTGCCTGCCCTGGGAGTGTTTGATGGAATAGTGTAGAGGCATCTTTACTCTGTATCTAACCCGTGATATACCTGCCCTGGGAGTGTTGATGGGACAGTGTAGAGGGAGCTTTACTCTGTATCCAACCCATGCTTTACCTGCCCTGGGAGTGTTTGATGGGACAGTGTAGAGGGAGCCTTAAGCTGTATCTTCCCCATGCTGTACCTATCCTGGGAGTGTTTGATAGGACAGTGTAGAGGGAGTTTTATACTGTATCTAACCCATGCTGTACTTGTCCTGGAAGTTTTGATGGGGCAGTGTAGACGGAGCATTACACTGTATCATATTCGTGCTGTACCTGCCCTGGGAGTGTTTGATGGGGCAGTGTAGACGGAGCTTTACTCTGCATCTAATCTGTGTTGTACCTGCCCTGGGAATGTGTGATGGGACAGTGTAGAGGGAGCTTTACTCTGTAGCTAATCTTTGTTGCACCTGCCCTGGGAGTGTTTGATGGGACAGTGTAGAGGGTGCGTTACTCTGTATCTAACCTGTGCTGTACCTGCCCTGGGAGTGTTTGATGGGGCAGTGTAGAGGGTGCGTTACTCTGTATCTAACCCGTGCTGTACCTGCCCTGGAATTGTTTGATGGGACAGTGTAGTGGGAGCTTTACACTGTATGTAACCCATGCTGTACCTGCCCTGGGAGTGTTTGATGGAATAGTGTAGATGCAGCTTTACTCTGTATCTAACCCATGCTGTACCTGCCCTGGGAGTGTTTGATGGGACAGTGTAGAGGGAGCTTTACTCTGTATTTAACCCGTGCTGTACCTGCCCTGGGAGTGTTTGATGGGAAAGTGTAGAGGGAGTTTTATGCTGTATCCAATCCATGCTGTGCCTGTCCTGGACGTGTTTGATGGGGCAGTGTAGAGGGAGCTTTACTCTGTATCTAAACTGTGTTGTATCTGTCCTGGGAGTGTTTGATGGGACAGTGTAGAGGGAGTTTTATACTGTATCTAACCCATGCTGTACCTGCCCTGGCAGTGTTTAATGGGGCAGTGTAGAGGGAGCTTTACTCTGTATCATAACCATGCTGTACTTGCCCTGGGAGTGTTTGATGGGACAGTGTAGAGGGAGTTTTATACTGTATCTAACCCATGTTGTGCCTGCCCTGGAAGTGTTTGCTGGGTCAGTGTAGAGGGAGCCTTCAGCTGTATCTTACCCGTGCCATGACTATCCTGGGAGTGTTTGATGGGGCAGTGTAGAGGGAGCTTTACTCTGTATCTAACCCGTGCTGTACCTGCCCTGGGAGTGTTTGATGGGACAGTGTAGAGGCAGCTTTACTCTGTATCTAACCCGTGCTGTACCTGCCCTGGGAGTGTTTGATGGGACAGTGTAGAGGCAGCTTTACTCTGTATCTAACCCGTGCTGTACCTGCCCTGGGAGTGTTTGATGGGACAGTGTAGAGGGAGCTTTACTCTGTATCTAACCCGTGCTGTACCTGCCCTGGGAGTGTTTGATGGGACAGTGTAGAGGCAGCTTTACTCTGTATCTAACCCGTGCTGTAACTGCCCTGGGGGTGTTTGATGGGACAGTGTAGAGGGAGCTTTACTCTGTATCTAACCCGTGCTGTACCTGCCCTGTGAGTGTTTGATGGGACAGTGTAGAGGGAGCTTTACTCTGTATCCAGTACGTGCTGTACCTGCCCTGGGAGTGTTTGATGGGGCAGTGTCGAGGGAGCTTTACTCTGTATCCAGTACGTGCTGTACCTGCCCTGGGAGTGTTTGATGGGGCAGTGTCGAGGGAGCTTTACTCTGTATCCAACCCGTGCTGTACCTGCCCTGTGAGTGTTTGATGGGACAGTGTAGAGGGAGCATTACTCTGTATGTAATCTTTGTTGTACCTGCCCTGGGATTGTTTGATGGGTCAGTGCAGACGGAGCATTACTCTGTATGTAATCTTTGTTGTACCTGCCCTGGGACTGTTTGATGGGACAGTGCAGAGGAAGCATTTCTCTGGGGGAGAAATTCGGTATCGCCCCATATGGGGCGCAATTATCGGCTGGGCGCAAAGTGTAGTTCCTGGCGCTAATTATCGCCTCCGACAGCAAACTTGGCTTTTATCGCCCCTGGAGGTGATTGGCGCGCTAAATCAGGCACTACACACCTCTCCTAAGGCGCTAAGGCCAAGGAGCGAGGCGCTACCTCAGAGCGCGGGCGCGGCGTAGGTGCTGTCAGTTAGCGTTTGAACACAGACACACTGGCGCCGGTCAGTTCTTAAATGGGAGGGTCGATCTTGGCTGCAGCTACACCCTGCTCACTGGAGCCTTGAATCTCGGCCTGGGCAGACCTGTGACTAAATCTAGCAGCCAAACACTATGGAGAGGGCCAGGGAGCGAGCACAGCGCTTCTGCGAGCAGGCTTTGGAGGCTCTGGTTGGCGCGGTGGAGCACAGAAGATCTATTGTGTACCCAGAGAGTGGCAGGAGGCCTTTGCCACGCGAGTACAGAAGAGTGTGGAGGGAGGTGGCTCAGAGAGTCTCCTCAAGCAGCATGGTGCCTTGGATCCATATCCAATGTAGGAAAAAGTTCAACGACCTCACTCGGGTCATCGGGGTGAGTGCCTTTTTTTCAAAACCTCTCCATCCCTCCATCTCAACCTCACTTTATGGCCAGAGGGTCTTGAAAGCCCCAATGCCCAACACTCATCCAACACCTATGGCCCTTTCATCAAACACACACGCACATTCCACACTTTGCATACAGTAAGGGCTATTCAGCTATGGGAGACATTTCAGGCAAGACCATGGCTGTATACAGTAAGGGCTATTCAACCATGGGAGGCATTTCAGGCAAGTCCATGGCTGCATACAGTAATGGCTATTCAACTATGGGAGGCATTTCAGGCAAGACCATGGCTGCATACAGTAACGGCTATTCAACTATGGGAGGCATTTCAGGCAAGACCATGGCTGCATACAGTAACGGCTATTCAACTATGGGAGGCATTTCAGGCAAGACCATGGCTGTATATTTACTCAGACGCCGTCCTTTTTTTTGCAGGCCAAGCTGTCAATAGGAGACAGCAACAACGGACCGGTGGAGGGCGGCCTCAGCTGCAACCCCTCAATGATCTTGAGGTGCGCGTCCACAGGATTGTGGCAAGCCAGGTGATTGGTCCCGTCGCCACTGGAGACGCAGACCCCGTTCTGGACAGCAATGGTAAGGTCATCACCTTTTTGTCCTCTCTCCTTCCACTTGTTCCTCACAACACCAGCCTTTGACACTTTCAATCCAAATCACTAAATCGCTGCACTCATGCCTCCCTTGCTGCCACCCTGTCCTCACGCTAAAGCCACTCTTGTACCTCCCTGCTTTCAGATGGTGATTCACCAGGTGAGGAGACGGGCCCTCAAGCTGCCAGTGGGAGTGAAGCTGAAGGCGAGGAGGAAGAGGAAGCCGGAGCCTCAGCGCCACCCTCTCCCGAGGCAGCCCATGGCCACACTGGGAACACGCCTTCCCTGGAGGGGAGCAGGGGGGAATGCTCTGATCAGGGTGAAGCACCAGGACCCAGCGGGCTGCAGCAATGCGATGGGGGTAGGGAAGCTCGGGGGCCTTCTCCCCGGAGGGAGAGTATGCCATCGAGCCCTACTGCACTGGATGCAGAGGAGGAGCGGGTCCTCGCTGAAATGAGCACCCAGGCGGAGCACAGGCACACTGAGCTCATGGCTGCAGTGGCAAGGGTGCCCGAATCCATTGAATCACTGGCGAGGAGTGTGGAGCACTTCGGTGTAGCACAGGCGGCTGCCACGCAAATGCTTAGTGCTGCAGTGCAGTCTGTGGCTGGTCTCATGCAGACGCAGATTGAGGCCACGCGAGCACTGACTGCTGCCACCCTCGCTGGATCGGGCAGATTTCCCCGGGGCTCTCACCGCGCCGCAGCAGGCCAGCAATCTGTGCTCCATCAGATTGCTCCGGATGCTGAAGTGCTGACCCGTGGGAGTGCCAGTGTGTCGGTCGAGCAGGAAGTTGCTGTCCTCTCTCAAGATGACAGCATTCCTGTTGCCACCACTGGCACTTCTCCACTGCAGTTGCCACCACCTGTAGGACAGACTGCTGCCGCCCATGCAGAGTTGGTGCAGTCAGCAGCCGGGCCCTCCAGGCCCAGAGCTGGTCCAGGCTGTCCTTCAAGGGCATCTGCAGTCTCAGTTTGTGACAATCAGCAGCCTTCCCCCAGCCTTGCTCCAGCCACTGGGGTCCCATTATGGAGGAGCTGCAGGGTGGGAAGGGGGGAATTTCACAAGGGAAGGAGATCACCCTCGAAGGGCAAAAAGTAGGAGGTGTGACAAAGGCCTAGAAATTCAGTTGGCTGCGCCACCCGTTAGCGCCTTAAGAGGGCGCTAAGTGGGTCACAAGCCACTGGCCATGCCCCCGCTAAATTCAGCGGGACGCTAGTGGTGGCGCTAGCTGTTAGCGCTGCGCCACTACCGATGACATCATCGGTGTGCGCAGCGCCCCGCTGACACCACGACCGCGATATTTGGAAGCGCCCCTTGGTTTACCGCCGGACGCTATGTGCGACCGGTTCAGGGGGGGCCTACCTGTGGCGGTAGAGACGCTAATTAAAGGAGAGGTGCGGGGCGCCCATTTTTGTTGTTGGCCGCCTGACAGCTCCTCTCCACGCTGCCGTCCCCGGACTCCTGACCGCCCCCCCCACCCCGCGGAGTGCCGGCCGCGTTCCAAGAGCCCGGCACTTCTCCTCGGTGCCGGGCTCTTTTGCCGGCACTCGCGATCCTCAGGGGCCCAGCTGGGCCCCAGATCGCACTGAACAAGGCCCCTCCCCTTTAAGAAGGGGAGGAAGGCCTGCAGTACCGCAGCGTGACGTGCCGCAGCGTGTGGCGCTGCGGCACGTTGCGCAACGATATTCAGTCGCAGTGCCCCAAGAGGGATGTGGTGCGTCTCCAGCAGTGCCGCGCTTCTCTTTGGGGCGCTCCAACTGAATTTCCGACGGGCGGCCGCAAATGCTTCCGGGCGCTACTTTTAGCGCCCTGGCAAGGCTGGCGCCCCAAATGGGGCTATAGTCAATTTCTAGGCCAAAATGTTTTTCATTGTTTTATTGAAGGCCGAGGTTCGTGGTCAAATTTTTGTAATTGTTTTGGACATTGTCTTCAGGTTGTGAGAGCCAGTTATGCGAATGACTGCTTTTTTTTGTGTTTCTTTCTATTACTTTGTCATGTGGAAATGAGACACACAGAGTTTGTCAAATAAAGAAGTGTCTGTATTCAAAATGTACATGTTTGGTCTTTGCAATCATTGTTGCCTTGACCGGATTAGGGGTTGCGGGATGGTTTCATTCAGGTTGTTTGAATGGCAGAAGCCATTTCCTCAGAGGGGGCCTAGAAGCGACTTGCTATGAGCCTTTGACGGACGGCCCTTCCACTTTGTACATTGTGTGCCTCCCTCCCGCCTTGGTGCTGCTGATGATCATCCTCCTCACCTTCCTCCTCCTCTGCTGGTGCTCCAGTGCCTGGTGGCAGTGGCTGGGTCCTGAGGATTGCCAGGTTATGCAGCATGCAGCACACAACAACGAAGTGGGAGACTCGCTCAGGCGAGAACTGAAGGGCTCCTCCAGAATGGTCCAGACAGCGGAACCGTTGCTTGAGCACGCCGATTGTGTGCTCAACGATGTTCCTGGTAGCTTGATGGCTCTCGTTGTATCGTAGCTCAGCAGGGGTGCTGGGCGAACGGAGCGGTGTCATCAGCCAGGTGCACAGAGGATACCCCTTCTCCCCGAGAAGCCAACCTCCTGGGTGATGCGGTGCCTGGAAAAGGTCTGCCACAAAAGTCTGGCGCAGGATGAAGGCATCGTGGCTACTGCCAGGAAAGTGGGCATTGACAGCGAGTATCAGCTGTCTGTGGTCACAGACCAACTGGACGTTGAAGGAACGGAAGCCCTTTCGGTTGCGGTAATCCTCGGCATTCTCTTGTGGTGCATGCAAAGCCACATGCGTGCAGTCAATGGCGCCCTGCACCATGGGGAAGCCCGCTATCATCGCAAAGCCCGTTGCGCATTCTTGCTGCTTGTCCGGGGTCATGGGGAAAGAGATGTACTCTCGTTTCCTTTTAAAGAGGGCATTTGTTACCTTACGGGTGCAGCATTGCACCGCGAACTGGAAGATATTGGCGATGTCCCCAGTAGCGGATTGAAATGAGCCGGTGGCATAAAAGTTGAGAGCCACTGTTATCTTCACTGCCACTGACAGAGATGTCCTGCTCCTCAGTTGAGGCTGCAGATCTGGCTGAAGCAGGGGGCAGAGCTCAGTGACCACCTCCTTGCTGAAGCGCAGCCTTCGCAAACACTGCTCCTCAGACATATTTATGTCGGAGAACTGTTGGCGAAATACCCTGGGAGGGTAAGGTCTCCTGTACAGAGGCCTGTTGGCCCTCCTCCATCTGGCCATGATTGCCACTCTCTCTCTCTCTCTCTGTTCCCTCCGAATGTGATGGAGAAGGACGACGCTCCCATCCATTGCAGCCCCCATAGTATCTAGGCAATCAAAGTTATGAAGGTCAGAATGCAAAGTGCCTGCAAAGTTATGGTCAGAACCCAAACTACCTCAGACAGCATTGACTCAATGCAGAAGTCTCTCTTTCTCTCTCTCAAAATCTCTCTCTCTCAGAATGAGTGGTGCAAAAATGGCTACCACACAAAAGCCAGGAAGAGGCCCCCTTTAAATAGCACACCCCGCCCACCAGCCCCACAGCGACTGGGAAGTGTTCCAGTCAACCTGTCGTTGGTTGCGCTAGGTGGAAAGGAGGGGGGGCGCCACTCAATTTCCATTCCGGGGCATCACAAAGGCGTTGCACTCTCGAATGATGTCAAGATCTGCGTGAGCAGGAGATCGGGCGGTATTGTTTAGCGCCGCCGCAAAATGTCCGGTCAATTTCGCGAGAGGCGCAGATATTGCCGCGGCCGGGTGCTAGTTGCTTTGCGCCCCACTTGGCACCCTCTTAAAGCACTAACGGGAGGCGCAACCAACTGAATATTTCCCCCTCTGTATCTAACCCATGCTGTACCTGCCCTGGGAGTGTTTGATGGGACAGTGTAGAGGGAGCTTTACTCTGTATCTAACCCATGCTGTACTTGCCCTGGGAGTGTTTGATGGGGCAGTGTACAGAGAGCTTTACTCTGTATCTAACCCGTGCTGTACCTGCCCTGGGAGTGTTTGATGGGACAGTGTAGAGGGAGCTTTACTCTGTATCTAACCCGTGCTGTACCTGCCCTGGGAGTGTTTGATGGGGCAGTGTAGAGAGAGCTTTACTCTGTATCTAACCCGTGCTGTACCTGCGCTGGGAGTGTTTGATGGGGCAGTGTAGAGGGAGCTTTACTCTGTATCTAACCCGTGCTGTACCTGCCCTGGGAGTGTTTGATGGGACAGTGTAGAGGGAGCTTTACTCTGTATCTAACCCGTGCTGTACCTGCCCTGCGAGCGTTTGATGGGACAGTGTAGAGGGAGCTTTACTCTGTATCTAACCCGTGCTGTACCTGCCCTGGGAGTGTTTGATGGGACAGTGTAGAGGGAGCTTTACTCTGTATCTAACCTGTGCTGTACCTGCCCAGGCAGTGTTTGATGGGACAGTGTAGAGGGAGCTTTACTCTGTATCTAACCCGTGATGTACCTGCCCTGGGAGTGTTTGATGGGACAGTGTAGAGGGAGCTTTACTCTGTACCTAACCTGTGCTGTACCTGCCCAGGGAGTGTTTGATGGGACAGTGTAGAGGGAGCTTTACTCTGTATCTAACCCGTGATGTACCTGCCCTGGGAGTGTTTGATGGGACAGTGTAGAGGGAGCTTTACTCTGTATCTAACCCCGTGCTGTACCTGCCCTGGGAGAGTTTGATGGGACAGTGTAGAGGGAGCTTTACTCTGTATTTAACCCATGCTGTACCTGCCCTGGGAGTGTTCGATGGGACAGTGTAGAGGGAGCTTTACTCTGTATCTAACCCATGCTGTACTTGCCCTGGGAGTGTTTGATGGGGCAGTGTAGAGAGAGCTTTACTCTGTATCTAACCCGTGCTGTACCTGCCCTGGGAGTGTTTGATGGGACAGTGTAGAGAGAGCTTTACTCTGTATCTAACCCCGTGCTGTACCTGCCCTGGGAGTGTTTGATGGGACAGTGTAGAGGGAGCTTTACTCTGTATCTAACCCGTGCTGTACCTGCCCTGGGAGTGTTTGATGGACAGTGCAGAGGGAGCTTTACTCTGTATCTAACCCGTGCTGTACCTGCCCTGGGAGTGTTTGATGGGACAGTGTAGAGGGAGCTTTACTCTGTATCTAACCCGTGCTGTACCTGCCCTGGGAGTCATAGAGCCATAGAGTCATAGAGTAATACAGCACGGATAGAGGCCCTTCGGCCCATCGTGTCCGCGCCGGCCATCAAGCCCTGTCTAATCTAATCCCATATTCCAGCATTTGGCCCGTAGCCTTGTATGCTATGGCATTTCAAGTGCACATCCAAATGCTTCTTAAATGTTGTGAGGGTTTCTGCCTCCACAACCCTTTCAGGCAGTGAGTTCCAGACTCCAACCACCCTCTGGGTGAAAAAGTTCTTTCTCAAATCCCCTCTAAACCTCCCGCCCTTTACCTTGAATCTATGCCCCCTAGTTATCGACCCCTCTACTAAGGGAAAAAGCTCCTCAGCATCCATCCTATCTATGCCCCTCATAATTTTGTACACCTCAATCATGTCCCCCCTCAGCCTCCTCAGCTCCAAGGAAAACAAACCCAACCTGCCCAGTCTCTCTTCATAGCTGAAGCGCTCCAGCCCTGGTAACATCCTGGTGAACCTCCTCTGCACCCTCTCTAACGCGATCACATCCTTCCTGTAGTGTGGCGACCAGAACTGCACACAATATTCCAGCTGTGGCCTAACCAGTGTTTTATACAGCTCCATCATAACCTCCTTGCTCTTATATTCAATGCCTCGGCTAATGAAGGCAAGTATCCCATATGCCTTTTTTACCACCTTATCCACCTGTTCCGCCGCCTTCAGGGATCTGTGTACTTGCACACCCAGATCCCTCTGACCCTCCGTCTTGCCTAGGGTCTTTCCATTCATTGTGTATTCCTTTGCCTTGTTAGTCCCCCCAAAGTGCATCACCTCGCACTTTTCCGGGTTAAATTCCATTTGCCACTGTTCCGCCCATCTGACCAACCCATCTATATCGTCCTGCAGACTGAGGCTACCCTCCTCGCTATTTACCACCCTACCAATTTTTGTATCATCCGCGAACTTACTGATCATACCCTTTACATTCATATCCAAGTCATTAATGTAGACCACAAACAGCAAGGGACCCAGCACCGATCCCTGTGGTACCCCACTGGCCACAGGCTTCCAGTCACAAAAACAACCTTCGACCATCACCCTCTGCCTTCTGCCACTAAGCCAGTTTTGTATCCAATGTGCCAAGGCACCCTGGATTCCATGGGCTCTTACCTTCTTGACCAGTCTCCTGTGCGGGACTTTATCGAAGGCCTTACTGAAATCCATGTATACCACATCCACTGCGTTACCCTCATCCACACACCTAGTCACCCCCTCAAAAAATTCAATCAAATTAGTCAGACATGATCTTCCCTTGACAAAGCCATGTTGACTATCCCTGATTAATCCTTGCCTCTCCAAGTGGAGACAAATTTTGTCCCTCAGGATTTTTTCCAATAATTTTCCTACCACTGATGTTAGGCTCACTGGCCTGTAGTTCCCCGGTTTTTCCCTACTACCCTTCTTGAATAATGGTACTACATTAGCGGTTCTCCAGTCCTCTGGCACATCCCCTGTGGCCAGAGAGGTCCTGAATATATGTGTTAGAGCCCCCGCAATCTCCTCCTTTGCCTCACACAGCAGCCTGGGATACATTTCATCCGGGCCTGGGGATTTATCCATTTTTAGGCCAGCTAAAACCGCCAATACCTCCCCCCGCTCGATGTTAATATGTTCGAGCATATCACAGTCCCCCCGCCCTATTTCTATGTCTACATCGTCCTTCTCCATAGTGAAAACAGACGCAAAAAATTCATTCAGAACCCCTCCTACATCTTCCGGCTCCACACACAGATTGCCACTTTTGTCCCTAATGGGCCCTATTTTTTCCCTAGTTATCCTCTTACCCTTAATATACTTATAAAACATCTTCGGATTTTCCTTTATTTTGCTTGCCAGTGTTATTTCATAGCCCCTCCTTGATCTCCTAATTTCTTTTTTAAGTATCCCCCTGCACTTTTTGTACTCCTCTAGGGCTTCCTCCGTCTTTAGCCTTTTGTATCTACCAAAAGCCCTCCTTTTTTTCCTAATCCATTCCCGTATATCCCCTGACATCCAAGGTTCCCTGTGGTTTTTGGAACCACCCTTGACCTTTACGGGAACATGTTGCCATTGTATGATCTCAATCTCCCTTCTGAAAGCCTCCCATTGCTCCGATGCGGATTTTCCTACAAGTAGCTGATCCCAGTCCATTTTGGCCAGATCCTGCCTTATCCTATTAAAATCGGCCTTCCCCCAATTTAGAACCTTTATTTCCGGCCCATCCCTGTCCTTTTCCATGGCCACCTTAAATCTTACCATATTATGGTCACTATCACCAAAGTGCTCACCTACTAGCACTTTTTCCACTTGGCCGGCCACATTCCCTAGAATTAGGTCCAGTACCGCCCCCTCTCTTGTAGGACTTTCTACATGCTGGCTCAAAAAGCTCTCCTGGATGCACTTTAAGAATTCTACACCCTCTGAGCCTTTCACACTCTGACTATCCCAGTTAATATTGGGGAAGTTGAAATCCCCCATTATTATTACCCTATTATTTGCACATTTCTCTGAGATTTGCCTACATATCTGTTCCTCTATCTCCCCCTGACTGTTTGGAGGCCTATAGTACACTCCCAGCAAAGTGCTTGCCCCCTTTTTGTTTTTAAGCTCCACCCATATGGCCTCATTGGAGGACCCTGCTAATATATCATCCCTCCTTACTGCAGTAATTGACTCCTTAATTAATATTGCGACACCCCCTCCTCTTATACCTCCCCCTCTGTCTCGCCTGAAGATTCTGTACCCCGGAATATTGAGCTGCCAGTCTTGCCCTTCCCTCAACCATGTCTCCGTGATAGCAACAATATCATACTCCCATGTGTTTATCAACACCTTCAGTTCATCCACCTTATTCGCAAGACTCCTTGCATTAAAATAGATGCCATCCAGCCTTGCCCTTATATATTTGCCCTGTCTACCAAGCTGACTTGTTTTTTTCTCTATAATTGGCAGCACATCCCCCCCTATTTCAGCTCCCCTCTGTATCCCATCCCCCTGCCAAGTTAGTTTAAACCCCCCCCAACAGTGCTAGCAAACCTCCCCGCAAGGATATTTGTCCCGCTCTGGTTCAGGTGCAACCCATCCGACTTGTACAAGTCCCACCTTTCCCAGAAGCAGGCCCAGTGATCCAGGAAAGTAAAACCCTCCCCCCTACACCAACTCTTTAGCCACGCATTCATCTGCTCTATCCTCCCATTCCTATACTTACTAGCACGTGGCACTGGGAGTAATCCAGAGATTACAACCTTTGAGGTCCTGCTCTTTAATCTGTTACCTAGCTCCCTAAATTCTTGATGCAGGACCTCATCCCTCTTTTTACCTATGTCGTTGGTACCAATGTGGACCACGACCATTGCTGGGACAGTGTAGAGGGAGCTTTACTCTGGATCTAACCTGTGCTGTACCTGCCCAGGGAGTGTTTGATGGGACAGTGTAGAGGGAGCTTTACTCTGTATCTAACCCGTGCTGTACCTGCCCTGGGAGTGTTTGATGGGACAGTGTAGAGGGAGCTTTACTCTGTATCTAACCCGTGCTGTACCTGCCCAGGGAGTGTTTGATGGGACAGTGTAGAGGGAGCTTTACTCTGTATCTAACCCGTGCTGTAACTGCCCAGGGAGTGTTTGATGGGACAGTGTAGAGGGAGCTTTACTCTGTATCTAACCCGTGATGTACCTGCCCAGGGAGTGTTTGATGGGACAGTGTAGAGGGAGCTTTACTCTGTGTCTAACCCGTGCTGTACCTGCCCTGGGAGTGTTTGATGGGACAGTGTAGAGGGAGCTTTACTCTGTATCTAACCCATGCTGTACCTGCCCAGGGAGTGTTTGATGGGACAGTGTAGAGGGAGCTTTACTCTGTATCTAACCCGTGCTGTACCTGCCCTGGGAGTGTTTGATGGGATAGTGTAGAGGGAGCTTTACTCTGTATCTAACCCGTGCTGTACCTGCCCTGAGAGTGTTTGATGGGACAGTGTAGAGGGAGCTTTACTCTGTATCTAACCCGTGCTGTACCTGCCCTGGGAGTGTTTGATGGGACAGTGTAGTGGGAGCTTTACTCTGTATCTAACCCCGTGCTGTACCTGCCCTGGGAGTGTTTGATGGGACAGTGTAGAGGGAGCTTTACTCTGTATCTAACCCGTGCTGTACCTGTCCTGGGAGTGTTTGATGGGACAGTGTAGAGGGAGCTTTACTCTGTATCTAACCTGGGCTGTGCTGGAGTGTTTGATGCCAACAATGGGTGTTTGAAATGGAAAGGTGTTGCAGACTTAATCAGCATATCGGCTGATTGAATTGCTCAGTGTGAAACATAAAAGAGAATCCCAGCAAGCTGTGCCTGAGGGAAGTAACTCTTTGTTTGTATAGAGAGCCCAGTGCCCTCGAGACATTTAAAAATATTGCGATGTTCATGGTCAGAATGGCTCTGGGGAAAAACATTAATGTTGGCCCAGAAATTCGGGTCGGGGGCTTCCCGCGGGTGCAAGCCCCCGACCTGCACTTACCTTGAGCGCCGGCAGTTGAGCTCTGAGCTGCCGTGGAATTCCGCTCCGGGGCCTGCTCCAACTCCCGACGCGCTGTGCTTGCGTGTCCCAGGGGCGTAGTTAGTGCGATGCGTCCCCTGGGATCACATGGGCCATGGGCAGCCAATCGGAGGAGGGAAAAGCCCATTCATCAGTCGTGACAGGAAGACTTGTCTAAACTTATGAATACTCCGGCCCGAAAATAGTAGTAAACCTTCAAATAAAATTTAAAAAATCATCACACTTTTTAAATAAACTTTAAATTACATTAAATAACTATTTTAAACAATAATTTAAATTTTTGAAAAAAATAATTTTATTTTCTAATGGGGCTAAAAATAAACTTACCTTGCTTTAAAGTATTTAAAAATAATAAACCTGTGGAAAAAATGTTTTAATTTTAATTAATTGACCACTTACCTTTTAAAATGCAGGCCTTACGCCTGGTTTTTACATTTCTAAAATCTAAAGACTTACCCTCACGGAAAAACCTGTAAAAAAACGTAAGTTCAAAGCGCACGCGCAGCCTCTCCCACGCACGCGTTCGACCTCTGAACCCCTTCGTTCAGAGGAACGGAAGTGCCGGTTTCCCGCGCATGCGCAGTGCAGGCAAGAAACCGGCACTTCCATCGGGTCCACGCGTGAATACCCCGTGCGTACTCACCCGTGGAGACCCGAAATTCTGGGCCAATGTCTCCAACCCAGCGGATTAGCTGGGAGACAGTGCCATCCAGAGGCCAGACAGAGCTACTGTAACAATGTATAACAAGTTCACCCAAGCTGCCTGAAGCTGTCACAAGATGTGTGGCTCAGCCTCAAACACCCAATCCACTGAATCCACAATAGCAGTGACTCTTGGGAGGTCCCAGATGGAGGACCGGAGTCTCGTTGCATGGGGAATGGAAAAGCAGAAGAGGTGTCCTCAGGAGGCTCGGTCACCAGCTCAGCAGCGATGACACAACGGGATGGGGTTGGGGGCGATATTTCATTTCCAGGCGGGAATAGGGCGGTTGTGGCTGAAAATCGAGGGGCACTGTTTACAGCCACTGGTCGGACCCCAGCACAATTTTCAATACCAGTCCACTGGGCGAAGTGCGTGATGTGGCACTGGGCCTAGAGCAGCCTTACAGGAGTGCTGTGCTCCTCCTGGCCCCACCAAACTCTTCCCACCTGCTGCCAGTCGCTCAGTGGCCTCCCCTCCCCACCCCCACCAGAGAGCTGGCCGCTGGCATGGCTCCGCACAGGAGCCCTGAATTTCCTGCGCTCTGCCAGAGGGCCAGCAAAGCGTTGGCATCTCGCCAAATGTATTATAATGAAGCCCAATCGTTGCTCCTACTGTCCGCAGGATCTGACCCCCCACCGTGCCCTCGTGGACCCCCCCCCCCACCGTGCCCTCGTGGACCCCCCCCCCCCACCGTGCCCTCCTGGACCCCCCCCACCGTGCCCTCCTGGACCCCCCCCATCGTGCCCTCCTGGACCCCCCCTCACCGTGCCCTCGTGGACCCCCCCCCATCGTGCCCTCCTGGACCCCCCCCACCGTGCCCTCCTGGACCCCCCCACCGTGCCCTCCTGGACCCCCCCCATCGTGCCCTCCTGGACCCCCCACCGTGCCCTCCTGGACCCCCCCACCGTGCCCTCCTGGACCCCCCCACCGTGCCCTCCTGGACCCCCCCCACCGTGCCCTCCTGGACCCCCCCCCACCGTGCCCTCCTGGACCCCCCCCATCGTGCCCTCCTGGACTCCCCCCCCCCACCATGCCCCCCTGGACCCCCCACCGTGCCCCCCTGGACCCCCCCACCGTGCCCTCCTGGAGCCCCCACCGTGCCCCCCTGGAGCCCCCACCGTGCCCCCCTGGAGCCCCCACCGTGCCCTCCTGGACTCCCCCCCCCCCACCATGCCCCCCTGGACCCCCCACCGTGCCCCCCTGGACCCCCCCCACCGTGCCCCCCTGGACCCCCTCCACCGTGCCCTCCTGGAGCCCCCACCGTGCCCCCCTGGACCCCCCACCGTGCCCCCCTGGACCCCCTCCACCGTGCCCTCCTGGACCCCCCCACTGTGTCCTCCTGGACCCCCCCCACTGTGTCCTCCTGGACCCCCCCACTGTGTCCTCCTGGACCCCCCACCGTGCCCTCCTGGACGCCCCCCCCCACCACCGTGCCCTCCTGGACCCCCCACCGTGCCCTCCCAGACTTGAAGCGTTTGTGCAGCCCCAGTTCACTTACACGACAGAATTCCACTGGTGGGAATCACATTTTAACAAGAGAAAGAAAGACTTGGATTGCTATAGCGCCTTTCACGACCACTGGACGTCCCAAAGTGCTTCACAGCCAATGAAGTACTTTTTGAAGTGTAGTCACTGTTGTAAGGTGGGAAACGCAGCAGCCAATTTGCGCACAGCAAGCTGCCACAAAGAGCAATGACCAGATAATCTGTTTTTAATGAATGTTGATTGAGTGATAAATATTGGCCAGGACACTGGGGAGAACTCCACTGTTCTACTTCGAAATAGTGCCGTGGGATCTTTTACATCCACCTGAGAGGACAGACGTTTAACGTTTCATTCAAAAGACGGCACCTCCGACAGTGCAGCACTCCCTCAGCTCTGCGCTGGAACGTGCTACCCACTGAACCACAGCTGACGCTGTATTCCAAAAAGCAAATACCAGGAGCTGGGTTGTCTTTCGTATGTCGGTATTGTGGTAAATGATGTCTGTCTAGGACTGGTTTATAAATCCCTCTAAATGCTCACCAAAGACATGGGGGGAAAAATCATGTGGCGCTCCTTTTGGGGCTTTAACCTCACCGGGGCACTAATTTTAGCGCTCCGAAAAAGTTCGCACCCTTCCGCTATAAATTCAGCAGTAACTCCCCAAGCAGGAGGTGGGGTGCTACTGGATGCGCTCCCCCTCCTTGTTAGAGTCATGGAGCTAAAATGGGTTGCTAACTTCGCCGGAACTTGAGTGGTTACGCCCCAGGATACTGGAAGCGCCCCGCATCCCTCTTGGGACGCTGTGGGTCAATATTGCGGTGCTATGTGCTGCAGCGGTATTGCAGGCCTTCCTCCCCTTCTTAAAGGGGAGGGGCCTTGCGCAGCGGCACCCGGGGATCAGGAGTGCCGGCAAAAGAGCCCGGCACTCAAGGGAAATGCCGGGCTCGTGGTGTACAGCCGACTCTCCGCGGGGGGAGGGGGGGTGTTCAGGAGGCCGGGCTCTTGGTGTACACCCGACTCTCCGCAGCGGGGGGGCGGGTGTTCAGGAGGCCGGGCCCTTGGTGTACAGCCGACTCTCCGCGGGCGGGGGCGGGGGGTGTTCAGGAGGCCGGGCCCTTGGTGTACAGCCGACTCTCCGCAGGCGGTGTTCAGGAGGCCGGGCCCTTGGTGTACAGCCGACTCTCCGCGGGGGGAGGGGGGGTGTTCAGGAGGCCGGGCTCTTGGTGTACAGCCGACTCTCCGCGGGCGGGGGCGGGGGGTGTTCAGGAGGCCGGGCTCTTGGTGTACAGCCGACACTCCGCGGGCGGGGGCGGGGGGTGTTCAGGAGGCCGGGCTCTTGGTGTACAGCCGGGGGCGGGAGGGCAGCCGACTCTCCGCGGTGGGTGGGGGGGGGTGTTCAGGAGGCCGGGGGCGGGAGGACAGGCAGGCAACAAAAGATCTCAATTACTGCAGCAACAAATATGGCCGGCCTGCACCTCGCCTTTAATTTGCGCCTCCCCGGCTGCAGGTAGGCCCCCCTGACCCCGTCAGACATAAGTCAGGGGCGCTCCCGACGATCGCGGCTGGGGCGCTGCGCACGGTGATGACTTCATCGCCGGCGGCGCAGCATCGTGGGGCGCTATCGGTTAGCGCCGCCGCTAACCTCCCGCTGAATTTTGCGGGAAGCGTGGGCGTCTCCGCGCCCGGGCGCTAGTTACTTTGCACCCCGTTTGCGCCCTCTTAGCAACCCCATTTTTCCCCCATGGTGTCATAACAGCACAGAAGGAGGCCATTCGGCCCATTGAGTCTGTGTCAGCGCTCTCTAGAGCAATCCAGTCAGTCCCATTCCCCCGCTCTATCCCCGTAACCCTGCAAGTTTATTTCCCTCAAGTGCCTATCCAGTCTCCCCTTGAAAACATTGAGTGTCTCCGCTTCCACCACTTCCATCGGCAGCGAGTTCCAGGTCCTCACCACTCGCTGCGTAAAAAAGTTTTTCCTCACGTCCCCCCTGTATCTCTTGCCCAAAACCTTAAATCTGTGTCCCCTAGTCCTTGTACCATCATCTAGTGGGAACAGCCTTTCCCAGTCTAGCCTGTCTAAACCTGTCCTAATCTTGTACACCTCGATCAAATCATTCTCGGGGCGCTACAACTGAAGTTCGCGGTGCTACGTGCAACAGCGCCACGCGTGGCGGCACGTAGCGCCACGTCATTGCAGGCCTCCTCCCCTGATTAGAGGGGAGCGGCCTCGCGCCGCCCGCACCGGGGAGCGCCGGGCTGAGCGATGGCGGCCGGCACCCCACAAACAAAGTGAGAGGGGGCAGGTGCTGGCAGTCGGCCAAAAGAAAAATGGCCGCCCGACACCTGCCCTTTAAGTAGCGCCGCCGCTGCTGCAAAAATGCCCCTGACCCTGTTGCACATATCGTGCGGTGATAGGTCAGGGGGCTCAAGGGAAATTTGCGGCCGGGGCGCTGCGCACGATGATGATGTCATCGCCGCGGGGCGCTAGGGGATTTGCGCCCCGTAAACGAGAGGTGCAAACCAACCCAATTTCCCTCCCCCATGAAATTCCAAAATATCGCTGGACGTTTATTTAATTTTTATTAAACAAGTCCCAGTTTGTGTCCTTTTCTGCGTTTATTATTCTCTTTCTGCCCAGCCCATTCTCTCCTGAACACTCCGGATTCCTGACCAGGGGTCAGCAGACTGTGAGAGTGTGAGGAGTGTCACAGCTTAACCCAATCCACAGACTCACTTTCCAGTCGGGCTGATTGGCGCGTCAGGACTGGTCTTTTCCCCTCTGTCCCTGCCTCAGGGGTGACTACCACCACTGTACCATGCAGCTCAGACTCCACACTGACTGTGTTTTTTTCTCTGGGCTGTGCTAAGCATACAGGAAGAGGTTCACAGAGTTTCAGTTTCACAATTACTGCAGCAGCGAATACCAGTGTCTGATTGGAGGTCGTAGCCTCCTAGTGGGTCATATGACACTGAGGTCTTTTGTGGAGTTCAACTGTTTAATCGGTCTGGAGAAGCAGAGAGGGAGGTAAGTGTGTGAATTATTACCTACACCAGGAACTGGCTTGTCTTTGGTACGTAGGTTTTGTGGTTAAATATGTCTGTCTAAGATTGGTTTACAAATCCAGCCAAATGCTCACTAAAGACGTGGCCAATCCTAAAACTTGAACTTGAAAAACATTAATGCTGTGAAACAATCTTACTGGCTTCGGGAGGGATTGCCAGCACGCTGCGGGGCACAGGTAACAGGTCAGTCGAAACATATACTTTGTGGAGCCCCGGTCTTTATTTACGCTCCAGAATTGCGATGGTGTAAATGTTGAGTGTTTTTAGTGCAGATCCACATGTTGACCAGCAGCTCCCCTGGCTCTGTTTATAACCTTCGACACTTCCCCTCAACCGATGTTCTCGCCAACATACTTCATATCAAAGTTCCCTCAGAAGTGCTGCACCCAGATTTTCTTCACTTGTTCCCAGCTTGATAAGAAACATACAATTGTGGAAGGTTATTGCACACATTACTGTTTCAGCCGGACCTGTTTATAGAATGGAAGCACTTCACTCCTTTTAATCTACAACTTGTTTTTCAGCTTCGCAGGAACTTAGTTATCAGAATTGCTGTGTGCCTTTGTTTTCGAATAACTGGAGATAGGGAGTGGCACTATCACTTTATCACTTTAGCACCGATCTCTGCCAACTAGTAACTTAGAGCGTCCCAAGGCATCAATGTCTGCGGGAGAGGAGGGAGAAGGGAAACAATGGCTGTGGAAGTTCGACTTGCAGAATGTTACGGCACAGACCCAGATCACTTGGCTCTTCAAGTCTACTCGAAGAGCAGGGGAGTTCTCTGTTAAATCCGTGAATCTTTAGGTAGTGTGTCCTTCAAATAATCGACAGAGACTGCAGAGAACAATCAACAGGTGTTTACTGGATGAGGGTTGCTCTAAAACTAAGCAGTACAGATCCCTACTCAGGGTTATATACAGGTGTGGTCACTGCCGGTACTACAGTATACAGGAGCTGTAAAAAGTAGTTGTCCCCTTAAAGGTACATACACTACAATTTCTCCCCTTTTAGATTAACAGTACCATAACATTCATTTAACAATTAACACTTTTAACATGCAACATTAACTGAAAATAGTCCATTTATAAATTCAGTCTTTGGGGCGGCTTCCTGATCCTTTCTGGATAGAGCCTTTCCTGAGTGTCTTGCTCTTGGTGCGGAGGCGATTCTGGCCCCCTGTCATAGAGTCATAGAGTCATAGAGTAATACAGCACGGATAGAGGCCCTTCGGCCCATCGTGTCCATGCCGGCCATCAAGCCCTGTCTAATCTAATCCCATATTCCAGCATTTGGCCCGTAGCCTTGTATGCTATGGCATTTCAAATGCTCATCCAAATGCTTCTTAAATGTTGTGAGGGTTTCTGCCTCCACAACCCTTTCAGGCAGTGAGTTCCAGACTCCAACCACCCTCTGGGTGAAAAAGTTCTTTCTCAAATCCCCTCTAAACCTCCCGCCCTTTACCTTGAATCTATGCCCCCTAGTTATTGACCCCTCTACTAAGGGGAAAAGCTCCTCAGCATCCATCCTATCTATGCCCCTCACAATTTTGTACACCTCAATCATGTCCCCCCTCAGCCTCCTCTGCTCCAAGGAAAACAAACCCAATCTGCCCAGTCTCTCTTCATAGCTGAAGCGCTCCAGCCCTGGTAACATCCTGGTGAACCTCCTCTGCACCCTCTCTAACGCGATCACATCTTTCCTGTAGTGTGGCGACCAGAACTGCACACAGTATTCCAGCTGTGGCCTAACCAGTGTTTTATACAGCTCCATCATAACCTCCTTGCTCTTATATTCAATGCCTCGGCTAATGAAGGCAAGTATCCCATATGCCTTTTTTACCACCTTATCCACCTGTTCCGCCGCCTTCAGGGATCTGTGTACCTGCACACCCAGATCCCTCTGACCCTCCGTCTTGCCTAGGGTCTTTCCCTTCATTGTGTATTCCCTTGCCTTGTTAGACCCCCCAAAGTGCATCACCTCGCACTTTTCCGGGTTAAATTCCATTTGCCACTGTTCCGCCCATCTGACCAACCCATCTATATCGTTCTGCAGACTGAGGCTACCCTCCTCGCTATTTACCACCCTACCAATTTTAGTATCATCCGCGAATTTACTGATCATACCCTTTACATTCATATCCAAGTCATTAATGTAGACCACAAACAGCAAGGGACCCAGCACCGATCCCTGTGGTACCCCACTGGCCACAGGTTTCCAGTCACAAAAACAACCTTCGACCATCACCCTCTGCCTTCTGCCACTAAGCCAGTTTTGTATCCAATGTGCCAAGGCACCCTGGATTCCATGGGCTCTTACCTTCTTGACCAGTCTCCTGTGCGGGACTTTATCGAAGGCCTTACTGAAATCCATGTATACCACATCCACTGCGTTACCCTCATCCACACACCTAGTCACCCCCTCAAAAAATTCAATCAAATTAGTCAGACATGATCTTCCCTTGACAAAGCCATGTTGACTATCCCTGATTAATCCTTGCCTCTCCAAGTGGAGACAAATTTTGTCCCTCAGGATTTTTTCCAGTAATTTTCCTACCACTGATGTTAGGCTCACTGGCCTGTAGTTCCCCGGTTTTTCCCTACTACCCTTCTTGAATAATGGTACTACATTAGCGGTTCTCCAGTCCTCTGGCACATCCCCTGTGGCCAGAGAGGTCCTGAATATATGTGTTAGAGCCCCCGCAATCTCCTCCTTTGCCTCACACAGCAGCCTGGGGTACATTTCATCCGGGCCTGGGGATTTATCCATTTTTAGGCCAGCTAAAACCGCCAATACCTCCTCCCTCTCGATGTTAATATGTTCGAGCATATCACAGTCCCCCCGCCCTATTTCTATGTCTACATCGTCCTTCTCCATAGTGAAAACAGATGCAAAAAATTCATTTAGAACCCCTCCTACATCTTCCGGCTCCACACACAGATTGCCACTTTTGTCCCTAATGGGCCCTATTTTTTCCCTAGTTATCCTTTTACCCTTAATATACTTATAAAACATCTTCGGATTTTCCTTTATTTTGCTCGCCAGTGTTATTTCATGGCCCCTCCTTGATCTCCTAATTTCTTTTTTAAGTATCCCCCTGCACTTTTTGTACTCCTCTAGGGCTTCCTCCGTCTTTAGCCTTTTGTATCTACCAAAAGCCCTCCTTTTTTTCCTAATCCATTCCCGTATATCCCCTGACATCCACGGTTCCCTGTGGTTTTTGGAACCACTCTTGACATTTATGGGAACATGTTGCCCTTGTATGATCTCAATCTCCCTCGTCGTCGGTTGGTTCATCAGCTTCCGATACTACTGTTTCTGGGGTAGATGCTACCTGTATGTCGGGTTCATTACCAGGTACGCGAGACATGGGGTTGACTCGTTCCTGTGACGCTAGGATCTGGTCGACATGGCGTCTCACAATGTTCTCCCCAACATCCACTGTGTACATTAGTGGCCCCTGCCGTGTGCATATCGTTCCTGGTTGCCATTTCTCTGTTTGGTAGTCGCGGGCCAAGACTGGTTGCCCTACATTGAAGCTCCTTGTCGGCTTCTCATTGATGTGCTGGAATTGCTTATTCTCAACATTTCTTCGTACATTTGGTCTGAGCAAATCCAGATGAGATCTCAGCCTTCGGTTAAAGAACATCATGGCCGGGGTCTGGTTGGTAACTGCAAGTGTCGCATTTCTGTAGGCTGACAGGAAATTGTCCACCTTATGCTGCAGTGGAATGTCGTCATCGCACATGGCCCTTACTGCCTTTTTAAAGGTTTGTACGAACCTCTCAGCCAATCCATTTGTGGCTGGATGATACGGGGCGGATGTGTAATGCCTTACCCCATTCCTTTTCATAAATTTCCAAAACTCTTCGGACACAAACTGTGGTCCGTTATCAGAGCAAATCTGCTCTGGCAAGCTGTTCCTGGCAAATATGGTCCGTAGGACTGCAATCGTTTTCTCCGTGGTGGTGGAGGACATTTTGATCACCTCAGGCCATTTCGAGTGCGCATCCACGGCTATTAAAAACATTGAGTCCATGAATGGACCAGCAAAATCAATATGCACCCGTTGCCATGGAGAGGAGGGCCACTCCCATGGGTGTAGAGGGGCATGTGGTGGTGCATTTTGGACCTTCTGGCATCCTGAGCAGCTCTTTGTCAGGTCCTCGATTTGCTGATCGATCCCCGGCCACCACACATAAGCCCTAGCAAGGCTTTTCATTTTCACCCCTCCCAGATGGCCTTCGTGAATCTCATTGAGCACTCTCTCCCTTAACTTGGGTGGAATTACCACTCGGGATCCACACATCAAGGTCCCCTGGCATACTGACAGCTGTTCTCTTCTGGATGAGAATGCTGGCAACAGTGAGTCGCCATGTGTTGGCCATCCCTTCATCGTCAAGTCATATACCCGAGACAGTGTCGGCTCATTTCAGGTCTCCTCTATATCCGCGTTAGTTACTGGCAAGCGTTCAATTATAGTCGAATAAAATATTTTGACAGCGTCCACTGCTGGTGCTTCCTCCGCAGTAGGCAGTGGCAGGCGTGATAGCCCATCAGCGTTTCCATGCAGTTTCGTGCCCTTATACTCTATTTCATAATGGTTCGCCCCTAGAAAAAGGGACCATCTTTGTAGCCGTTGCGCAGTCATCACCGGAACGCCCTTCTTTGGATTAAAGATGGAGACAAGTGGTTGGTGGTCGGTCAGCAAGGTGAACTTCTGCCCGTGCAGATAGTGGTTGAACTTTTTCACTCCCCACACTAGGCTGAGGGCCTTCCTGTCAATCTGGGCGTAGTTACGCTCGGTTGAGGTTAGTGACCGAGACGCAAAGGCTACTGGCCTCTCCGAGCCATCTGGGAATTTGTGCGACAGCACCGCTCCAATACCATAGGGTGATGCATCACACGCCAACCGAATTGGTAGTGCTGGGTTGAAATGAGCCAACACCTCTTTTGATGTGATCAATTCTTTGCACTTCTGGAAAGGTCGTTTACATTCGTCATTCCACTTCCATGGTACCCCCATTTGCAGTAGGGTGTTCAGTGGGTGTAGTACTGTAGACAAATTCGACAAGAACTTATGGTAGTAGTTCACCAGCCCGAGGAACGACCTCAGTTGTGACACATTTTCCGGTGCTGGAGCCTTGACTACTGCCTCAATCTTTTCAGGGGACTTATGTAACCCCTCTTCATCAATAACGTGGCCACAATACGAGATCTGCTTCTGGAAAAACTCGCACTTGTGGTGATTAGCTCGGAGCCCATATTCCTTCAATCGAGTGAGCACCTGCTCCAGGTTGGCGAGGTGATCACTGTCATTTATGCCCGTGACCAGGATGTCGTCCAAATAACACTGAGTCCCTGGAATCCCTTGCAGGACTTGATCCATTGCCCTTTGCCAAATAGCCAGAGCTGATGCTGCCCCGAACACCAGCCGGTTGTATTGGTAGAGACCTTTATGAGTGTTGATCGTGAGGTACTGTTTCGAGGCTTCTTCTACCTCCATTTGCAGGTACACCTGAGCCAGATCAATCTTAGTGAAGCGTTTTCCTCCAGATAGCGAGGCGAAAATATCTTCAATCCTCGGAAGCGGATATTGTACCGTGTGAAGGACTGGGTTCACTGTCACCTTAAAGTCCCCACAGATGCGAATCTTCTTTGGTTCCCCAGGCGTATTACTCAATGACCTCTTCATTACAGGAATGATGGGTGTAGCCCACTCGCTCCAGTCCACTTTGGACAGTACTCCAGAACGTTCCAAACCTTCCAGCTCTGCTTCGACGGCTGGGTGGATCGCATAAGGTCTGGCCTTAAAAAACTTTGGGCTTGCATTTTCCTCTATTTTGATCGTCGCTGTTATGCCTTTTAGTGTTCCGGGTCCCTCCTGGAACACTTGTGCGTCAGTTAGCATTTTTGACAGTCGTCCAGGTGTGACATTGTCATCCTTTTTGGCATCTACCGTCAGTGCTTGTATGGCATGCCAATCTAACTGTATCTTCCGGATCCATTCACGTCCTAGTCGTGGTGGTCCTCCATCTGGCAATACATATAAGTCCATTTTTGGTGTTTCCTTGCTGTTGTATATCACGTTCACCCTTATTTTTCCTTTGGGGTAGACTTTTTGCCCCGCGTACGTCTTCAAGACAATCTCTGTATCTCTCAAGGGTATATGTGAGAATAGTACGTCTTCAAGACAATCTCTGTATCTCTCAAGGGTATATGTGAGAATAGCCGCTTGTAGTCCCTTCGGTTTATGACTGTTAGGGCTGATCCTGTGCCCAATTCCATTTTCACTTGGACTCCATCTATCTTGAGCGTGACCCAGATAGTTTGGTGATCCTCCATTTTGGTTACATTATGTAGTTTCAGACAACCCAGCTCCTTGCTTCCAGAGTCTGTATCACTTTTCTGTTCGTCTGAACTACTCTCCATCACCTTATGTACCTTTTTGTACTTCTCCTGTGGAGGTTTCTTGCTGCTGGTTTTCTTTCCCGACCTGCAGACTCTTATTATGTGTCCTACTTTTCCACACTGTCTGCACACTTGGTCCTTGAACCAACAATCCTTATGGTTGTGTGTTGTTCTGCCGCAGCGAAAACACTTCACTGCTCCATATGACATTTCATTTGTGCCATATTCTTGTGGTCTCCGTTGTATCTCTGCAACGCCCCGTGCGGCTGCTTCATGTGATACTGCCATGTTGAAAGCCTTGTCCAGCGTAAGATCCTTTTCTGATAGAAGCCGTTTCTGGGTTCCTTCACTTTGAAGCCCACACACAAACTTGTCCCTTAAAGTATCTGCTAGTCCCGTTCCAAACTGGCAGTGTTTCGATAGCTTGCGCAGTTCCGTTAAATACTCAGCATTACTTTCGTCTTTATGCTGGTTCCTTTTGTGAAACTTAAATCTTTCTGCTATCAGCAGCAGTGTGGGGTTTAAGTGGTCCTGTAGGATTGCCACTATGCTTTCAAAATCCTTTTCCACTGGCTACTCTGGGGTGACTAGGTTTCGCAGTAAGCCATACATTTTTGCACCCATGGAATTCAACAATACCAGTGCTTTCCTGGCATCTGGCACTTCATTCGCCTTGCAGTACACTTCTATGCGTTCTACATATGTCGCCCAATCTTCGACTTCATTGTCGAACGCTGTGACCGTGCCACTCTTCTGGGTGTGGTTAGACTGGCTCAAAATGGCATCTCCCGTGCTCTCCCTTCTCCGCTGGCTCAAAATGGCGTCTCCCGCGCTCTCCCTTCTTCTCCGCTGGCTCAAAATGGCGTCTCCCACACTTCCCTTTCTTCTCTGCTGCGGCCTAAAATGGCGTCTCCCGCGCTTTCTTTTCTTCCCCCGCGGACGCTGCTCAGCCCTTGAAACCGGCTGCGCTCTGCGCGTTTTCCTGCGTGCTTCTCTCATTGACGCCGCTTGGTCTTCAACCCCGGCTGCGCCCTGCGCGCTTCACCCTCTCTCGTTGACGCCGCTCGGTCTTCAACCCCAGCTGCGCCCTGTGCGCTTTACCTTCTCTCTTACCCGTCGACGCTGCTCGGCCTTTTTCTGTGCCGTCGGTCGGCTCCCGCCGCCGCTGTCTGGGAAGGGTCTGCGCCGTATCTGCTGCCAGCCCGCTGCGCTGGATCGTCACGACTGGAGAACCAAGCCCAGCTCTCTACAGCCTCCTCTGCGATGCTCAAGTCCTCCCTGGATGGTCGACGCCCGCACTGGTGGAATCGGTCTCCTTCTTCATGGTTGCAGGTAGGTTCGAAACGACTCGTCGCCAGTGTTAAATCCGTGAATCTTTCGGTAGTGGTCCTTCAAATAATCGACAGAGACTGCAGAGGAACAATCAACGGTGTTTACTGGATGAGGGTTGCTCTAAAACTAAGCAGTACAGATCCCTACTCAGGGTTATATACAGGTGTGGTCACTGCCGGTACTACAGTATACAGGAGCTGTAAAAAGTAGTTCTCCCCTTAAAGGTACATACACTACATTCTCCCCAGGGTCCTGGCCATTAATTTTTCCCTCAACAAAACATCTAAAGCAGATTACCCGGCCATGATCACATTGCTGTTTGTGGGAGCTTGCTGTGCGAAAATTGGCTGCCACGTTTCCCACATTACAACAGTGACCACACTTCAAAGATAATTCATTGGCTGTGAGGCGCTTTGGGTCGTCCTGAGGTTGTGAAAGGTGCTGGAGAAATGCGAGTGATTTTTCTGCACTATTACTGAAGACCGGTGACCTGTGCTGCTGTTGGATCTGCAGTTCAGTTGGAAGGTCGGACTGCGCGCATGTCATTACCATTTGCTGGTTGAGTTTTCCAGCCGTTGGGAAAAGTATAAAATAACCAGTGAGCGGAAAACTGCATCACTGGCCTGTACGGTTGGGTTAAACCACTCAAGCCAACGGGTGCCAGCAAAATATGGCAGACCCTCCCTCAAGCAGCAAGGCGAGTCAGGGGCTTCACTACCAACGGGCAAGTTAATGAAGGTGGGTCTGCGAGGCGAGCCTCCAGAGGCAGTGCCACTCCGTTTACCATACAGCACTGCCATCAGCACCATTATACACCTTCCTGCGTACTGCCACAACACTGCTCTAGTGTGGGGGGAAGCATCAACCAGCCAGCGTTCCTGCTCAAGATTCGAATCATAGAATGATGCAGCACAGAAGGAGGCCATTCGGCCCATCGTGCCTGTGCCAGCTCTCCAATTAGTCCCACTCCCCCGCTCTTTCCCCACAACCCTGCCAATTTTTCCCTTCAGGTATTTCTCCAATTCCCTTTTGAAAGTTACTATTGAATCTGCTTCCACCGCCCTTTCAGGCAGCGCGTTCCATTTCACAACAACTCGCCGCGTGAAAATTAGAATTGCAGAATGCTACAGCTCAAAAAAACAATTCCTCCCGTTGCCTCGGGCTCTTTTGCCAATCACCTTAAATCTGTGTCCTCGGGTTACCGACCCTCCTGCCACTGGAAACAGTTTCTCCTTATTTACTCTATCAAAACTGTTCATGAATCTAACACCTCTATCAAATCTCCTCTTAACCTTCGCTGCTCTAAGCAGAACAACCCCAGCTTCTCCAGTCTCTCCATGTAACAACAACAACAACTTGTATTTATATAGCACCTTTAAAGTAGTAACATTTCCCAAGGCGCTTCACGAGCGTTATCAAACTAAATACCCCCTACACACCGAGCCACATAGGGAGATATCGGGACATTTGACCAAAAGCTTGAAGAAATAGGCCACTTTTAAGAAGTGTCTTAAAGGAGGAGAGAGAGGTGGAGAGGTTTAAGGAGGGAATTCCAGAGCTTAGGGCCGAGGTAGCTGAAGGTACGGCCACTAATGGTGGAGCGATTCAAATCGGGGATACGCAAGAGACCAGAATTGGAAGAACACAGATATCTCGAAGGATTGTACGGTTGGAGGAGGCTACAGAATAGGGAAGGGCGAGGCCATGGAGGGATTTGAAAACAAGGATGAGAATTTTGAAATTGAGGCAGGAGCCAATGAAGGTCAGCGAGCACACGGGTGATGGGTGAAAGGGACTTGGCTGCCCCGTGTCCTAACACACACTGAGTATTGAATGAGCTCAAGTTTCTGGAGGGTGGAACATGGGAGGCTGGCCAGGAGAGCGTTGGCAGAGTCAGGTCTTGAGATAAGAAAGGTATGGATGAGGGTTTCAGCAGCGGATGAGCTGAGGTAAGGGCGGAGATGGGCGATGTTACAGAGGTGGGAATAGGCGGTCTTGTTGATGGCATGGATATGTGTTCGGAAACCCATCTCGGGGTCAAATATGACACCAAGGTTGCGAACAGTCTGGTTCAGCTGAATTTAAATAAATATTTAAAAAATTAAATAAAAAATTTAAATAACTAAAGCCTGGAACCATTCAGGTCAATCTCCTCTGCACCCTCTCCAAGGCCTTGACATCCTTCCTAAAGTGTGGGGCCCAGATTTGGACAGAATACTCCAGCTGGGACCTAACCAGTGTTTTATAAAGGTTTACCATAACTTGCTTTCTTTTTTACTCTATGAGGGGAATTTTAACGCAAAAAAGTGTGGGTTAAGGTCAGGCGGGAAATTAAAGTGTTAAAAGTCTGAATCCCGACCCCAATCCGCCCACTTCCGGTTTTACCAGAGCCGGGTCAAAGGGCGGCGGCCAACCCGCTCCCAGGAGACGGGTCGCCCATTTAAATATTATAATGAGGCTGGTGCGCCTCAGATTGAGCCAGCATTTTAAATTTAACTCTGGCTGGTCTCGGGTTTTTACGGCCTCGTGTAACCCGCCAGCTAAAGTAAGGCAAGGACTGCTGGATCCGGGAGGTAAGTGCCTTTACCTTTACTTCCTGGATCCAGCGTCCCATCTAAACCACCCCCCCACGATCACAGACCCACCCCCCCCCCCCAGGCCTCCGACCCCACCCCCGGCCTCCGACCCCCACCCCCCCGCCGCCTCCGACCCCCTCACCAGCCCTCCGATTTCCCCCCCCCCCAGGCCTCCGACCACCGCCCCCCCCTGGCATCTGACCTCCCCCCACCCCCGGCCTCCGACCCACGCCCCACCAGGCATCTGACTCCCCCACCAAGCCTCCGACCACCACCCCCGCCGACCTCTGACCCCCCAGGCCTCCGACCCCCCCCCAGGCCTCCGACCCCCCCCCCCCTGCCTCCGGCCACCTCCCCCACCCCCCCCCCGGCCTCCGACCCCCACCCCAGCCTCCGACCCCCCCACCAGGCCTCTGACTCCCCCACCAGGCCTCCGACCCCCCCCAGCAGGCCTCCAACCCCCCCCAGCAGGCCTCCGACCCCCCCCCACCAGGCCTCCGACCCCCCCCCCCCACCAGGCCTCCGACCCCCGCCCCACCAGGCCTCCGACCCCCCCACCAGGCTTCCCCCTGCATGCTCCTCCGGCCCTCTGATCAGCTGCTCTGGCCCACGAGTGATCCTGACCCCCACAACCACCCCCGGCCCCCACGCGACCCCTCCCTCCTCGCTGCGGCCCAGTGCCTCAGGCCTACCCGCCCACAGCCAGCCAGACTCTCAATCTAGCTGGCTGCAGGTGGGAAACAGGTTTCCGATACAAATCAGACCCTGCCATTTAATTCGGCCGAGTCTGCGCTGCCTCCGAACCCCCCTCCCCTCCCGCCCCCTCCCCGACTGTCAACCTGCTTCCCCATTAAAATTCAGGCCTATTCCTCTATTAATAAAGCCCAAGATCCCGTATACTTTTTTAACAACCTTCTAAACTTGTCCTGCCACAGAAAGGCGGGGTATTATTTAAATGGTGATAGATTGGGAAATGTTGATGTACAGAGGGACCTGGGTGTCCTTGTACACCAGTCACTGAAAGCAAACATGCAGGTGCAACAAGCAGTTAGGAAGGCAAATGGTATGTTGGCCTTCATTGCAAGAGGATTTGAGTACAGGAGCAAGGATGTCTTACTACAGTTATACAGGGCCTTGGTGAGACCACACCTGGAGTACTGTGTGCAGTTTAGGTCTCCTTACCTAAGAAAGGATATACCTGTCATAGAGGGAGTGCAGCGAAGGTTCACCAGACTGATTCCTGGGATGGCAGGACTGTCGTATGAGGAGTGATTGGGTCGACTAGGCCTGTATTCACAAGAGTTTAGATGAATGAGAGGGGATCTCATTGAAACGTGTAAAATTCTGACAGGGTTAGACAGACTGGATGCAGGGAGGATGTTTCCCCTGGCTGGGGGGTCTAGAACGAGGGGCCACAGTCTCAGGATATGAGGTAGGATATTTAGGACTGAGATGAGGAGAAATTTCTTCACTCAGAGGGTGGTGAACCTGTGGAATTCTCTACCACAGAAGGCTGTGGAGGCCAAGTCATTGAATATATTTAAGAAGGAGATAGGTAGATTTCTAGGCACAAAAGGCACCAAGGGGTATGGGGAGAGAGTGGGAATATGGTATTGAGATAGAGGATCAGCCATGATCACATTGAATGGCGGAGCAGGCTCGAAGGGCCGAATGGCCGACTCCTGCTCCTGTTTTTCTATGTTCTATGTGTACCCACACCCCCAGGTCTCTCTGTTCCTGCACCCCCTTTAAAATTGTACCATTTAGTTTCTATTGCCTCTCCTCATTCTTCCCCCCAAAATGCAACTTTACAGGAGACTGTAAACAGAAGAATGAAAAAAAGTTCTAAAGACCAATCCGAGGGGAATGCCAGTGGCCAGATCGCTCATGTGCTTCCAAGTGAAAAGCTTCATCCTTTCGATGAGACTTGTCTTGGTCCAGACAAGCAGGAGTTGACAGGGACCCCAATGAGCCGCTCTGTGGAGCCGCCTCTCCAACCTTCAGCTCATCACACTATCTGTGTTATGGTAAGAGAGACAAATCTGTGCTAAAGACAAAATGGACTGGAGTGACTAAAGATTATAAAAAAATTAAATGCATGCCACGGATTGTCGGGCATTCAGTTACACACCGAGCACACCTGCAGGAAGGGGCACTGGCCGATGTGGCTGTTATACAGAAAAATACGGTCTGCTTTCTTTTCCAAGTCCAGTTCCACCATCACTGACACTTTGGGGAGAAATTCAGTTGTGAGCGCCACCCGTTAGCGCCTTAAGAGGGCGCTAAGTGGGGCGCTAACCAACTAGCGCCCGGGCGCGGCGAGACCTGCATCTCTCACGAAATTGAGCGGACATTTAGCGGTGGCGCTAAACCATACCGCCCGCTCGCCTGCGCACGCAGATCTTGACGTCATTCCAGAGTGCAACGCCCTTGGGGCGCCCCGGACCGGAAATTCAGTGGCGCCCCCCTCCTTTCCGCCTGTCGCTACCAACGACAGGTTGACTGGAATGCTTCCCAGTCACTGTGGGGCTGGGGGGGCGCTATTTAAAGGGGGCTCTTCCTGTCTTCTGTGTGGTAGCCATTTTTGGACCACTCGTTCTGAGAGAGAGAGAGAGATTTGCAGAAAGACAAAGGGAGAAAGAGAGACTTCAGCATTGAGTCAACGTTGTCTGAGGTAGTTTTGGCTTCTGACCACAACTTTGTAGTTGCTTTGCTTTTTCACCGGCATAACTTTGATTGCCCACATATTATGGGGGCTGCAATGGATGGGAACGTCGTGCTTCTCCATCACATTGAGAGGGCACAGAAACGCAGAGAGAGAGTGGCAATCATGGCCAGACGGAGGAGGGCCAACAGGCGTCGGTACAGGAGACCTTACCGTCCCAGGGTTTTTCGACAACAGTTCTCATACATCAATATGTCTGAGGAGCAGTGTTTGCGAAGGCTGCGATTCAGCAAGGAGGTGGTCACTGAGCTCTGCCACCTCTTCCAGCCAGATCTGCAACCTCAACTGAGGAGCAGGACGTCTCTGTCGGTGGCAGTGAAGGTAACAGTGGCTCTCAACTTTTATGCCACCGGCTCCTTTCAATCTGCTACTGGGGACATTGCCAATATCTCCCAGTTCGCGGTGCATTGCTGCATCTGTCAAGTCACAAATGCCCTCCTTAAAAGGAGACGAGAGTACATCTCTTTCCCCATGACCCCGGACAAGCAGCAAGAGCGTGCAGCGGGCTTTGCAAGAATAGCGGGCTTCCCCATGGTGCAGGGCGCCATTGACTGCACCTATGTGGCTTTGCGGGCGCCGCAAGAGAATGCCGAGGATTTCCGCAACCGAAAGGGCTTCCATTCCTTAAACGTCCAGTTGGTCTGTGACCACAGACAGCTGATACTCGCTGTCAATGCCCACTTTCCAGGCAGCAGCCACGATGCCTTCATCCTGCGCCAGACTTCTGTGGCAGACCTTTTCGAGGCCCCGCTTCACCCAGGAGGCTGGCTTCTCGGGGTCACCTGGCTGATGACCCCACTCCATTCGCCCAGTACCCCTGCAGAAGAACGATACAATGAGAGCCATCAAGCTACCAGGAACATCGTTGAGCACACAATCGGTGTGCTCAAGCAACGGTTCCGCTGTCTGGACCACTCTGGAGGAGCCCTGCAGTACTCGCCTGAGCGAGTCTCCCACTTCGTTGTTGTGTGCTGCATGCTGCATAACCTGACAATCCTCAGGACCCAGCCAATGCCACCGGGCCTTGGAGCACCAGCGGAGGAGGAGGAGGAGGAGGAGCAGCACCAAGACGGGAGGGAGGCACAAAGTGCAAGGGCCGTCCGTCAAAGGCTTATACCAATTCGCTTCTAGGCCCCCTCTGAGGGAATGGCTTCTGCCATTCAAAGAACCTGAATGGAACCATGCCGCAACCCCTAAGCCGGTCAAGGCAACAATGAATGCAAAGAACAAACATGCACATTTGGAATAAAGACACTTCTTTATTTACAAAACTGTGTATCCTTCCCGCATGACAAAGTAATAGAAAGAAATAGTCATTCACATAACTGGCTCTCACAACCTGGAGACAATGTCCAAAACAGTAACAAAAGTATGACCACGATCCTCCGCCTTCAATAAAACAATGCCACACCTTCTACTTTTTGCCCTTCGAGGGTGATCTGCTTCCCTTGCGAAATTGCCCCCTTCCCACCCTGCAGCTTCACCGCACTGGGACCCCAGTGGCTGCAGCAAGGCTGGGGGAAGGCTGCTGAGTGTCAGAAACAGAGGCTGCAGATGCCCTTGAGGGACGGCCTGGACCAGCTCTGGGCCTGGTGGGCATGGCTGCTGACTGCTTGAACTCTGCATAGGTGGCAGGAGTCTGTCCTACAGGTGGTGGCAACTGCAGTGGAGAAGTGACAGTGCTGGCAGCAGGAATGCTGTCATCCTGAGAGAGGACAGCAACTCCCTGCTCGACCGACACACTGGCACTCCCACAGGGCAGCACTTCAGCATCCGGAGCAATCTGATGGAGCACAGATTGCTGGCCTGCTGCGGCGCGGGGGGGGCCCCGGGGAAACCTGCCCGATCCAGCGAGGGTGACATCAGTTAGTGCTCGCGTGGCCTCAATCTGCGTCTGCATGAGACCAGCCACTGACTGCATTGCAGCACTTAGCATTTGTGTGGCAGACGCCTGTGCTGCACCGAAGTCCTGGACACTCCTTGCCAGTGACTCAATGGATTCGGGCATCCTTACCACTGCAGCCATGAGCTCAGTGTGCCTTTGCTCCGCCTGGGCGCTCATTTCAGCGAGGAGCCGCACCTCTGCTGCGCTCACTGTAGCAGGACTCGAGGCCATACTCTCCCTCCGGGGAGAAGGCCCCCGAGCTTCCCTACCCCCTCCTGGAGCTTCACCCTCATCAGACCATTCCCCCCTGCTCCCCTCCAGGGAAGGCGTGTCCCCAGTATGGCCATGGGCTGCCTCGGCAGAGGGTTGCGCTGATGGTCCGGCTTCATCTTCCTCCTCGCCTTCAGATTCACTCCCAGTGGCAGCTTGAGGGCCCGTCTCCTTACCTGGTGAATCACCATCTGAAAGCAGGGAGGTACAAGAGTGGCTTTAGCGTGAGGACAGGGTGGCAGCAAGGGAGGCATGAGTGCAGCGATGTACTGATTTGGATCGAGAGTGTCAAAGGATGCTGTTGTGAGGAACAAGTGGAAGGAGAGAGGTCAAAAAGGTGATGACCTTACGATTGCTGGCCAGAACGGGGTCGGCGTCTCCAGTGGCGACGGGGCCAAGCATCCGGCTTGCCACAATCCGGTGGACTCGCTGCTCCAGATCAGTCAGGGCTTGAAGGTGAGGCCGGCCTCCCCTGGTCCGTTGCTGCTGTCTCCTATTATGCGCCAGCTTGCCCTGCAAGAAAAAGGACGGGGTCTGAGTAAAGATGCAGCCATGATCTTGGCTGAAATGCCTCCCATGGTCAAATAGCCCTTACTGTGTGCAAGGTGCTGAATGTGCATGTGAGTTTCCTGAAAGGGCCATAGGTGTTGGAGGAGTGCTGGGCATTGGGGCTTTCAAGACCCTTTGACCATAAAGCGAGGTCGAGATGGAGGGATGAAGAGGTTTCTGAAAAAGGCACTCACCCTGACGACCCGAGTGAGGTCATTGAACTTCTTCCTGCATTGCACAGGGGTCCTAGGCACCATGCTGCTGGAGGTCACTCTGTGAGCCACCTCCCTCCAAGCTTTTCGGTACTCGCTGGGCAGAGGCCTCCTGCCACTGTCCGGAAACAGGATAGCTCGCCTGTGCTCCACTGCACCAACCAGAACCTGCAGGGCCCCCTCATTGAACTGCTGCGCTCGCTCCCTGGCCCTATCCATGGTCCTTGGCTGCAGGATTTGGCAACAGGTCTGTCCAGGCCGAGATTCAGGGCTCCGATGCGCAGGGTGCGGCTGCAAATCAAGCTCGACCCTCCCCTTTAAGAGCTAACCGGCGCCAGCGTGTCTGTGTGCAATCGCTAACTGACAGCACCTGCGCTGCGCCCGCCGTCTGAGTTAGCGCATCGCTTCTCCAGCTTAGCGCCTTAAGAGAGTCGTGCAGCGCCTGATTTAGCGCTGCAGTCGGCTCCAGGGGCGAGACAGACCAATTTCGCAGTAGGTGGCGATAATTTGCGCCACTTTGCGCCCGGCCGAGAATTGCGCCCCAAATGGGGCGATACCGAATTTATCCCCCTTTATCCCTCGTCAGGTAGAATCATAGAATCGTGGAAACTTACAGCGCCGAAGGAGGCCATTCGGCCCATCGGGCCTGTGCTGGCTCATTGAAAACCTCTTCTGTGCAATAGGCCTGCAACATACTGCAGACATTCGGTCAGCGTACAGGAACTCATTTCACAGCGACACGACACACCCCTCCTGTTATACACCAACCTCGGGTTTTGAATTGGTTCTGAGAGGTGTCACTGAGCAGGGTGCTATCTTGGGGAAAGCCTCAGGCTGCATCGTGCCCGAGTGTTGGTGTTCTGGCTCTGGCTGCACGCTGCAGGAGTGGTCACTGCAGGAGTGGTCACTGCAGGAGTGGTCACTGCAGGTGTGGTCACTGCAGAGTGGTCACTGCAGGTGTGGTCACTGTTGGTGTGGTCACTGCAGGTGTGGTCACTGCAGGTGTGGTCACTGCAGGTGTGGTCACTGCAGGAGTGGTCACTGCAGGTGTGGTCACTGCAGGTGTGGTCGCTGCAGGAGTGGTCGCTGCAGGTGGTCACTGCAGGTGTGGTCACTGCAGGAGTGGTCACTGCAGGTGTGGTCACTGTAGGTGTGGTCACTGTAGGTGTGGTCACTGCAGGTCTGGTCACTACAGGTGTGGTCACTGTAGGTGTGGTCACTGCAGGTCTGGTCACTGCAGGTCTGGTCACTACAGGTGTGGTCACTGCAGGTCTGGTCACTGCAGGAGTGGTCACTGCAGGTCTGGTCGCTGTAGGTGTGGTCACTGCAGGTGTGGTCACTGCAGGTGTGGTCACTGCAGGTGTGGTCACTGCAGCAGTGGTCACTGCAGGTCTGGTCGCTGCAGGTCTGGTCGCTGTAGGTGTGGTCACTGCAGGTCTGGTCACTGCAGGAGTGATCACTGCAGGTCTGGTCACTGCAGGTCTGGTCACTACAGGTGTGGTCACTGCAGGTCTGGTCACTGCAGGAGTGATCACTGCAGGTCTGGTCACTGCAGGTCTGGTCGCTGTAGGTGTGGTCACTGCAGGTGTGGTCACTGCAGGTGTGGTCACTGCAGCAGTGGTCACTGCAGGTCTGGTCGCTGCAGGTCTGGTCGCTGTAGGTGTGGTCACTGCAGGTCTGGTCACTGCAGGAGTGATCACTGCAGGTCTGGTCACTGCAGGTCTGGTCACTACAGGTGTGGTCACTGCAGGTCTGGTCACTGCAGGAGTGGTCACTGCAGGAGTGGTCACTGCAGGTGTGGTCACTGCAGGTCTGGTCACTGCAGGTCTGGTCGCTGCAGGTCTGGTCGCTGCAGGTCTGGTCGCTGCAGGTCTGGTCGCTGCAGGTGTGGTCGCTGTCGGTGTGCTCACTGCAGGAGTGGTCACTGCAGGTCTGGTCGCTGCAGGTCTGGTCCTGTAGGTGTGGTCACTAGATGTGGTCACTGCAGGTGTGATCACTGCAGGAGTCGTCACTGCAGATGTGGTCATGGCAGATGTGGTCACTGCAGGTGTGGTCACTGCAGGTGTGGTCGTTGCAGGTGTGGTCACTGCAGGAGTGGTCACTGCAGGTGTGGTCACTGCAGGAGTCGTCACTGCAGATGTGGTCATGGCAGATGTGGACACTGCAGGTGTGGTCACTGCAGGTGTGGTCGTTGCAGGTGTGGTCACTGCAGGAGTGGTCACTGCAGGTGTGGTCACTGCAGGAGTCGTCACTGCAGATGTGGTCATGGCAGGTGTGGTCGTTGCAGGTGTGGTCACTGCAGGTGTGGTCGTTGCAGGTGTGGTCGCTGCCGGCGATTGTACTGAGGCAATTTAATTTCAGCAAAAAGCATGACAGAAACAGACATTCTGGGAAAGTGTTACAGGTGACAGGTAAATCCGTGTGACTCCATGTGACTCTGTGTAACTCCCTGTACCCCTTCCTTGCAGGCCTCTGATGTTCATGCGGGATATGTAAATCCTTTCCAAACTCCAAATGCTGAGGGAATCTGGAGTACAGACCATGTGAAAATGCCATTCTCTAACCTCAGCTTGCAAACCAAGAAGAAATCAGGATTGGTAATGAAATTTTTGTCTAATAATCATTGACTGAGTATCGACATTAATCGCACTGTCGATGTTTAAGGCATTCTAGAAATGAATATGCCACATTTTCTGTCATCCAGTTTTCTCACCTCATCTTCAGCAGGTGGTTACTCCTCACTGGGATATGGTACCCAACTGCCCTCCATTTCCTCCCGCGTTTCTCATGTGGGAGCCTAGATAGTGAGTGGTGACTGTGGATGATGGCAGCGCCAAACCTGACCCCGTCCTCACCACATATCCACACGGCATTGGATGGTGGTCCGGCGGCGGATGGCGGTCAGGTGGGGGATGGCGGTCAGGCGGTGGATGGCGGTCATGCATTGGATGGCGGTTATGCATTGGATGGCGGTCAGGCGGCGGATCGCGGTCAGGCGGGGGATGGCGGTGGATGGCAGTCTGGCGGTGGATGGCGGTCAGGCGGGGGAGGGCGGTCAGGCGGGGGAGGGCGGTCAGGCGGGGGATGGCGGTCAGGCGGGGGAGGGCGGTCAGGCGGGGGATGGCGGTCAGGCGGTGGATGGCGGTAAGGCGGTCAGGCGGTGGATGGCGGTCAGGCGGGGGATGGCGGGGGATGGCGGTCAGGCGGGGGATGGCGGTCAGGCGGGGGATGGCAGTCAGGCGGTGGATGGCGGTGGATGGCGGTCAGGCGGGGGATGGCAGTGGATGGCGGTCAGGCGGTGGATGGCGGTCAGGCGGGGGATGGCGGTGGATGGCGGTCAGGCGGTGGATGGTGGTCAGGCGGGGGATGGCGGTCAGGCGGTGGATGGCGGTCAGGCGGGGGATGGCGGTGGATGGCGGTCAGGCGGTGGATGGCGGTCAGGCGGGGGATGGCAGTGGATGGCGGTCAGGCGGGGGATGGCGTTCAGGCGGGGATGGCGGTCAGGCGGGGGATGGCGGTCAGGGGTAGATGGCGGTCAGGCGGGGGATGGCGGTCAGGGGTAGATGGCGGTCAGGCGGGGGATGGCAGTGGATGGCGGTCAGGCGGGGGATGGCGTTCAGGCGGGGATGGCGGTCAGGCGGGGGATGGCGGTCAGGGGTAGATGGCGGTCACGCGGGGGATGGCGGTCAGGCGGAGGATGGCGGTCAGGTGGGGGATGGCGGTCAGGGGTAGATGGCGGTCAGGCGGGGGATGGCGGTCCGGCGGGGGATGGCGGTCAGGGGTAGATGGCGGTCAGGCGGGGGATGGCGGTCCGGCGGAGGATGGCGGTCAGGGGTGGGGAAGTTGTCGAGCCACCTGCTCCTCTGCCTCTGCTAGTGCGTACAGAACATCAGAACATAAGAATTAGGAGCAGGAGTCTGACACACAGCCCCTCGAGCCTGCTCCGCCATTCAATAAGATCATGGCTGATCATTGACCTCAACTCCAACTTCCCGGCCGATCCCCATATCCCTTGATTCCCCATGAGTCCAAAAATCTTTCTATCTCAGCCTTGAATATACTCAAAGACTCAGCATTCACAGTCCTCTGGGGCAGAGAATTCCAAAGATTCACAAAGCCTCTGAGTGAAGAAATTCCTCCTCATCTCAGTCTTAAATGGCCAACCCCTTATCCTGAGACTGTGCCCCCTAGTTATAGACTCACAGGCCAGGGGAAACAACCTCTCAGCATCTACCCAGTCAATCCCCCTCAGAATCTTATGAGATCACCTCTCATTCTTCTAAACTCCAGAGAGTGTAGGCGCATTCTGCACAATCTCTCATCATAGGACAGCCCTCTCATCCTAGGAATCAATCCAGTGAACCTTTGTTGCACAGCATCTAAGGCAAGTATATCCTTCCTCAGATAAGGAGACCAAAACTGTGCACAGTACTCCAGGTGTGGTCTCACCAAGGCCCTGTACAATTGTAGCATTATCTCATTGAAACTTATAAAATTCTATCATGACTAGACAGACTAGATGCAGGAAGGATGTTCCCGATGGTCGGGGAGTCCAGAACCAGGGGTCACAGTCTCAGGATAAGAGGTAAGCCATTTAGGACAGAGATGAGGAGGAATTTCTTCACCCAGAGAGTGGTGAACCTGTGGAATTCTCTACCACAGAAGGCAGTGGAGGCCAATTCATTAAATGTATTCAAGAAGGAGTTAGATATATTTCTTAAGGCTAAAGGGATCAAGGGATATGGGGAGAAGGCAGGGACAGGGTACTGAATTTGGATGATCAGCCATGATCTCGTTGAATGGCGGAGCAGGCTCGAGGGGCCGAATGGCCGATTCCTGCTCCTATCTGCTATGTTTCTATGTAAGCATGACTTCCTCACTCTTATACTCCAACCCCCTTGCAATAAAGGCTAACATGCCATTTGCCTTCCTAATTGCTTGCTGTACCTGCATGCCAGCTTTCTGTGTAGCAGTCGTCCGGATAATGCTGGAATCCATTATTAAGGAAGTGGTAACAGGGCACTTAGAAAATCATAACATGATTAGGCAGAGTGTACATGGTTTAGTGAAAGGGAAATCGCGTTTGACAAATTTATTAGTGTTTTTTGAGGATGTAACTAGCAGGGTAGATAAAGGGGAACCAGTGGATGTAGTAAATTTGGATTTCCAAAAGGCATTCGATAAGGTACCACATAAAAGGTTATTACACAAGATAAGGGCAGACCGAAGAACATAGGAACAGGAGGCGGCCATTCAACCCCTCAAACCTGTTCCGCCATTCAATTGGATCATGGCTGATGTGTATCTGAACTCCATTTACCCGCAACTCTCAATACCCTTGCCTAACCAAGGCAGCAAACCTTTCCTTTTTCTCTGTAAGGCTGGATTTGACACCTTCACTGACCTGGCTGGGATTGATGCAGAGTATGGGCAGCAATCTATCGCTCTGTGGTTTAATACATCAGCCCCCTGTGTCCCCGGAGTTTACAGATAGTGTTGGTCAATGTCACCAGATGGCTCATTGATAAAGGAACAGCCTGATGTGCTCCTGATGCAGTCCCAATTTACACCCGATGTACACCCACTGTGCTCCCGATGTACACCCACTGTGCTCCCGATGTACACCCGCTGTGCTCCCGATGTACACCCGCTGTGCTCCCGATGTTCACCCGCTGTGCTCCAGATGTTCACCCGCTGTATATCCGATGTGCTCCCGATGTACACCCACTGTGCTCCCGATGTTCACCCGCTGTGCTCCAGATGTTCACCCGCTGTATATCCGATGTGCTCCCGATGTACACCCGCTGTGCTCCCGATGTGCTCCCGATGTACACCCACTGTGCTCCCGATGTACACCCACTGTGCTCCCGATGTTCACCCGCTGTGCTCCAGATGCTCACCCGCTGTATATCCGATGTGCTCCCGATGTACACCCGCTGTGCTCCCGATGTACACCCGCTGTGCTCCCGATGTACACCCGCTGTGCTCCCGATGTTCACCCGCTGTGCTCCCGATGTACACCCGCTGTGCTCCCGATGTACACCCGCTGTGCTCCCGATGTTCACCCGCTGTGCTCCCGATGTACACCCGCTGTGCTCCCGATGTACACCCGCTGTGCTCCCGATGTTCACCCGCTGTGCTCCCGATGTACACCCGCTGTGCTCCCGATGTACACCCACTGTGCTCCCGATGTACACCCGCTGTGCTCCCGATGTTCACCCGCTGTGCTCCCGATGTACACCCGCTGTGCTCCCGATGTACACCCGCTGTGCTCCCGATGTTTACCCGCTGTGCTCCAGATGTTCACCCGATGTATATCCGATGTGCTCCCAATGTGCTCCCGATGTTCACCCGCTGTGCTCCCGATGTTCACCCGCTGTGCTCCAGATGTTCACCCGATGTATATCCGATGTGCTCCCGATGTACACCCGCTGTGCTCCCGATGTTCACCCGCTGTGCTCCAGATGTTCACCCGATGTATATCCGATGTGCTCCCGATGTTCACCCGATGTGCTCCCGATGTTCACCTGATGTATTCCCGATGTGCTCCCGATGTATATCCGATGTATTCCCGATGTGCTCCCGATGTATATCCGATGTACTCCCGATGTGCTCCCGATGTATACCCGATGTGCTCCCGATGTATACCCGATGTACTTCTGATGTACTCCTGATGTGCTCTTGATGTATACCTGATGTGCTCCCGAAGTGCTCCCAATGTACTCCCGATGTATAGAAACATAGAAGATAGGAGCAGGAGTAGGCCATTCGGCCCCTCGAGCCTGCTCCGCCATTCAATGCGATCATGGCTGATCATCCAAATTCAGTACCCTGTCCCTGCTTTCTCCCCATATCCCTTGATCCCTTTAGCCTTAAGAAATATACCTAACTCCTTCTTGAATATATTTAATGAATTGGCCTCAACTGCCTTCTGTGGTAAAGAATCCCACAGGTTCACCAATCTCTGGGTGAAGAAATTCCTCCTCATCTCTGTCCTAAATTGCTTACCCCTTATCCTTAGACGGTGACCCCTGGTTCTGGACTCCCCGCCATCGGGAACATCCTTCCTGTATCTAGCCTGTCTACTCCTGTTAGAATTTTATAAGTTTCAATGAGATCCCCTCTCATTCTTCTAAACTCTAGCGAATATAAGCCTAATTGAACCAATCTCTCCTCATATGTCATTCCTGCCATCCCAGGTATCAGTCTGGTGAATCTTCGCTGCACTCCCTCCATGGCAAGAACATCCTTCCTCAGATAAGGCAACCAAAACTGCACACAATACTCAAGATGTGGTCTCACCAAGGCCTTGTACAACTGCAGCAAGACATCCTTGCTCCTGTACTTGAATCCTCTCGCTATGAAGGCCAACATACCATTTGCCTTCTTAACTGCCTGCTGCACCTGCATGCTTACCTTCAGTGACTGGTGCACAAGGACACGCAGGTCTCGTTGCACTTCCCCTTCTCCCAATCTATTGCCGTTCAGATAATAATCTGTCTTCCTGTTTTTGCCACCAAAGTGGATAACCTCGCATTTATCCACATTATACTGCATCTGCCCAATCACCCAACCTGTCCAAATCATACTGGAGTTTCTCGGCATCCTCCTCACAGCACACACGCCCACCCAGCTTTGTGTTGTCTGCAAACTTGGAGATATTACGTCTAGTGAATAGCTGGGGTCCTAGCACCGATCCCTGCGGTACCCGACTAGTCACTGCCTGCCACTCAGAAAAAGACCTGTTTATTCCAACTCTTTGCTTCCTGTCTGCCAACCAGTTCTCTATCCAAGTCAGTACCTTACCCCCAATCCCATGTGCCATAACTTTACACGCTAATCTCTTATACGGGACCTTATCGAAAGCCTTCTGAAAGTCCAAATACACCACATCCACTGGTTCTCCCTTATCTATTATACCCGATGTGCTCCAGATGTACTCCCGATGTCCACCCACTCTACTCCCAATGTACACCCAATGTGCTCCAGATGTACACCTGATCTGCTCCTGCTGTACTCCCACTGTATTCCCGATGTGCTCCCGATGTACACCCACTGTACTCCTGATGTGCTCCCGATACAACCCCGATATGTTCCCAATGTACTCCCGATGTGCTCCCACTGTACTCCCGATGTGCTCCCACTGTACTCCCGATGTACACCCACTGTATTCCCGGTGTACTCCCGATGTATACCCGATGTACTCCCGATGTACTCCCGATTTGCTCCCACTGTGCTGTCGATGTGCTCCCGATATACACCCGATGTACTTCCGATGTACTCCTGATTTGCTCCCACTGTGCTGTCGATGTGCTCCCGATATACACCCGATGTACTTCCGATGTACTCCTGATTTGCTCCCACTGTGCTGTCGATGTGCTCCCGATGTACACCCGATGTGCTCCCGAGCCATATAAAGCAGAAGGTGCTCTCCATCGAGTTAGCCACTCTCAGCCGCTGTTCACTGGCAACAATTGTCCTCGGCTCCCCCGGGTTACGCAGGGGAGAATTGGCCAGGGCTCCTGCTCCTGATCATTATCCAAAACAAATGTCTGTGAGATGAGCTGTGGACAGGATGTCCTCCACAAATAGCCTGCAGGCAATCAAGGAAGAATGGTCACAAAGCTCCTGATGCCCCTGGCACCTTCAGTAGAGATGGGGAGGGCGAAGAAAGAGAAAGAGAAATTAGGTTTACGTGTAATGAATGTTGTAACTCAGTGTATTGACTTTGAAAGAAGCAACATGTGAGAGGGTTGTGTTGTAACTGCAGCGCATTCATTGTTTTTCAGCGTCATCTTGAAGTAAAGGTTAAACGTTGGGACATTATTAAAGAGACTCTGAAGAAGACCGCCTTCGCATCTCCAAAGGATTTAGAGGTGAAAGTCTTAACTATTTTCTTAGTTTTTTGCTTAAACCGCCGTCCTCAACAGGACTCCAGTTTAACAGTAGCATCTAACTATTCCACATTTTAACATCCATTTCCTCATTCTCTATTTCTAATTGCTGAGCTATGTGCTCATCAAGCTGAAGGATGTTAGTGCTGGGTAGAAACCTTCCATTTCAGGCACCCAGTGTCAACATCAAACACTCCCAGGGCAGGTACAGCACGGGTTAGATACAGAGTAAAGCTCCCTCTACACTGTCCCATCAAACACTCCCAGGGCAGGTACAGCCCGGGTTAGATACAGAGTAAAGCTCCCTCTACACTGTCCCATCAAACACTCCCAGGGCAGGTACAGCACAGGTTAGATACAGAGTAAAGCTCCCTCTACACTGCCCCATCAAACACTCCCAGGGCAGGTACAGCACGGGTTAGATACAGAGTAAAGCTTCCTCTACACTGTCCCATCAAACACTCCCAGGGCAGGCACAGCACAGGTTAGATACAGAGTAAAGCTCCCTCTACACTGTCCCATCAAACACTCCCAGGGCAGGCACAGCACAGGTTAGATACAGAGTAAAGCTCCCTCTACACTGTCCCATCAAACACTCCCAGGGCAGGTACAGCACGGGTTAGGTACAGAGTAAAGCTCCCTCTACACTGTCCCATCAAACACTCCCAGGGCAGGTACAGCACGGGTTAGATACAGAGTAAATCTCCCTCTACACTGTCCCATCAAACACTCCCAGGGCAGGTACAGCACGGGTTAGGTACAGAGTAAAGCTCCCTCGACAATGTCCCATCTAACACTCCCAGGGCAGGTACAGCACGGGTTAGGTACAGAGTAAAGCTCCCTCTGCACTGTCCCACCAAACACTCCCGGGGCAGGTACAGCACGGGTTAGGTACAGAGTAAAGCTCCCTCTACACTGTCCCATCAAACACTCCCAGGGCAGGTACAGCACGGGTTAGATACAGAGTAACGCTCCCTCTACACTGTCCCATCAAACACTCCCAGGGCAAGTACAGCATGGGTTAGATACAAAGTAAAGCTGCCTCTACACTGTCCCATCAAAATCTCCCAGGGCAGGTACAACTCAGATTAGATACAGAGTAAAGCTCCCTCTACACTGTCCCATCAAACACTCCCGGGGCAGGTACAGCACGGGTTAGGTACAGAGTGAAGCTCCCTCTTCACTGTCCCATCCAACACTCCCAGGGCAGGTACAGCATAGGTTAGAAACAGAGTAAAGCTCCCTCTACACTGTCCCATCAAACACCCCCGGGGCAGGTACTGCACGGGTTAGATACAGAGTAAAGCTCCCTCTATACTGTCCCATCAAACACCCCCGGGGCAGGTAGAGCACGGGTTACAAAAAGAGTAAAGCTCCCTCTACACTGTCCCATCAAACACTCCTGGGGCAGGTACAGCACGGGTTAGGTACAGAGTAAAGCTCCCTCTATACTGTCCCAACAGACACTCCCAGGGCAGGTACAGCACAGGTTAGATACAGAGTAAAGCTCCCACTACACTGTCCCATCAAACACTCCCAGGGTAGATACAGCACGGGGTTAGATACAGAGTAAAGCTCCCTCTACACTGTCCCATCAAACACTCCCAGGGCAGATACAGCACGGGTTAGATACAGAGTAAAGCTCCCTCTACACTGTCCCATCAAACACTCCCAGGGCAGGTACAGCATGCGTTAGATGCAGAGTAAATCTCCCTCTACACTGTCCCATCAAACACTCCCAGGGCAGGTACAACACAGATTAGATGCAGAGTAAAGCTCCCTTCACAATGTGCCATCAAACACTCCCAGGGCAGGTACAGCATGGGTTAGATAGAATAAAGCTCCTTCTATACTGCCCCATCAAACACTCCCAGGGCACGTACAGCATGGGTTAGAAACAGAGTAAAGCTCACTCTACACTGTCCCATCAAGCACTCCCAGGGCAGGAACAGCACGGGTCAGATCAGAGTAAAGCTCCCTCTACACTGTTCCATCAAACACTCCCAGGGCAGATACAGCACGGGTTAGATACAGAGTAAAGCTCCCTCTACACTGTTCCATCAAACACTCCCAGGGCAGGAACAGCATGGGTTAGATACAGAGTAAAGCTCCCTCTACACTGTCCCATCAAACACTCCCAGGGCAGGTACAGCACGGGTTAGATACAGAGTAAAGCTTCCTCTACACTGTCCCATCAAACACTCCCAGGGCAGGAACAGCACGGGTTAGACACAGTGTAAAGCTCCATCTAGCTCCCTTGAGCAGTATGTAACTGAACCGACCAGGGGGCAAGCAACCTTAGATCTGGTCCTGTGTAACGAGACAGGATTAATTAAAAATGTCCTAGTAAAGGATCCCCTTGGAATGAGTGACCATAACATGGTTGAATTCCATATTCAATTAGAGGCTGAGAAGGTTGGATCTCAAACAAGTGTGCTAAGCTTGAATAAAGGAGACTATGAAGGTATGACAGCGGAATTGTGTAGAGTGGATTGGGAAAATAGATTAAAGGGTAAGACAATACATGATCAGTGGTGTACATTTAAGGAGTTATTTTACAACTTCCAAAAAATATATATTCCACTGAGAAGAAAAGGGTGTAAAAGAAAAGACAGCCATCCGTGGCTAAGTAAAGAAATTAAGGATATTATTCGACTAAAAACAAGGGCATATAAGGTAGCCAAATCTAGTGGGAGGATAGAGGATTGGGAAAACTTTAAAAGACAGCAAAAAATAACAAAAAGATTGATTAAGAAAGGGAAGATAGATTATGAAAGTAAATTAGCAAAAAATATAAAAACAGATAGTAAGAGTTTTTATAGTTATATAAAAAGAAAAAGGGTGGCTAAAGTAAATGTTGGTCCCTTAGAGGATGAGACCGGGAAATTAATGGTGGGAAATATGGAGATGGCAAAAACACTGAATGAATATTTTGTATCAGTCTTTACAGTAGAAGACACTAAGAATATCCCAACACTGGACAAACAGGGGGCTATGGGGGGGAGGAGCTAAACACGATCAAAATCACTAAGGAAGTGGTACTCGGTAAAATAATGGGACTCAAGGCAGATAAATCACCTGGAGCTGATGGCTTACATCCTAGGGTCTTGAGGGAAGTGGTGGTAGGGATTGTGGATGCATTGGTAATAATTTTCCAAAACTCCCTGGACTCAGCAAAGGTCCCGGCAGACTGGAAAACTGCTAATGTAACACCCTTACTTAAAAAGGGCAGTAGACAGAAGGCTGGAAACTATAGACCGGTTAGCCTAACATCTGTGGTAGGTAAAATATTGGAGTCCATTATTAAGGAGACAGTAACAGGACATTTGGATAATCATAATTTAATAGGACAAAGCCAGCATGGTTTTATGAAGGGGAAGTCATGTTTGACAAATTTGCTGGAGTTCTTTGAGGAAGTAACATATAGGGTGGATAAAGGGGAACCAGTGGACGTAGTGTATTTAGACTTCCAAAAGGCATTTGACAAGGTGCCACACAAAAGATTATTGCTTAAGATAAAAAATCACGGGATTGGAGGTAATATTCTGGCATGGATAGAGGATTGGCTATCTAACAGAAGGCAGAGAGTTGGGATAAATGGTTCATTCTCGGACTGGCAATCAGTAACTAGTGGTGTTCCACAGGGGTCAGTGCTGGGTCCCCAACTCTTTACAATCTATATTAACGATTTGGGGGAGGGGACCGAGTGTAACATCAAAGATCAAAGTTTGCAGATGATACTAAGATGGGAGGGAAAGTAGTGAGTGAGGAGGACATAAAAAACCTGCAAAGGGACATAGACAGGCTAAGTAAGTGGGCAGAGATTTGGCAGATGGAATACAATACTGGAAAGTGTGAGGTTATGCACTTTGGCAGGAAAAATCGGAGAGCAAGTTATTATCTTAATGGCAAGAAACTGGAAAGTACTGAAGTACAAAGGGATCTGGGGGTCCTGGTGCACGAAACTCAAAAGGTTAGTATGCAGGTGCAGCAAGTGATTAAGAAGGCCAATGGAATGTTGGCTTTCATTGCTAGGGGGATAGAATATAAAAATCGGGAGGTATTGCCTCAGTTGTACAAGGTATTGGTGAGACCGCACCTGGAATACTGCATACAGTTTTGGTGTCCATACTTAAGAAAAGACATACTTGCTCTCGAGTCAGTTCAAAGAAGGTTCACTCGGTTAATCCCGGGGATGAGGGGATGGACATATGAGGAGAGGTTGAGTAGATTGGGACTCTACTCATTGGAGTTCAGAAGAATGAGAGGCGATCTTATTGAAACATATAAGATTGTGAAGGGGTTGGATCGGGTGGATGCGGGGAGGATGTTCTCGATGATGGGTGAAACTAGAACTAGGAGGCATAGTCTTAGAATAAGGGGCTGCTCTTTCATAACTGAGATGAGGAGGAACTACTTCACTCAGAGGGTGGTAGGTCCATGGAATATGCTGCCCCAAAAAGCTGTAGAAGCTGCATCATTACATAAATTTAAAACAGAAATAGACAGTTTCCTAGAAGTAAAGGGAAGAAAGGGTTATGGGGAGCGGGCAGGAATTTGGACATGAGTCTAGGTTCGGATCGGACATGGCCCTGTGGGTAGCGGAGCGGGCCCAGGGGCCGTGTAGCCTGATCCTGCTCCTATTTCGTGTGTCTAATTCTGTTAGATTCAGGAGATGGTTCTGTGATAGTAGATTGGCGGTTAGGATCAGATCAGCAATGATCTTATTGAATGGCGGAGCAGGCTCGAGGGGCCGATTGGCCTACTCCTGCTCCTATTTCTTATGTTCTTATGTTCTTACACCATTCCATCAAACACTCCCAGGGCAGGTATAGCACGGGTTAGATACAGAGTAAAGCTCCCTCTACACTGTCCCATCAAACACTCTCAGGGCAGGTACAGCACGGGTTAGATACAGAGTAAAGCTCCCTCTACCCGGTTCCATCAAACACTCCCAGGGCACGAACAGCATGGGTTAGATACAGAGTAAAGCTTCCTCTACACTGTCCCATCAAACACTCCCAGGGCAGGTACAGCACGGGTTAGATACAGAGTAAAGCTCCCTCTACACTGTCCTATCAAACACTCCCAGGGCAGGAACAGCACGGTTAGATACAGAGTTAATCTCCCTCTACACTGTGCCATCAAACACTCCCAGGGCAGGAACAGCACGGGTTAGCTACAGAGTAAAGCTCCCTCTACACTGTCCCATCAAACAATCCCCAGGGCAGGTACAGCACGGGTTAGATACAGAGTAAAGCTCCCTCTACATTGTCTCATCAAACACTCCCGGGGCAGGTACAGCACGGGTTAGGTACAGACTAAAGCTCCCTCTGCACTGTCCCACCAAACACTCCCCAGGGCAGGTACAGCATGGGTTAGATACAAAGTAAAACTCCCTCTACACTGTCCCATCAAAATCTCCCAGGGCAGGTACAACACAGATTAGATACAGAGTAAAGCTCCCTCTACACTGTCCCATCAAACACTCCCAGGGCAGGTACAGCACGGGTTAGATACAGAGTAAAGCTCCCTCTACATTGTCCCATCAAACAGTCCCCAGGGCAACTACAGCACGGGTTAGATACAGAGTAACGCTCCCTCTGCACTGTCCCATCAAACACTCCCAGGGCAGGTACAGGATGCGTTAGATACAGGGTAAAGCTCCTTCTATACTGCCCCATCAAACACTCCCAGGGCAGGAACAGCACAGATTAGATACAGAGTAAAGCTCCCTCTACACTGTCCCATCCAACACTCCCCAGGGCAGGTACAGCACGGGTTAGGTACGGAGTAAAGCTCCCTCTACACTGTCCCATCAAACACTCCCAGGGCAGGTACAACACAGATTAGATACAGAGTAAAGCTCCCTCTGCACTGTCCCATCAAACACTCCCAGGGCAGGTACAGCACGGGTTAGATACAGAGTGAAGCTCCCTCTACATTGTCCCATCAAACACTCCCAGGGCAGGTACAACACAGATTAGATACAGAGTAAAGCTCCCTCTGCACTGTCCCATCAAACACTCCCAGGGCAGGTACAGCACGGGTTAGATACAGAGTAAAGCTCCCTCTGCACTGTCCCATCAAACACTCCCAGGGCAGGTACAGCACGGGTTAGATACAGAGTAAAGCTCCCTCTACAGTGTCCCATCAAACACTCCCAGGGCAGGTACAGGATGCGTTAGATACAGAGTAAAGCTCCCTCTACACTGTCCCATCAAACACTCCCGGGGCAGGTACAGCTAGGGTTAGATACAGGGTAACGCTCCCTCTACACTGCCCCATCAAACACTCCCAGGGCAGGTACAGCACGGGTTAGATACAGAGTAAAGCTCCATCTACATTGTCCCATCAAACACTCCCAGGGCTGGTCCAGCACGTGTTAGATACAGAGTAAAGCTCCTTCTATACTGCCCTATCAAACACTCCCAGGGCAGGAACAGCACAGATTAGATAGAGAGTAAAGCTCCCTCTACACTGTCCATTCAAACAATCCCCAGGGCAGGTACAGCACGGGTTAGGTACAGAGTAAAGCTCCCTCTACACTGTCCCATCAATCACTCCCGGGGCAGGTACAGCACGGGTTAGATACAGAGTAAAGCTCCCTCTACACTCTCCCATCAAACACTCCCAGGGCAGGTACAGCACGGGTTAGATACAGAGTAAAGCTCCCTCTACACTGTCCCATCAAACACTCCCAGGGCAGGTACAGCACGGGTTAGATACAGAGTAAAGCTCCCTCTACACTCTCCCATCAAACACTCCCAGGGCAGGTACAGCACGGGTTAGATACAGAGTAAAGCTCCCTCGACACTCTCCCATCAAACACTTCCAGGGCTGGTACAGCACGTGTTAGATACAGAGTAAAGCTCCTTCTATACTGCCCCATCAAACACTCCCAGGGCAGGTACAACACAGATTAGATACAGAGTAAAGCTCCCTCTACACTGTCCCATCCAACACTCCCCAGGGCAGGTACAGCACGGGTTAGATACAGAGTAAAGCTCCCTCTACAGTGTCCCATCAAACACTCCCAGGGCAGGTACAGCACAGATTAGAGTAAAGCTCCCTCTACACTGCTCCAACAATGTGTTTCAGCTTGCAACCTCTGATGTACCTCTTGTAAATAATAATAATTATACTTCTGGTGACGGCTGGGTGATCTGAAGGAGCAGCAGGATTTGCGGGGTTCAGTTTCACGAGATTATGGAGCAGCACCTCCAGTGGATACCGCCACAAAGGAAGCAGATGGAATGCTGGATGTTCTGGAAATAGTTACAGAATATCAAAGTGAGGATGTAATGGTGAATTTATATCAAACCTCAGTAAAAGCAGAGTTGGAGAACTGTGTACAATTTTGGGCTCCAGACTATTGAAAGGATGTTCAGGCAATAGCGAGCCTGCAGTATAGATTGACTGGGATGCTGGCTGTATGCGGAAACACAAATACGAAGAAAGGCTTTGAGAAATTGGGGCTGGTTTTGTTACAACAGAGGAGATTATGCAGTGATTTAATAGAGGCATTTAAAATTATGAAGGGATCATAAAAATATACAATGGTTACAGCATGGGAGAAGGCCATTCAGCCCGTCGAGCCTGTGCCGGCTGTCTGCAATAACAATTCAGCTGGACCCACTACCCCACCCTTTCCCCGTAGCCCTGCAATATTTTTTCCATTAGTTATTTATCCAACTCCCTTTTGAAAGCCGTGATTGAGTCTGCCTCCACTACCTTTCAGGCAGTGCATTCCAGATCTTAACCACTCGCTGCGTAAAAAAGATTTTCCTCATGTCGCCTTTGGTTCTTCTGCCAATCACCTTAAATCAGTGTCCTCTGGTTCTCGACCCTTCCGCCAATGGGAACAGTTTCTCTCTATCTACTCTGTCCAGACTCCTCATGATTTTGAAATCTCCTCTCACTCTTCTCTGCTCTAAGGAGAACAACCCCAGCTTCTCCAGTATATCCACATAACTGACGTCCCTCATCCCTGGAATCATTCTCATAAATCTTTTCTGCACCCTCTCCAAGGCCTTGACATCCTTTCTAAAGTGCGGTGCCCAGAATTGGACACAATACTACAGTTGAGGCTGAACCAGTGTTTTATACAGGTTCATCATAATTTCCACTTTTGTATTCTGTACCTCTCTTCATGAATACAAAAGCAAAATACTGCGGATGCTGGAAATCTGAAATAAAAACAGATAATGCTGGAAATACTCAGCAGGTCAGGCAGCATCTGTGGAGAGAGAGTAACAGAATTAACGTTTCGTTAACTCTGTTTCTCTCTCCACAGATGCTGCCTGACCTGCTGAGTATTTCCAGAATTTTCTGTAATTTATTTGTTTTTATGGGATGTGGGCATCGCTGGCAAGGCCAGCATTTATTGCCCATCCCTAATTGCCCTTGAGAAGGTGGTGGTGGTTTTACCGCTATTCATGAAGCCCAGGATCCCGTAAGCTTTTTTAACTGCTTTCTCAACCTGCCCTGCCACCTTCAACGATTTGTGCACATATACCCCCAGGTCTCTCTGTTCATGCACCCCCTTTAGGATTGTACCCGTTTAATACCCTTGAGTGCTGCACTGTCGGAAGTGCCGTCTTTCGGGTGAGATGTTAAACCGAGGCCCCTTCTGCTCTCTCAGGTGGATGTAAAAGATCCCATGGCACTATTTCAAAGTAGAGCAGGAGAATTATCCCTGGTGTCCTGGCCAATATTTATCCCTCAATCAACATTCATTAAAACAGATGATCTGGTCATTATCACAGTGCTGTTTGTGGGAGCTTGCTGTGCGCAAATTGGCTGCCGCGTTTCCCACATTACAACAGTGACTACACTTCAAAAGCACTTCATTGGCTGTAAAACGCTTTGAGACGTCCGCTGGTTGTGAAAGACGCTATATAAATGCAAGTCTTCCTTCTTTCTTTATATTTCCTCTCTTCATTCTTTCTACCAAAATGTATCACTTCACACTTTTCTGTGTTAAATTTCATCTGCCACCTGTCCATCCTCTTGAGGTCTATCACTGTCCTCCTCACTGTTCACTATACCTCCAAGTTTTGTGTCATCTGCAAATTTTGAAATTGTGCCCTGTACACTCACATCCAAGTCATTAATATATATCAAGAAAATCAGTGGTCCTCGAACCGACCCCTGGGGAACACCACTGTGTAACTCCCTCCAGTCTGAAAAACAACCGTTCACCACTACCCCCTGTTTCCTGCCACTCAGCCAATTTTGTATCCATGCTGTCACTGTCCCTTTTATTCCATGGGCTTCAACGTTGCTGGCAAGCCTATTATGTGGCACTTTGTCGCGCCTTTTGGAAATCCATGTACACCACGTCAACCGCATTGTCCTCATTAACCCTCTCTGTTACCTCATCAAAAAACTCAATCAAGTTGGTTAAACACGATTTGCCTTTAACAAATCCATGCTGGCTTTCCTTAATTAATCCACACTTGTCCAAGTGACTGTTACTTTTGTCCCTGATTACTGTTTCTAAAAGCTTCCCCACTACTGAGTTTAAACTGACTGGCCTGTAGTTGCTGGTTTTATCTTTACACCCTTTTTTGAACAAGGGTGTAACATTTGCAATTCTCCAGTCCTCTGGCACCACCCCCATTTCTAAGGAGGGTTGGAAGATTATGGCCAGTACCTCCATGATTTCTTCCTTCATTTCCCTCAGTGTCCTAGGATGCATCCCATCCGCTCCTGGTGACTTATCTACTTTAAGTACAGCCAGCCTTTCTAATACCTCCTCTTTATCAATTTTTAATCCCACCCAATGTCTCTACTACCTCCTCCTTCACTATGTCTTGGCAACATATTCTTCGTTGGTGAAGACAGATGCAAAGTACTCAAATTATCACCTCAGCCATACCCTCTGCCTCCATGAATAGGTCTCCTTTTTGGTCCCTAATCGGCCGCACCCCTCCTCTTACTACCTGTTTACTATTTATATGCCTATAGAAGACTTTTGGATTACCTTTTATGTTGGCTGCCATTTTATTCTCATACCCTCTCTTTGCCCCTCTTATTTTGTTTTTCACTTCCCCTCTGAACTTTCTATATACAGCCTGATTCTCAGCTGTATTCTCGACCTGACATCTGTCATACGTGCACTTCTACTGCTTCATCTTACTCGCTATCTCTTTCATCACCCAGGGAGCTCGGACTGTAGTTGCCCTGCCTTTCCCCCTCATGGGAATGTACCTCGATTATACCCAATCTGTGTCCAGCCCATTGCTCCATTACAGTTTTGCCTGCCAATCTTTGATTCCAATTTACCCGGACCAGATCCGTTCTCAACCCACTGAAATTGGCCTTCCCCCCAGTAAAAATGTTTACTCTAGATTGCTCCCTGTCCTTTTCCATAGCTAATCTAAACCTTATGATACTGTGATCACTGTTCCCTAAATGTTCCCCTACCGACACTTGCTCCACTTGACCTACCTCATTCCCCAGAACCAGATCCAGCAATGCCTCCTTCCTCGACAGGCCGGAAACATACTGATCAAGAAAGTTCTCCTGAACACACTTCAGAAATTCTTCCTCTCTGCCCTTTACATTTACTATACCAGTCTATATTAAGATAGTTGAAGTCCCCCATTATCACTACTCTATAGTTCTTGCATCTCTCTGTAATTTCCCTGCAAATTTGCTCCTCTATATCCTTCCCATTAGTTGGTGGTCTATAGAATACACCTATAGTGTAATGGCACCTCTATTGTTTATTAACTCTAACCAAATAGATTCTGTCCTTGAACCCTCCAGGACATCGTCTCTCTCCAGCACTGTAACATTTTCCGTAACCAATACTGCCACCCCACCTCCTATCTTTCCTTTCCTATCTTTCCTGAACACCTTATATCCAGGAACCAATCCTGCCCTTTTTTGAGCTAGGTCTCCGTTATTGCCACGACATCAAATTCCCATGTGGCGATTTGTTCTTGCAGCTCACCAACCTTGTTTACCACGCATTGTGCGTTTACACACATGCACTGTAAACCTGTCTTAGACCATCCTGTGTTCTCTCTTTGTCTGACCCCATCTAATAAGAACATAAGAAATAGGAGCAGGAGTCGGCCATTTGGCTCTTTGAGCCTGGTCCGCCATTCAATAAGATCATGGCTGATCTTCTACCTCATCTCCACTTTCCTGCACTATCCCCATATCCATTGATTCCCTTAATATTCAAAAATCTATATAATCAAAATACCTTACTATTTCTTACACTAGTGCTATCTGCCTCTCCCAATCCTTTGAGCACTTTATTTCTCCTTTCTAATGCTACATCCGGGTGCCCATCCCCCTGCTAATTTAGTTTAAACCCTCCCCAACAGCACTAACAAACCCCCACCTCGAGAATATTGGTCCCAGCTCTGTTGAGGTGTAACCCATCCGGCCTGTACAGGTCCCACCTCTCCCAGAACCGGCCCCAATGCCTCAGGAATCTGAAGCCCTTCCTCCTGCACCATCTCTCCAGCCACGCATTCATCTGCTGTATCCTCCTATTCCTGTACTCACTAGCACGTGGCACCGGGAGTAATCCGGAGATTACTACCTTTGAGGTACTGCTTTTAAATCTCTCTCCTAGCTCCCTGAAATCTTCCTGTAGGACCTCATCCCTCTTTCTACCTATGTCGTTGGTACCGATATGGACAACGACCTCTGGCTGTTCACCCTCCCCCCACAGAGTGTCCTGCAGCTGCTCAGTGACATCCTTGACCCTGGCACCAGGGAGGCAACATACCATCCTGGAGTCACGTCTACAGCCACAGAAACGCCTGTCTGCTCCCCTAACTATTGAATCCCCTGCCACTATTGCTCTTCCACTCTTTTTCCTCCCCCCCTATGCAGCTGAGCCACCCGTGGTGCCGTGAACTTGACTCTGGCTGCACGCCCCAGAGGAACCATCGCCCTCACCAGCACTCAGAACAGAATACTGGTTGGAGAGCGCGATGCAGTCCGGGGACTCCTGCACTAGCTGCCTGGTCCTCCTCTTCTGTCTGGCTGTCACCCATTCCCTCTCTGCCGGCACACTCCTTAGCTACGGGGTGACCACCTCCTGAAACGTGCTATCCACGTAGCTCTCAGCCTCACGGATGCACGCAGTGATGCCAGCTACTGCTCAAGCGCCGAAACCCGGAGCACGAACTCCTCCAGCTGATGACACTTCCTGCACACGTGGTTGTCCAGGACACGGGAAGCGTCATGGAGTTCCCACATGGCACAGGATGTGCATTCCACGGGACCGAGCTGCCCTGCCATGCATTTATTTATTCAACTATTAACTAACTTTACAGAAACTTAAGACTAAGATGTACCTAATTCAAGTTATTAATATAATATATTATTAACAGCTACTAATTTAATGTAGTATTAACAGTTACTAATCTCCAAGCTCCTGATTTATCCCTAACCAGCTATTTAATCCCGACCCCTAACTTGAAGAGCCCCTCTCTGACCGCGCTCTTTAGCAGAACTTAGCAGAAATAAACTTAAAACTAAAAAAAAACACTCACCAGCTACTCACCAATCAGCTCTTCCCTTGTGTCAGTTTAGGTTTTTTACTCTGACGTCACTCTTTGAAATTCTGCCTGTGTTGAGTTGCTCCGCTCTCCATTTATCCCTGCTCCGCTCTCGATCCGCTCCCGCTCTGCTCTCGATCCGCTCTCGATCCGCACCCGCTCCGCTCCCGCTCCGCTCTCGATCCGCTCTCACTCCGCTCTCGATCCGCTCTCGATCCGCACCCGCTCCGCTCTCGATCCGCTCCCGCTCCGCTCTCGATCCGCTCCCGATCTGCTCCCGCTCCGCTCTCGATCCGCTCCCGCTCAGCTCTCGATCCGCTCCCGATCCGCTTTCGATCCGCTCTCGATCCTCTCCCGATCCGCTCTCAATCCTCTCTCGATCCTCTCCCAATCCGCTCTTGATCCGCTCCCAATCCGCTCCCGATCCGCTCTCGATCCGCTCTCGATCCTCTCCCGCTCCGCTCTCAATCCGCTCTCGATCCGCTCCCGATCCGCTCTCGATCCGCTCCCACTCAGCTCCCGCTCCGCTCCCGATCCGCTCTCGATCCGCTCCGCTCCTGATCCGCTTTTGATCCGCTCTCGATCCTCTCCTGATCCTCTCTCGATCCTCTCCCGATCCGCTCTCGATCCGCTCCCGATCCGCTCTCGATCCGCTCTCGATCCACTCTCGCTCCACTCCCGATCTGCTCCCGATCCTCTCTCGATCCTCTCTCGCTCCGCTCCCGATCCGCTCCCGCTCCGCTCTCGATCCACTCTCGATCCGCTCCCGATCCGCTCTCACTCCGCTCCCGATCCTCTCTCGATCCGCTCTCGCTCCGTTCTGGATCCGCTCTCGCTCCGCTCCCGATCCGCTCCCGCTCCGCTCTCGATCCGCTCCCGATCCTCTCTCGATCCTCTCTCGATCTGCTCCCAATCCTCTCTCGATCCGCTCTCGCTCCGCTCCCGCTCAGGTCTGCTCCTTCTCTATCCTGATTTAGGGTGAAGAACAGGAGGATTGTGAGGCTGTGGAATTCACTAGCGGAGTTAGTGACTGAAGCAGAGACCACCTCAATGTTTAAGAGTAGTTTAGGTAGTTGAATTTCAGGATAGAAGGGTATCAGGATATGGGAATAGGACTCCTGCTCATGTGGAGGTTAAACAGCAACGTGGACTGGATGTGTCAAATGGCCGGTTTCCATGTTGTAATTTCTATGAAATAAGAGTGTCGCTACTGCACGAATGTGACATTTCCTACACCAAAGATCCACGTGGCTTCTCACAGCTAGATTTCCAATTAATGTTGTGCTCACTCACTTGAAGAACCAGATTAAAACTGCTCCAAATTCATTTCGCTTGGGACCCATCACTGAAAGAGTCTGGACTGGATTGATACTCCACACCTGTCTTAAAGGGGTGTGCGCTGATGCACGCCATTCTCCAGACTCCGCATTGCTCGTGCTCGTGACATTGCCAGCTAGAAATAGCTATGGAAGAAATTAGTTTTGGTTGAACTGCAGCAGGTCGCGGGTCGAATACAACAACAACGTGCATTTCTATAGTCCCAAGGTGCTTCACAGGAGTGATATCAAAATGTGACTCCGAGCCCCATGAAGAGATAGGGGCAGGGAAGAGGTAGATTTTAGGGAGCTTCTTAAATGAGGCGGTGAGGGTTAGGGGGGGAATTCCAGAGCTTAGGGCCCAGGCAGCTGAAGGCACGGCCACCAATGGTTGGGCGATGGAAATCGGGGGATGCACAAAAGGCCAGAATTGGAGGAACGTCAGGATCGTTAGGATGTGGGGAGTGTGGTTTGAGTATCTTTGGGAATCACAGAGTGTTTATGCAGTATCTTCCCTCGGTTGGGTAGGGTCGACAGAAGCTCAGATTGTCCATGGTTTGTGGAAGAAGCAAGTGAGATGGGCCAATTGGCCCCTTTCTCAGGTTCTTTCCCTGTCTCTTCAAGACATTTGGTCCTTACCTGGCACAGCATTGAGCGCACTCTGGTACATTGCCCGAGTGGGTACAGGAGGCATCAAACCCAGATCTGCCCTGTCGGGAGAGGGGAGTAAAACAGGCACCAGCTCATTAGTTTCTGTGATTGACGTGTTACTAATTCTTTCTGTTGATCTCACAGAGTGCCATTAAACAATACAATCAAAAATACGCCAATGTTTGGACATTTACAGGACTCTGCAAACACCTGGACCAGGTACGTTAAACCCTTCGCTCATTTTCTTTTTAGGAAAACGCTCCAAGTAAACAAGAATCAATAGGGTTCTGGTGAAGCTTCAGTAACTCCTGCTGTGGGACTGAGTCATAACAGCCAGGGACAATCCCAGCTTCAATTCCTTATCTTTAGTTACTTGGCTGATCTCAACTGGGGTTCTACAATTGGACTTAGCACCTCTGGAGAGAGGGGGAACATTGGATACTGATCATTATCAAATGCCTCTTGTGTGTGGCAAAGCACCTGGGGGTCATGGGTCAGTCCTGTGGGTCAAGGGTCAGTCTTGTGGGTCATGGATCAGTCCTGGGGTCCAGCTTCCTGGGTTGTCATGGGTCAGTGCTGGGGGTATCATGGGTCAGTGCTGGGGGGGTCATGGGTCTGTGCTGGGGGTGTCATGGGTCTGTGCTGGGGGTGTCATGGGTCTGTGCTGGGGGGGTCATGGGTCAGTGCTGGGGGTCATGGGTCAGTGCTGGGGGTCATGGGTCAGTGCTGAGTGTCGTGGGTTACTGGGGGTGTCATGGGTCAGTGCTGGGGGGGTCATGGGTCAGTGCTGGGGGTCATGGGTCAGTGCTGAGTGTCATGGGTCAGTGCTGGGGGTCATGGATCAGTCCTGGGGTCCAGCTTCCTGGAGGGTCATGGGTCAGTGCTGGGGGTCATGGGTCAGTGCTGGGTGTCATGGGTCAGTCCTGGGGGCCTAAGCTGGCTATGCCTTTGCCCGCCAAATCATTTACCCTGGATCATTCTAACATTAATGTGACTTTCGAGTTTTTTTTATTCACAACTAGTTGTACGATGGTGAACGGGAGTATCTGCTGGCAAATCTACTTCCAGAAATGGCAAAACTGGCTCTACGGTTACCAGAGCTGTGTTCCAAGGTAAGCACTAACAATCTATACACCTGAGATCTTGCAATTATATGGAGGGTTCGATGCTGCACACCTTATATTTTCACAAGGGTCAACAATTGAAACATGAACACAAGGTTAATAAGTTAAGCCCCACCCGGGGCAGTAGTTCCCACTGGCCTGGGTGCTGGACAATGGGCGAGAACAGGATTGGTCTCAGCAAATGGGATCAAGGTGGGTGTGTAGAATCCCCCAATCAGCAATCTCCCAACACTCACTGTTTAGACTACGAATGAAGAAGGACCGCCTGGGCAAGGTAACAGTGATTGGACAGCAACAAGGAGTCAATATTGCCGGCACAGGCACAATAGCTGAATGTCGTCCTTCTGTGCTGTAAGATTCTATGATATCTTCAGGGGAGGAAGGAATAAAACTCTGGGCGGGGTGGGGGGGGGCGGCACCTTATAACTGAACAAGAGAGCCGGAAAATAGGACCAATAAAAAATCATTCAAGATAGAGGATCAGCGTCAGGGTGTACTTAAACTCTTCACAATAAGGGGTCGGCCATTTAAGGCTGAGATGAGGTGAAATTTCTTCACCCAGAGGGTTGTGAATCTTTGGAATTCTCTGCCCCAGAAGGCTGTGGATGCTGAGTCGTTGAGTATATTCAAGGCTGAGATAGGTAGATTTTTGGACTCCAAGGGAGATGGGGTTCAGGCAGGAAGCTGGAGATGAGGTAGATGATCAGCCATCATCTTATTGAATGGTGGAGCAGGCTCGAGGCCCGTATGGTTTACTCCAGCTCCTATTTCTTGTGTTTCTTCTAGTGAGTTTATTGTGAAGGGATAATTACTCGTCCTCGCCCCTTTAGGGCTACCCCGGATCAGGCGTATTCCTCAGACGTTCGCTTTCAACTAAAGTTTGAGGTAGCCGAATCCTAAAGATGCTTAATTGGGTCTAAAGGTCCGGACTATGTCTCCATAAAGGAGAGGAGCAACCTGAAAATGTTACCATCCTCCAGATAGCACTTTTAATAAGTTTAGCTAGACTGTAACGTTCTGGATATTATGAGGGTCTGGAAAACTCCCCCAGAATTCTGCAACTCCTCACCAAAGAGTGTACAGAGATTGAGTTCACGAGTTTGATACAGAAGCCTTACGTGAGACAATTCTAAAAATATATAGATTTATTAAAGAACTGACATGTAATTTAGAGTTGGTGAGTCAATCGCAACATTAACAGTTCCAAAAAGAGAAAGCTTACAATTTTATTATCAGAGAACCTTACTCTCAAATCTTAACTTCGCTACAGTTTTACAGTTCTTAGTTTTCTACGGGATATCCACCAAAATCAAATACCTTTGATCCCCGAGGTACAAAGAATTGGAGACTTACAGAGCCACCTCTGAAGTCGAGAATCGCTTTGCCCCTTTAAAGCGAGTCTACTATCCCATTTGAGAGTTCAATATTTATACCCTTTTCTAGTGGTATTTCCTTTAAGGTTTTCTGCTGATGTAAGCTAATTATCTCTAGTCATTTTTCTGCTGACCCCTGCAATTCTTACAGTCACCTCAGCTAGTAGCATTACAGAATTATGGCCTAGAAATTCACTTTGGGCCCGCCAGCTGGCGTGCGCCCAAAAGTTAGCGCTGAGCGCGGAGCCAGTTGCGCGCGTCAGATATTCAGTTTTTGCGCCCCAAGTCGGAACCGGGTGCTATTCCAGGGTGTGCCCGCCCCCGCTTGGGGCGCTGAAACTGAATTTCAGCGCTCTAGGCGCCGCTGCGCCACCTGCTGCGGAGCGGCAGGCTGCGGTACTGCAGGCCTCCTCCTTCTCTTTAGGGGGAGGTGCCTGCAACGGGGAGATCGCCGCTGGATAGTGCTGGCAAATGAGCCCAGCACCACGGAGAAGTGCCGGGTTCGCAGAAAGCAGCCGGCAATGCCGCGGGGGCAGGGGGGTGGAGGAGGCCGGGGAAGGAAGTGCGGGCAGGCGGCCGCCGAAAAAGCGGCCGGCCGCACCTCCACCTTAAAGCGCCCCACTAAGGCTACAGTACGGCCCCGTTTTCTGATCGCTGTTTGCGGCCGTTGCGGAAGAGGCGGCCGCAACTAAATATGGGGGTCGGGCTGGTATCGGGGCGGAACCTGGGCACTGCGCACACTGATGACGTCATTGGTGCCGGCGCAGCGCTAACGGCTACTGCCGCCATTACCGCTGCGCTGAATATCAGCGCAAACTCCTCTATTGGTGCAGAAGCCCTCTTTGGGCGGTAAGTGGCCGCAAAGCTGGCAGCGCCTTACTGAATTTCTAGGCCTATGTCTCTTCTCTAGTTGTTCTAAGTTTACCATAAACAGCGGTGTAACAGCAGGTGTGTTTTACTTGATATCATTTTTACGAAGGCAGATGTTTCTTCCTTTTATGTGCTTCTTTATGAGGTGTAAATTAGAACACCTTGTCCAGGGTGAACCATTGTCTTGATCCCAAACATCAGCCTGTTGGGAGCCTTTAACCTTCTGTTTCAATAAGGTTATTGATTCAGTGTCAACAACTATCTTATCCCCTTGGAATGAGTGACCATAACATGGTTGAATTCCATATTCAATTAGAGGGTGAGAAGATTGGATCTCAAACAAGCGTGCTGAGCTTGAATAAAGGAGACTATGAAGGTATGAGAGCGGAATTGATCAGAGTGGACTGGGAAAATAGATTAAAGGGTAAGACGGTACATGATCAGTGGTGTACATTTAAGGAGTTATTTCACAACTTCCAAAAAATATATATTCCACTGAGGGGAAAAAGGGTGTAAAAGAAAAGATAGCCATCCGTGGCTAATTAAAGTAATTAAGGATAGTATCCGACTAAAAACAAGGGCATATAAGGTAGCCAAATCTAGTGGGAGGAGAGAAGATTGGGAAGTCTTTAAAAGACAGCAAAAAATAACTAAAAGATTGATTAAGAAAGGGAAGATAGATTATGAAAGTAAATTAGCAAAAAATATAAAAACAGATAGCAATAGTTTCTATAGTTATATAAAAAGAAAAAGGGTGGCTAAAGTAAATGTTGGTCCCTTAGAGGATGAGACTGGGAAATTAATGGTGGGAAACATGGAGATGACAAAAACACTGAACAAATATTTTGTATCAGTCTTTACTGAGGGCAGCACGGTGGCATAGTGGTTAGCACTGTTGCCTTACAGCGCCAGAGACCTGGGTTCGAATCCGGCCTCGGGTGACTGTCTGTGTGGAGTTTGCACATTCTCCCCGTGTTTGCGTGGGTTTTCTCCGGGTGCTCCGGTTTCCTCCCACAGTCCAAAGATGTGCGGGTTAGGTTGATTGGCTATGATAAAAAATTGACCCTTAGTGTTAAGGCGATTAAATACGTGGGGTTATGGGGATAGGGTGGGATATGTGTTGGTGCAGGGGTTACGGGGATCGGGTGGGATATGTGTCGGTGCAGGCTCGATGGGCCGTAATGGCCTCTATCTGTACTGTGAGGTTTCTGTGATTTCTGTGATTTACGGTAGAGGATACTAAGAATATCCCAACACTGGACAAACAGGGGGCTCTAGGGGGGGAGGAGCTAAATATGATTAAAATCACTAAGGAAGTGGTACTTGGTAAAATAATAGGACTCAAGGTGGATAAATCCCCTGAACCTGATGGCTTACATCCTAGGGTCTTGAGGGAAGTGGCGGTAGGGATTGTGGATGCATTGGTAATAATTTTCCAAAACTCCCTGGACTCAGCAAAGATCCCGGCAGATTGGAAAACTGCTAATGTAACACCCTTATTTAAAAAGGGTAGTAGGCAGAAGGCTGGAAACTATAGACCTGTTAGCCTAACAGCTGTGGTTGGTAAAATTTTAGAGTCCATTATTAAGGAGACAGTAACGGGACATTTGGATAAACATAATTTAATAGGACAAACTCAGTATGGTTTCATGAAGGGGAAGTCATGTTTGACAAATTTGCTTGAGTTCTTTGAGGAAGTAACATACAGGGTGGATAAAGGGAACCAATGGACGTAGTGCATTTAGACTTCCAAAAGGCATTTGACAAGGTGCCACACACAAGATTATTGCTCAAGATAAAAAATCACGGGATTGGGGGTAATATTCTGGTGTGGGTGGAGGATTGGCTCTCTATCAGAAAGCAGAGAGTTGGGATAAATGGTTTATTCTCAGACTGGCAATCAGTAAATAGTGGTGTTCCGCAGGGGTCAGTGCTGGGTCCCCAACTCTTTACAATCTATATTAATGATTTGGAGGAGGGGACCGAGTGTAACATATCAAAGTTTGCAGATGATAGAAAGATGGGAGGGAAAGTAGTGAGTGAGGAGGACATAAAAAACCTGCAAAGTGACATAGACAGGCTAAGTAAGTGGGCAGAGATTTGGCAGATGGAATACAATACTGGAAAGTGTGAGGTTATGCACTTTGGCAGGAAAAATCATAGAGCAAGTTATTATCTTAATGGCAAGAAACTGGAAAGTACTGTAGTACAAAGGGATCTGGGGGTCCTGGTGCACGAAACTCAAAAAGTTAGTATGCAGGTGCAGCAAGTGATCAAGAAGGCCAATGGAATGTTGGCTTTTATTGCTAGGGGGATAGAATATAAAAACAGGGAGGTATTGCTTCAGTTGTACAAGGTATTGGTGAGACCGCACCTGGAATACTGCATACAGTTTTGGTGTCCATACTTAAGAAAAGACATACTTGCGCTCGAGTTAGTACAAAGAAGGTTCACTCGGTCAATTCCGGGGATGAGGGGGTGGACATATGATGAGAGGTTGAGTAGATTGGGACTCTACTTATTGGAGTTCAGAAGAATGAGAGGCGATCTTATTGAAACATATAAGATTGTGAAGGGGCTTGATCAGGTGGATGCGGTGAGGCTGTTCCCAATGATGGGTGAAACTAGAACTAGGGGGCATAATCTTAGAATAAGGGGCTGCTCCTTCAAAACTGAGATGAGGAGAAACTTCTTCACTCAGAGGGTGGTAGGTTTGTGGAATTTGCTGCCCCAGAAAGCTGTGGAAGCTACATCATTAAATAAATTTAAAACAGAAATAGATAGCTTCCTAGAAGTAAAGGGAATTAAGGGTTACGGGGAGCGGGCAGGAAATTGGACATGAGTCTAGGTTCGGAATGGTCGTGGCCCTGTGGGTAGTGGAGTGGGCCCAGGGGCCGTGTAGCCTGGTTCTGCTCCTACTTCTTGTGTTCTAAATCTGTTAAATTTCAGGAGATGGTTTTGTTGCTATTCCTGGCTGGGGTGGAGATTGCCATTACAGAAGGTAAGTACTGTCGAAAATATAGGGACAGAGTGATCTCCTGGACGAGTTTCGATCGCCTAGATGGGTCGGAGAGGAATTTCCCAGATTTTTTCTCCCAAATTGGCCATTGTTTTTTTTTAAATCTGGTTTTTCGCCTCTCCCGGGAGATCACATGGGTTCGGGTGGGATGGAGAGTGATAGTATATTTGAGGTTAGGATCAGATCAGCCATGATCTTATTGAATGGTGGAGCAGGCTCGAGGGGCCGATTGGCCTGCTCCTGCTCCTATTTCTTATGTTCTTATCTCTCTGGCCAGAATGCGTTCACAGCTTTTTCTAGATTTCCAGACCCAGTTTGTCATGTGTTAATAAGACCAGAATTCTTTCACAGAATGGTATATTTTTCTGAATTGGTGATATGGCTTATTCCTTCACAATTTCATTGAAGTGCTTACCTGTATTTTCTTGTTGTTTCAGCCCATTGTGCTCCTGAAGCAAGGAAGGGAGCATGCCATCACAATGTCGCAGGAGCAGATTGCCTGCCTGCTGGCCAATGCATTCTTCTGCACTTTTCCTCATCGCAACAGTACACAACATAATTATGAGTACTCCAACTTCCCAAACATCAACTTCAGCAGGTCAGCATCTGTGTGAACAAAGCGTAAGCAGAACATCTGCTGAATTGCAGTTTGAGTCTGGGCCAGGGCTCCTGATCACTAACCAGCGGCCCCTGCTGGAAGGTGCACGAGTGGATGACGGCCAAGGATAGGATCAGGCTCGATGCCCTCAGCCATGGCTCAGTGGTGGCACTCTTGCCTTGGAGTCAGAAGGCTGTAGGTTCAAGTCCTACTCCAGAGTCTTGGCCACATAAGCTAGGCTGACACTCCAGTGCAGTGCTGAGGGAGTGCTGCACTGTCGGAGGTGCCGTCTATCGGCTAAGACGTTAGACCGAGGCCCCGTCTGCTCTCTCAGGTGGATGTTAAACAACCCACGACACTATTTCAAAGAAGAGCAGAGGAGTTACCCCCGGGGTCCTGGCCAATATTTATCCCACAACCCACATCACTAAAACAGACCTGAAACGTTAACTCTGTTTCTCTCTCCACAGATGCTGCCTGACCTGCTGAGTATTTCCAGCATTTTCTGTTTCTATTTCAGATTTCCAGCATCCGCAGTATTTTGCTTTTGTGTTTTTGTGCCACTAAAACTGATGATCTGGTCATTATCACATTGCTGTTTGTGGGAGCTTGCTGTGCGCAAATTGGCTGCCGCGTTTCCTACATTACAACAGTGACTGCACTTCAAAAAGTATCTCATTGTGTGTAACGCGCTTTGGGACTGAGGCCGTGGAAGGCGCTATATAAATGCACATCTTTCTCTACAATCAAATAGCTTACTGATGCTAACACTGAGTAATAGTCACGGGGTAAGGTCCCAGGTACTGGAACTCAAACCCCATAACCAGTCAGCAGCTTCAGGGGGAGGGGAGAGGAAAGCCAACTTGAAACAGTGAGGTCTGTGTAGATATCTCCTCACATGTCCATAGCAGGTGAGGTGCTTTCAGCTGATGCTTCGGGTCACTAGGTTCCGAAAGCTTATTGAGGCTATAGCTTCACAGAAACAACCCGAGACTTGAAATTCTTACTGAAGACTGGCCGACCTCCTGTGGCACTGTGCACAGGGCTTGGATCGCAGTGGCAATGCTTGGCCTGTCTATTTTAAGCCACTGTCTAGGTACTCGGAATGGTGGGGGGGGAGGGAGAGGTCCAGACAGGCACATACTGAGGTCAATGGGAGGCCGCTTGCTGAGGGAAGTTTCTCCATTCCCAGCCGCAGTTGCTGGATGGGGATCAGGAGCAGAGAGTTTCCCCTTTCCCATCCTCAGCCATCACCCACACAGCTGCAATCAGAGAACTCCCTGTCGATTGGGAGACTGGCGGCTGCCTGTAAACACCCGAGTCCTGCCCAAACAAAACCAGCAGAAAATGACTGGCTCTCTGTTTATATTTTTGAGACGTTGAAGTGTGCTGGATGTGCGTCAGATGCTAGACTTTTACACATCAGTATGTTTCCATAGTTTGGTGACACACTGCAACTTGCTCATCCACAGGTTATTTGCAAACTTTACTCAAAGAACGTCTGAAAAACTGAAGACCATTTTCTGTTATTTTAGCACGGTTATGGAAAATAGTAAGTGCTGCATTTGGTTTCCTGTTGGTACTTGGTTTTGATCTTAGTCTCAGACACATTCTAAAGCTGAGGCTCCCTCTTGCAAAAAACCATTAACTTGGCCACAGTCAGTGATTGACCCAATTTTCCTTAATGTGAGTTGATGCAGAGTTATTTTGCACAATGTTTATCTGATTCTTAACCACCAAACCCGCACCCCTCACCTCCCCACCCTTGTCCTGAACCAATGCCTTTCTCTACTTTCTCACCGCTCTCCCCTCATGCCCTCTCCAAGCTAATCTTGTCCATGAGAGCCACCTCCTGCTCCCTTGATCCCTTTCCCAGCAAACTGCTGACCTCCCACCTTCCCTTCCTGGCCCCCATTGCAAATGGCTCCCTCTCCTCAGGTACTGTCCCCCTGCCTTTCGAAACTGCACTCATCACACCCCCTCCAAGCTCGAAATATCCAACATCGACCCCTCTGCCCTTGCAAACTACTGGCTCATCTCCAACCTCCCTTTTCTCTATGAAGTACTGGCCCTCTGAAAGAACGATCCACTTGCTGCCATCCCCGGGCTCTTGCTCCACACACTTTCAAAGTTTGCTTTTTCAAATATTTATCCACCTTCCCTCTTAAAAGCTGTTCCGGATTCGACTGCCTCACTATTTCTGTTTGGGCATTCCACATCCTAGCAACCCAAATGTTGTTCTAACCTCTGCCCCTTTGTTCTTAATGTTCTGCCCTGTGGTCTCTGGAATGGAATTGTTTTGTTTGTGGGCTAATTGAATAGAGATGTTCACAATGATGATGAGGGTATAATTATGTATGTCAATCAGCCTCAGTAGATGATGGGACTGGGCTTATACTTTATCATGAATAAATTAATGGAAATTTTCTCAAGTATTCACAATATTTAACCCTAACCTGCACCTTCCTTCTGGCAGTGCCCAAAGGACTGGTCACATTTCAGAGGTGTTGTCTGAAGGATTCCATCCAGTGGAACAGGTCAGTGAATTCAATATTCTTTGAAAGCTGTAGATCATAATGCTTCAGTTTTGTCAATCCCTAATTCTATATCGTTCCCAAACCAATTTATTTTATAGAATCACAGAATCTTACAACACAGGAGGCCATTCGGCCCATCGTGCCTGTGCCGGCTCTTTGAAAGAGCTCTCCAATTAGTCCCACTCCCCCCTGCTCACTCCTCACAGCCCTGTAAATTTTGCCCCTTCCAGTATTTATCCACTTCCCTTTTGAAAGTTACTATTGAATCTGCTTCCACCGCCCTTTCAGGCAGCGCGTTCCCGATCACAACAACTCGCTGCGTAAAAACCAATTCTCCTCCTCTCCCCTCTGGCTCGGTTTACAATAACCTTCAATCTGTGTGCTCTGGTTAGTGACCCTCCAACCAGTAGCAATGTTTCATCTTAAGTCAATTCAATTCAATCTATCTATAAAATATACTAAAAATCTTGGCCTGCAGTTTCTGCTTCGGGCGCAATCGTCAATCCGGCGCAAATTGTGGCCAGAATGGCGCTAGTTTTAAGAAGTGTTTTTCCCTCAAGTTTCTGCTCAAAGTCATTTGCATATCGTCGACGGTAACGCTGCCCTGGACCAGCGCCATCGGTCAGCGTTTTACCTCATTTATGAAAAAATATTTTGCTTTAAAAATATTCTTGGATACATTTAAGAGCGGTAACCTGGTGCCGTTTGACTAAAACAGCTGAAGATGGGTTTATCCCGAAAAGTAAACGTTTAAAATCTCTGTCCAGTCCACCTGCTGTCAGTAACCCGATTTGAAATAACTGAAAAAGACTTTCAAAACTTTACAGAGCCATTTACTAGTTACATTGGTGAGCAGCAGTCAGTTTCTTAGTAAATTCAAAAAAATTCTGATCAAAAGCTTTTAAAATGTGCCCATTAGTGTCTTTGCGTCTAAAAGGTTTTTTGGAGCCTCCTCGAAGGACCGCAAATGGGCGCAGTTTGCGGAAGCGCGCCGCGGTGTTTAATCCGATCTGGGGGCATGGGCGGGTTTGTGGGCGGGGCCGGCTTTAAACCGGCGCAACAGATCGCGGAAACTCGATTCGCGCTGAGTGTAATTTGCGCTTATAAATTCCGCGATCCTTGGCGCCGATTTCAGGCTAATTGCGCTAAAAAACAGCGCAACTGAGCGGAGACTCCAGGTCTGCTGTCTGTGCACACTTCCTGTCTACAAAACCTCACTTCCTGGTGTCACGTGTCCGTGCCAACGTTCCCCAATTTAATTTCCTCTGTTCAGAATGAGAACTGCAGATTGAACTTGTAATGACATCCTCCCACCTGCGGTGGTGCTGCTTTTCTGCTATACCATTTGTTATTTAACTACAAATATAGTCTTGTATAAAATGAGGACAGAATGTGTGACTTTAAGTTGGAGGAAGGCGTTATATAGAAACATAGAAAAATATAAAACAGGAGTAGGCCATTCGGCCCTTCGAGCCTGCTCCGCCATTCAATATGAACATGGCTGATCCTCTATCTCAATACCATATTCCCGCTCTCTCCCCATACCCCTTGATGCCTTTTGTGTTCTGAAATCTATTTATCTCCTTCTTAAATATATTCAGTGACTTGGCCTCCACAGCCTTCTGTGGTAGAGAATTCCACAGGTTATGTCAGCACACCCTCCAATTATTCCTCACCTTTAACCTTGCTTCACTTGCTCCTTGACTCCCTGTGTTCAAAGCCATGAAGGATCAACTGGTAATGGGCAAAAGTGGCATGTAGTTTCTTTTCTTTAAATTAATTCATGGACATTTATTGCCCATCCCTAATTGCCCCTCGAGAAGGTGGTGGTGAGCCGCCTTCTTGAACCGCTGCAGTCCGTGTGGTGAAGGTGCTCCCACAGTGCTGTTAGGGAGTGAGTTCCAGGATTCTGACCCAGCAACGATGAAGGATCGGCGATATATTTCCACAGTCAGAATGGTGTGTGACTTGGAGGGGAACTTGGAGGTGGTGGTTGTTGTGTCAGTGTGTTGATAGAGACACTGAAGACAGGAGTTGGTTTCATAGGTGTTTACTAAACACAGTCTGGAGGGGAACTAACTGATACAACACAATATACAGGCTTATATAGCCCAAGTGGCCATTACCGGCACTACAGTACACATGGGGCTCTTAAAGGCACATACACTACAATTCCTCCCCTTTTAGCCAACCAGTACATAATATTTTAAGTAATTATTAATTACATGTTACAAGAAAAATAATCTACACATTGCTGCAGTTAATTAATTATAAGTCAGTCTCTCTGGAGGCTTCCTGACTCGGTCCGGGTAACGCCTCGGTGGTGTAGTAGTTTCTGGTGGTGTAGTAGGTTCTTTTGGCAAGGCTGATTCGGCTTGAATGCCAGTGTCGGGTTCATCGGGTTCCAGTATCACCGGATCGGAGGTAGATATGGGTATCTCTACTTCATCGTTAGGCGTATAGAGTTGTGGTGTAGTTTGCCCCTTTTCAGATGACTCTATGATTTGGTCAGCATGGCGCCTTATTATGCTTTCTCCGATGTCCACGGTATACATCAGCGGTCCTAGTCATATGCAGATAGTTCCAGGCTGCCATTTCTCGGTACGGTAGTCCCGGGCCAAAACTTGTTGACCTATCTGGAAGGTTCTAGTTGGCCTTTCATTCATGCCTTGAAATTGCCGGTTCTCCACGTCCCTTCTGATGTTGGGCTTGATCAAATCCAGCCGGCATCTTAGGCTTCTATTGAAGAACATCATGGCGGGAGTTTGGTTTGTAACCATATGTGTTGCATTCCTGTATGCGAACAAGAAGTTATCCACCTTGTGCTGAAGTTTTATGTCTTCATTACCCATGGCCTTTATGGCCTTCTTGAAGGTCTGGACAAACCTTTCAGCCAATCCATTGGTGGCGGGATGGTATGGGGCGGACGTGTAGTGCTTAACCCCATTGTTTTTTAAGAACTTCCTGAATTCTTCGGACACAAATTGCGGTCCATTATCAGAACAGATCTGTTCCGGCAGCCCATTCCTGGCAAATATGGTCCTTAATACAGTGATGGTTTTTTCCGTGGTGGTGGAGGACATCTTTATTACCTCCGGCCACTTGGAGTGTGCATCAACCGCGATTAAGAACATTGAGTCCATAAATGGACCAGCAAAGTCGATGTGTACCCTTTGCCAGGGAGATGAGGGCCACTCCCATGGATGTAGAGGGGCTTGGGGTGGAGCGTTTTGGACCTTCTGGCATCCTAGGCAGCTCTTGGTCATTTCTTCGATGTCTCCATCGATACCTGGCCACCATACAAATGCCCTGGCTAGGTTCTTCATTTTCACTCCACCCAGGTGCCCCTCGTGAAGCTCCTTTAGAACTTTATCCTGGAGTTTGGGTGGAATCACCACTCTGGATCCACACATCAAGGTTCCTCGGCACACTGACAGCTGTTCTCTTCTTTGCGAGAATGCTGGCAACAGTGGTTCGCCATGTGCTGGCCATCCCTTCACTGTTAAATCGTAGACTCGTGAGAGAGTCAGGTCATTTCTAGTTTCCCTTTCAATGGCAGAATTTGTTACTGGTAGACATTCGACTATGGTAGAGTGGAAAATATCCACTGGGTCTACAGTAGGTGCTTCTTCTACCGTTGGCAACAGTAGGCGCGATAACCCGTCAGCATTCCCATGCTGTTTTGATCCTTTGTATTCTATGTTGTATTGGTGTGCCCCTAGAAAAAGGGACCACCTCTGTAGCCTTTGCGCTGTCATAATGGGAACACCCTTTTTAGGATTGAATATGGAGATGAGGGGCTGATGGTCAGTCAACAAGGTTAAATTTTGTCCGTGTAGGTAATGGTTGAATTTCTTCACTCCCCATACCAGGCTGAGTGCTTCCCTGTCGATTTGGGCATAGTTACGCTCAGCTGAGTTCAATGAACGTGACGCAAAAGCTATCGGCCGTTCCGAGCCATCAGGGAATTTATGCGATAACACTGCTCCTACGCCGTAAGGGGATGCATCGCATACCAGTCTGATTGGCAGTGATGGGTTGTAATGAGCCAAAACTTCTTTGGACGTGATTAAGTCTTTGCATTTATGGAAGGCACGTTTACAGTCTTCGCTCCATTTCCAAATTACTCCTGTTTGTAGCAGTTCATTAAGAGGGTGTAGAAGAGTTGATAAGTTCGGTAAAAATTTATGATAGTAATTTATTAATCCCAGGAACGACCTTAATTGTGAAACATTTTCAGGTGCTGGGGCTTTTATGACCGCTTCAATTTTTTCAGGTGACTTATGCAACCCTTCCTTATTAATTATGTGGCCGCAATATGATATTTGATTTTGGAAAAATTCGCTCTTGGGGCAATTTGCTCGTCGGTCCCGTTCTCTCAGCCTAGTGAGCACCTGCTCCAAATTGGCAAGGTGCTCGTTGTCGTTGTCTCCTGTTACAAGGATGTCGTCTAGGTAGCATTGAGTCCCCGGAATCCCTTGGAGGACTTGCTCCATAGCTCTTTGCCAGATAGCTGGAGCGGATGCTACTCCGAAAACCAGTCGATTGTACTGGTACTGACCTTTGTGTGTATTTATCGTGAGATACTTTTTAGAGGCCTCTTCAACCTCCATCTGTAGATATGCCTGTGCCAAGTCAATTTTGGTGAAACGTTTCCCTCCGGATAGTGAGGCGAAAATATCTTCTATCCTCGGAAGAGGATACTGTACCGTGTGAAGGACCGGGTTTACAGTCACCTTGAAGTCTCCACAGATGCAAATTTTTCTCTGTTCTTCAGATTTATCATTATTCAATGCTTTCTTCATGACTGGAACGATGGGTGTTGCCCACTCGCTCCAATCTATTTTGGATAATACGCCTGCCTTTTCCAAATTCTCCAGCTCTGCCTCGACTGCTGGACGAATTGCGTATGGCACCGGTCTTGCCTTAAAAAACTTGGGAATTGCTGCATCTTCCACTTTTATTGAGGCGGTGATGCTTTTTAAGGTTCCTAGTTTCTCTTGAAACACTTCTTTGGCGTTGGCCAAGATGTCTTTTAATCATTCAGGTATGACGTCATCATCGTTTTTTTTCTTACTGGTCACCATCAGTGCCTGAATGGAGTGCCAGTCTAAACGTATTTTCCTGATCCATTCACGTCCCAACAGTGGTGGACCACCATCTTGTAGAATGTATAAATACAACTTTTGTATTTCCTTGCCTTATTTTTCCTTTGGGGTATACTTTCTGCCCCGAGGAGAGAGGTAAAAAGTAATCAGTGTGTGACGTCACCAGGGAGCAGGTAAGTGATTGGTTGGTGAGTATTTCTCTTTTTTTAAACTTTAACTCTGTAGTTTATAGTTACTAGGGTCGTTTCTGGTGTAGCAGGGACTGTTGGTAGACTATACAAGCGCCTTAGAGATATCGTTAATTGGTGATAGTAAATTAATTTAAATTAATTAAAGGGTAAGTCATGCCAGGTGAGCCCAGCCCCATGATATGCTCCTCTTGCTCTATGTGGGAATTCAGGGACCCCGGTGCCCCTGATGAGCATGTGTGCCGGAAATGCATCCAGCTGCAGCTACTAGCAGACCGCATTGAGGCGCTGGAGCTGCGGGTGGATGGGTTGTTGAGCATTCACGATGCTGAGAGGGTCGTGGATAGCACGTTTAGTGAGTTGGTCACGCCGCAGGCAAGGGCTGCACAGGAAGAAAGGAAATGGGTGACCACCAGGCGGAGCAATAGAAGCAGGCAGGTAGTGCAGGAGACCCCTGTGACCATTCCCCTCTCAAACAGGTATACCGCTTTGGATACTGTTGAGGGGGATGACTCACCAGGGGAAGGCAGCAGCAGCCAACTTCCTGGCACTGGGGGTGCTCCTGCTGCCCAGGAAGGGAGGAAAAAGAGTGGGAGAGCAATAGTGGTAGGGGATTCTATAGTAAGGGGAACAGATAGGCGTTTCTGTGGCCGTAGACGTGAATCCAGGATGGTTTGTTGCCTCCCTGGTGCCAGGGTCAAGGATGTCACTGAGCGGCTGCAGGGCATTCTGGAGGGGGAGGGTGAACAGTCAGAGGTTGTGGTCCACATTGGTACCAACGACATAGGTAAAAAGAGGGATGAGGTCCTGCAGCAAGAATTTAGGGAGCTAGGTAGAAGTTTAAAGAGCAGGACCTCAAAGGTTGTAATCTCTGGATTACTCCCGGTGCCACGTGCTAGTGAGTATAGAAATAGGAAGATAGAACAGATGAATGCGTGGCTAAAGGGATGGTGCAGGAGGGAGGGCTTTAGCTTCCTGGATCACTGGGTCTGCTTCTGGGAAAGGTGGGACTTGTACAAGTCGGATGGTTTACACCTGAACCAGAGGGGAACCAATATCCTTGTGGGGAGGTTTGCTAGCACTGCTGGGGGGGGTTTAAACTAACTTGGCAGGGGGATGGGATACAGAGTGGAGCTATAGTAGGGGGTGATTTACAGCCAAATACGGAGGAAAAAACAAGTCAGCTGGGAAGGCAGAGCAAATATATGAAGGCAAAAGGGAATATGGCAGGGCTGGAAGGCATTTATTTTAATGCAAGGAGTCTTGCAAATAAGGTGGATGAACTGAAGTTGTTGTTGAACACATGGGAGTACGATATTGTTGCTATCACGGAGACATGGTTGAGGGAGGGTCAGGACTGGCAGCTCAATATTCCGGGGTATAGAATCTTCAGGCGAGATAGAGGGGGGTGTAAAAGGGGAGGGGGTGTTGCAATATTAATTAAGGAGTCAATTACTGCTGTAAGGAGGGACGATATATTAGCGGGTTCCTCTAATGAGGCCATATGGGTAGAACTTAAAAACAAAAAGGGGGCAAGCACTTTGCTGGGAGTGTACTATCGGCCCCCAAACAGTCAGGGGGAGATAGAGGAACAGATATGTAGGCAAATCTCAGAGAAGTGCGAAAATAATAGGGTAATAATAGTGGGGGATTTCAACTTCCCCAATATAAATTGGGATAGTCGGAGTGTGAAAGGCTTAGAGGGTGCAGAATTCTTAAAGTGCATCCAGGAGAGCTTTTTGAGCCAACATGTAGACAGTCCTACAAGAGAGGGGGCGGTACTGGACCTAATTCTAGGGAATGTAGCCGGGCAAGTGGTGGAAGTGTCAGTAGGAGAGCATTTTGGCGACAGTGGCCATAATTCGGTGAGATTTAAGGTGGTCATGGAAAAAGACAAAGACGGCCCGGAAATAAGGGTTCTAAATTGGGGGAAGGCCGATTTTAATATGATAAGGCAGGATCTGGCCAAAGTGGACTGGGAGCAGCTACTTATAGGAAAATCCACATCAAAGCAGTGGGAGACTTTCAGAAGGGAAATAGAGAGAGTACAACGCCAACATGTTCCTGTAAAGGTCAAGGGCGGGACCAACAAGCAAAGGGAACCTTGGATGACAAGGGATATACAAAAATGCATTAGGAAAAAAAGGGGGGCTTTTGGCAGTTACAAAAGACTAAGGACGGAGGAAGCCCTAGAGGAGTATAAAAAGTGCAGGGGCATACTTAAAAAAGAAATTAGGAGGGCAAGGAGGGGCCATGAAATAACACTGGCGAGCAAAATAAAGGAAAATCCTAAGATGTTTTATAAGTATATTAAGGGCAGGAGGATAACCAGGGAAAGGGTAGGGCCCATTAGGGACCAAAGTGGCAATCTGTGTGTAGAGCCAGATGATGTAGGCGGGGTCCTAAATGAATTTTTTGCATCTGTGTTCACTATGGAGAAAGACGATGTAGACATAGAAATCGGGCAAGGGGACTGTGACATACTTGAACATATTAGCATCGAGAGGGAGGAGGTACTAGCGGTTTTAGCAGGCCAAAAAGTGGATAAATCCCCAGGCCCGGACGAGATGTATCCCAGGCTGTTGTGTGAGGCAAAGGAGGAGATTGCAGGGGCTCTGACACAAATTTTCAGAACCTCTCTGGCCACAGGGGATGTACCAAAGGACTGGAGAACAGCTAACGTAGTACCATTATTCAAGAAGGGTAGCAGGGGTAAACCAGGGAATTACAGGCCAGTGAGCCTAACATCTGTGGTAGGGAAATTATTGGAAAAAATTCTGAGGGACAAAATTAGTCTCCACTTGGAGAGGCAAGGATTAATCGGGGATAGTCAGCATGGCTTTGTCAAGGGTAAATCATGTCTGACCAATCTGATTGAATTTTTCGAGGGGGTGACTCGGTGTGTGGATGAGGGAAATGCTGTGGATGTGGTTTACATGGACTTCAGTAAAGCTTTTGACAAGGTCCCGCATAGGAGACTGGTCAAGAAGGTAAGAGCCCATGGGATCCAGGGTGCCTTGGAGCGTTGGATCCTAAACTGGCTGAGTGGCAGGAGGCAGAGGGTGATGGTCGAAGGTTGTTTCTGTGACTGGAAGCCTGTGTCCAGTGGGGTATCTCAGGGATCGGTGCTGGGTCCCTTGCTGTTTCTGATATACATAAATGATTTGGATGAGAATGTAAAAGGTATGATCAGTAAGTTCGCAGATGACACGAAAATTGGTGGGGTGGTAAATTGCGAGGAGGAAAGCCTCAGGCTACAGGACGATATAAACGGGTTGGTCAGATGGGCGGAAAAGTGGCAAATGGAATTTAACCCTGAAAAGTGCGAGGTGATGCATTTTGGACAGACAAATAAGACAAGGGACAACACAATGAGTGGTAGGACCCTAGGAAGTACAGAGGGACCTTGGTGTACATGTACATAGATCCCTGAAGGCAGCGGAACAGGTAGATAAGGTGGTTAAAAAGGCATATGGGATACTTGCCTTCATTAGCCGAGGCATAGAATATAAGAGCAGGGAGGTTATGATGGAGCTGTACAAAACGCTGGTGAGGCCACAGCTGGAGTACTGTGTGCAGTTCTGGTCGCCTCACTATAGGAAGGATGTGATTGCTTTGGAGAGGGTGCAGAGAAGATTCACCAGGATGTTACCTGGGATGGAGTGCCTCAGCTATGAAGAAAGACTAAACAGGCTGGGGTTGTTTTCCTTGGAGCAAAGAAGGCTGAGGGGGGACCTGATTGAGGTGTACAAAATGATGAGGGGCATAGATAGGGTAGATAAAGAGGAACTTTTCCCCTTAGTAGGGGGGTCAATAACAAGGGGGCATAGATTCAGGGTAAGGGGCAGGAGATTTAGAGGGGATTTGAGGAGGAACTTTTTCACCCAGAGGGTGGTTGGAATCTGGAACTCACTGCCTGAAAGGGTGGTAGAGGCAGGAACCCTCACAACATTCAAGAAGCATTTGGATGAGCACTTGAAATGCAAGGCTATGGACCAAATGCTGGAAAATGGGATTAGACTGGACAGGGATTGATGGACGGTGCAGACACGATGGGCCGAAGGGCCTCTTTCTGTGCTGTAAAACTCTATGATTCTATGACTCTATATGTTTTCAAGATAATGGATGTGTCTTTTAAAGGTATATGCGGAAATAGCCGCTCGTAATCCCGTCGATTTATGACGGTCAGAGCTGATCCTGTATCTAGCTCCATTTTTACTGGGGATCCTGCTATCGTGAGGGTAACCCAAATGCTCTGGTAATCATCTTTGGCAATTACATTATGTAATTTGAGACAGCTTAGTCTCTTGTTTTCGGAGTCGCTATCGCTCTTCTGGTCTTCGGAGCTACTGTCCATCATTATTTGTACCTTTCTGTACTTTTCTTTATTGATTTTCTTTTTCCTGTCTGTGGATTTTTTTTGTCCAGATCGGCATACCCGTGCAATGTGTCCAATCTTTCCGCATTGCCTGCATGCTTTGTCCTTGAACCAGCAGTCCCTCTGGTCATGGGTGGATCTGCCGCAGCGATAACATCTCTCGAAACCCTGTGTCATTTCATGGGTGCCGAAGTCCTGTGTCTTTTGTTGTATCTCTGCAGCTCCTCTTGCGGCTGCTTCGTATGATACAGCCATACTGAAAGCCTTGTCCAGTGTTAAATCTTTTTCAGAAAGCAGCCTTTTCTGTGTTCCTTCACTTAAGAGACCGCAGACGAATTTGTCTCGAAGATAATCTGCTCGTCCTGCCCCGAATTGGCAGTGTTTTGATAGCTTTCTTAATTCGGTGAGGTAATCAGCGTTACTTTCATTCTTGTGTTGATTTCTCTTGAAGAATTTGAATCGTTCCGCTATCAGCAGCGGTGTTGGGTTTAAGTGCTCCTGTAGGGTTGCAACAATTTCTTTAAAATTCTTGTCCTTTGGTTCGGCTGGAGTGATTAAATTTTGTAACAGCCCGTATGTCTTTGCGCCCATTAGATTTAGTAGTACTGAAGCTTTTTTTTCATCTTCTATTCCATTTGCGGTGCAATATACCTCCACTCTTTCCACATATGTGGTCCAATCCTCTATCTCGTTATCAAAAGCATCAATATTGCCAGACTTAGGCATCCTAGAAAAAAATGGCGCTTCCCGCGCTTTTCTTTCTTTTCTGCAGAAAAGATATGGCGCTTCCCGCGCTTCCCCGCCGCTGCTGCCAATGATAATGCTGTTTCCCGCGGTTTCCGTTCTTTTTATTTATTTATTTACAGTTGGAGACTCGTTCCCGCCGGACTCTCTCTCTAGGTCTGAACGCCGACCTGCTCGCAGCGCCGGCCGTCTCCCGAGTGCTCCCTCCCCGTCTGTTACTGCTTGCCTCCGCCTTAGCTGCTTGGCCCAGCTGTAGAGCCAGCCGCTGGAGCCCCAGCCCGACGCCCAGGAAGGATTATTGCAGTACCTGCCACCAGCTTGGCTAGCTGGTGAAACTACAGCTTTTTCTTTTTCTTGATTTTTCTTCAACTTTGGACGCCAGAGGAATCGATGTCCTTGAGGTGCTGCCGAATTGCAGGTAAGTCCGTTTCCAATTCGTCACCACTGTTGTGACTGTGTGTTGATAGAGACACTGAAGACAGGAGTTGGTTTCATAGGTGTTTACTAAACACAGTCTGGAGGGGAACTAACTGATACAACACAATATACAGGCTTATATAGCCCGAGCGGCCATTACCGGCACTACAGTACACATGGGGCTCTTAAAGGCACATACACTACAGTGGTGTTCCCATGCATCTGCTGCCCTTGTCCTTCTAGGTGGTAGAGGTCACGGGTTTCAGAGCTCATTGCTGAGTCGCCCCGAGTCGGATCGCCAGCAGGGGGAGGGGGGCACACGTCACGCCAGCGGGGGGGGCACACGTCACTCCAGCGGGGGGGGGGGGGAGGGGGGTCTCACGTCATTCCAACGGGGGAGGGGAGGGGAGCACATGTCACTCGAGCGGGGGTCAGTGGGAGGGGCACACATCACTCCAGCGGGGAGTGGAGGGGTGGCATACATCACTCCAGCGGGGGCGGGGGGGCACACGTCACTCCAGCGGGGGCGGGGGGGCACACGTCACTCCAGCGGGGGCGGGGGGCACACGTCACTCCAGCGGGGGCGGGGGGCACACGTCACTCCAGCGGGGGGCACACGTCACTCCAGCGGGGGCGGGGGGCACACGTCACTCCAGCGGGGGGCACACGTCACTCCAGCAGGGGTGGGGGGCACACATCACTCCAGCGGGGGCGGGGGGCACACGTCACTCCAGCAGGGGCGGGAGGTTGGGGGGGCACACGTCACTCCAGCGGGGGCGGGGGGGGCACACGTCACTCCAGCGGGAGGGGGGGAGGGGGGGCTCACGTCACTCCAGTGGGGGGGAGGGGGGCTCACATCATTCCAGCTCCTTTGGGTTGTGGGGAATCAGGAAACATTTACTTTGTGCAAAGTGTGGTGGAATTCTGGAACTCTCTGTCCCCCGAAAGGCTGTGGCCGCTGGGGTTCTCGAGACTGGGACCAGCGGCTTTTTGTTGGGTAAGGGTATCGAGAGATATGGAGAAAAGGTGGGTAAATGAAGTTGCGGTAAGAACAGCTATGATCTAATAGAATGGCGGAACAGACTCGAGGGGCTGAATGGCCTCCTCCTGTTCCTGTGAAATTGGCCAGGGTTTCTGCCCCTGAGCACCAGCCAGCGACCTCCCGGGAAATGCTCTTGTGAAGATCGAGTGTGGACACAGTCGGGCCTGGGTCTGATGTCCTCCACAGATACGCTGCCAACACTTGGTCAGAACCTGCACAGGGACAATGATCACCGAGGCTGGGTATCAGTGGGTGAGCACTGCCTGTGGAACCCAGGTGAGAATTCAGTGACTTCTGGAGACAGAGAGAAGGGAAATTGTGGTGGGTCGGGGGTGGGGGGGTCGGGGGGTAAATATGTGGACATTTATAATCCTGTGTCATTTCGTTTCTTGCCCAGTGCCTGCACAACAACGGCTGCTTTCCACCATCTGTTCCAATAAATGTTTCTCTTGGTTCCAGATCTATGTACAAGGTGACTAAGCTTCATATCACCTGTAAGGGCAGAATAGAAGAGGAACATGACATGCTGCAGGTAACAGAGGACTGGCAGACGCTAAGGTCTAACACCGCTCACAGTCCCACCACTTGTAGGAGATGTCCCACACCTCCCTCCGTGTATTGTTCCACACCGGCTCCAGCTGTCAGCTCAGCTCACTGGAGAGACTCATGTTTAAGACGTGTTAAAGTATTGTGCGGAGTGATGTTCAGCTTTGGCCTCAAGTTGGAAAGAGCCCATCTGGTCTGGGCCCCCTTCCTGGAAGTATATGAATAAGAGCCCGCTCAACATCTCCACAGCACAGGCCACGTTGCGGAATGGCCAGGGCCACATATTGGTACGGGGAGCAAAGTGGAAGTACACCAGCAGCCAATCAGGACACCCAATGGCAGACAGGACAACCCTTGTCATCTCGCTGCTCATGGTCACTGCCAGTAACGGGCCCCGACCGCTGGCCTGTGCAACATTACTGTACACTAGTGAAAGGCTCAGGAGAAGGGGTGAAGGAAGGAAACTGGAATCAAAATCTGCATTTAAAGCGGATACTAAATCTCCCAGACACAGCGGGGTGCAGTGTAGTTTTACAGTCTGCTCGTGGGGTCGAGAGCCCACGCTGGTTATTTCATTCCCGTCACCTGGCTTGTGTAATCGCACCATGTTTACACTGACCCTGGATGTCAGATTTACCAAATGGACCTGCCCAATGCATGGCCAAACTGGGAATTGCCTGTGGCACCACAACACAAGCATAAAATAATGGTTTGATCGAAGAAGGCCCTTCTGCCCCTTTGACCTCGCCCTCTGAGAATATAAACCCCACTGTTTCCCCATGGCAGTACCTAGCTGTTCTTCTCAATGAGTTCAGTGTCCTGGTCTCAGGCAGCCTTCCTGCCAACCCATCCCAGCTGTTCATCACCCGCTGTGTAAAAACAGAAATCTTCGGTTGACTATACGACTCATTCATTGGCTGCGAGGCACTTTGGGACATGTTAGAGACATGAAAGGTCATACATGCAAATTTTTAGCGGGAGGGACAGACAGAATTCTGGCCTCTTGCGCCTCCTCGATTTTAATCGCTCCACCATTGGCGGCCATGCCTTCAGCTGCCGAGGCCCTGAGCTCTGGAATTCCCTCCCTAAACCTCTCCACCACTCCACCTCCCTTTCCTCTGTAGTGTATGTACCCGTCTACCTTTAAGGAAACTATTGAATGTAACCGTTCACCTTTAAGAGAACTACTTTAGGGGTGGCACTACTTGTTTGGCTTCTGTATACTGTAATACCGACAGTGACCACACCAGTATATAAGTGTTGTGGCAGGATTGCTGGGGCAGATTCGCCCGGACCTTCGAATAGTAAAGACCTGTTTGTTTGTTATTCCTGAAGTCTGTGTCGTTATTAACCGTACAACCCACAGACTTTACAGTGGCGACGAGTCCGATCGTACCCTGCGGCAAGACTACCAAAGCAACTAAAGAGCGTCAAAGAGAGGCAACCGCCCTCGTCGTGCTGCTGGAAGAAAACACAAGGCGGCAGCAATAGAAAGGAAGAAGACTTTTAGCAACAAAAGCTTCCATCAGCAACAGGCACTGACTACCCTTCTACCACGGTGCGGAGTGAGCCGATCAGCAGGAAACAAGGCGGCCGCGGAGACTGTGAGTAGGGGAAAGTGTAACGAAATCCGGAGGATAAGGGCTGTGCACTCGACCACGGTCGAGGGGGAACGGAGCCGGTCAGAAAGTCGGGTCCAACGGCGTCGTGAGACAGTCGGACCTCGATCGGCGGGAAAAGCCGGGCAGCGACCGCAGCCACGAAGCGCTGAGACTGGGAGTAGGCGCGGGAAGAGAAACCCAGCCGCAGCCGGGGAGGGAAATACCGGTCTGCGAGAGGGCTGGGAGGCGAACAGGAACCGTGCGGGTGGGAGAGAGAGACAGAGCCGAGCAAGGGGAGAGAGACTGCGCGAGAGCCAGTCCAGCGGCTGAGCTGTTCTCCACCAACGGGGTACCCAGAGCCGGCAGAACCGAACGTGCGGGAGAGGGAGAGACAGAGCCGAGCAAGGGGGGAGAGACTGTGCGAGAGCCAGTCCAGCGGCTGAGCTGTTCTCCACCAACGGGGTACCCAGAGCCGGTGGAACCGAACGTGCGGGAGAGAGAGCGACAGAGCCGGGTACGGAGAGAGAGACTGCGCGAGAGCCAGTCCAGCGGCTGAACTGTCCTCCGTTAACGGGGTGTACCCAGCGCCGGTAGAGCCGTGCGGGCGGGAGGAAAAGACAGAGCCGAGTAAGGGGAGCTGTGCGGAAGCCAGCCCAGCGGCTGAACCTGTCCGCTGTGGGGAAAGCGTACCCCTTCCACCAGGGAAGAAACGCGGGAAGCCGCCATTAGGCGGAGAAGACGACAGAAGCGGGAAACCGCCATTGAAGTGGGCGGGGCGAGAAGGAAAGAGCGGGAAACCGCCATTTTCGCGGGAAAACCGCCATCTTAGAAATAAACAAATAAATAAGAATACTTAAAGAAATACTTGTGTTGTACCCAAGGAAAGGAAGATGCCTAAGCGGGCGGACATCAACGAGTTCAATTCGGAGATAGAAGACTGGGCCACGTACGTAGAACGTATTGAGATACATTGTAAGGCTAACAAAATAGCTAAGGATGAAAAAGCTTTAACCTTACTTAACATGATGGGTGCGAAAACATTCGGGTTGTTGAAGCATCTTCTCTCACCAGCTAAACCGGCAGATCAGACTTTCGATGATATTGCAGCAGTGCTGAAGGATCACTTGAACCCCACACCGTTGATGCTGGCTGAACGATTCAAATTCTACGCAAGAACACAGAGGAAAGACGAAAGCAATGCGGAATACTTGGTCGAACTGCGTAGGATAGCGAAATACTGCCAGTTCGGAGGGAATCTGACAGAGGCACTGCGTGACAAGTTCGTATGCGGATTGTCCAAAGAAGGAACGCAGAAGCGACTACTGGAAGAAAATGACCTCACACTGGACAGGGCTGTCCTCATAGCTGCATCGCACGAAGCCGCAGCGAAAGGAACGGCGGAAATGCAGCTAAAGGCGGCGGCACTAGGGGTGGACCAAATTACTTCGAGCACAACAAAATGCTACCGTTGTGGGAAGACAACACACGACCAGAATCAATGCTGGTTTAAAAACCAAGAATGCAGGAAATGTGGCAAGATCGGGCACATAGCTAAGGTATGCCGGTCAGGAGCAACGTACAACAATAAGGAGTCACCACAAAAATGGTACGGAAAGGTGCAAGAGGTGACTAAGAAGAGTCTGAGGGAACAGAAGTCGGTCTCACACTCCAAATGCAAAGGACTGGACAGTCTGAGAATTCACAACGTGAGCAATGAAGCTGACCGACAAACTATCTGGGTAACGCTACAGATTGCAAAGGTCCAAGTAAAAATGGAAGTGGACACCGGATCGGCGTTGACGGTCATGAATAAGCATGACTATAAAAAAAATTTCAAGCATATTCCACTACGGGATACGGAACTAGTACTACAGACATACACGGGGCACAAAGTATTCCCCATCGGAAAGATAGAAGTCAAGGTGAGATACAAGGATAAAGATCATCACCGGTTGGACCTGTATGTATTGCCTGAGGGAGGACCACCACTTCTGGGACGGGAGTGGATCCGAAAAATAAAGTTGGACTGGCAGTCACTAAACACCATGACGGTGGATTCCGAAAAAGAGGATGTCAAACCTGAACGGTTGTCCAGAATATTGGACGAAGCTAAGGAGGTATTCCAGCAAGGACTGGGAACACTGCGATGAATTAAAGCGAAGGTTAAGATTGCAGAAAATGCAAGCCCAAAGTTTTTTAAGGCCAGATCGGTACCTTACGCAATACGACCAGCTGTGGAGGCAGAACTGGAAGAACTTGAACGATCAGGGGTTCTGTCAAAAGTGGACTGGAGTGAGTGGGCCACGCCCATTGTTCCCGTCATGAAGTCCTCACCAAGTAATAAGCCAGGGGGACCGGGGAAGGTCCATATCTGCGGAGATTTCAAGATCACTGTGAATCCGGTGCTTCACACGGTACAATACCCGCTTCCGCGGATTGAAGATATCTTTGCTTCGTTGGCTGGAGGGAAGCACTTCACGAAAATAGATCTGGCTCAAGCATATCTACAGATGGAGGTCGAGGAAGAGTCACGCCAGTACCTCACCATCAACACTCACAGAGGCTTGTATCGCTACAATAGACTGGTCTTTGGGGTAGCTTCGGCGCCAGCAATTTGGCAGAGGGCCATGGAACAGGTGTTACAAGGAATTCCAAGCACGCAGTGCTACTTAGATGACATTTTAATCACGGGAAAAGATGAGGAAGAACACCTCACGAATTTGAAACTGGTACTCACCAGGTTGAAGGAGTATGGCCTTCGGGTTAATCGCAAGAAGTGTGAGTTCTTCCAAAAACGGATCTCATACTGCGGTCATGTCATTGACCGAGAGGGACTGCATAAGTCACCTGAAAAGATAGAAGTGGTCGTGAAGGCCCCCGCTCCAGGAAACGTATCACAGTTAAGATCATTCTTGGGGTTGATTAATTACTATCACAAGTTTCTGCCAAATTTATCCACGGTGCTGCATCCGCTGAATGACCTGTTGCGGAAAGAAACACCATGGAAGTGGAGTGAAGAATGCAAAAAGGCTTTTCGCAGAAGCAAGGAGTTGATTACCTCTGAAGAAGTGTTGGCTCATTTCAACCCAGCATTACCCCTTCGTCTAGCTTGCGATGCTTCCCCGTACGGAATTGGGGCAGTACTTTCGCACAGGCTACCAAATGGCTCGGAAAGGCCAGTGGCTTTCGCGTCCCGATCATTGACACCCGCGGAGCGAAATTACGCCCAAATAGATAGGGAGGCCCTCAGTCTTGTGTGGGGCATGAAGAAATTCAACCATTACCTACAATGTAAAAAGTTCACATTGCTGACAGACCACCAGCCGTTGGTGTCCATATTCAACCCAAATAAGGCCGTTTCCACCATGACAGCACAAAGGTTACAAAGGTGGTCCGTGTTACTTGGGGCACACCAATACGAAATTGAGTACAAAAGGTCTAAACAGCATGGAAATGCTGATGGGTTGTCACGCTTGCCATTGCCGATGGTAGAAGAAGCGAGTATAGTGGACCCAGTAGAGTTGTTCCACTCATCCATAGTGGAGTGTCTACCGATAACAAACTCAATGATTGAGAATGAGACAAGGAATGACCCGACTCTTTCACGAGTCTATGATGTAACGGTGGAGGGATGGCCAGCACAGAGCGAACCAACACTGCAAGCATTTGCACAGAGGAAAGAACAACTGTCAGTGTGTCGAGGAACCCTGATGTGTGGATCTTGAGTGGTGATTCCACCCAAACTCCAAAAGAAAGTGCTAGAGGAGCTGCACGAAGGACATCTGGGTGGAGTAAAGATGAAGAATCTAGCAAGAGCGTTTGTGTGGTGGCCAGGCATTGATGGAGACATAGAGGAGATCACGAAGAACTGCCTAGGATGTCAGAGGGTTCAGAACGCGCCACCCCAGGCTCCTCTGCATCCATGGGAGTGGCCCTCATCGCCTTGGCAAAGAGTACACATCGACTTTGCTGGTCCATTTATGGACTCGATGTTTCTAATAGCGGTGGATGCCCACTCCAAGTGGCCGGAAGTAATTAAGATGACCACCACCACGACGGAAAAAACCATCACAGTGTTAAGGACTATGTTTGCTCGGAATGGCCTGCCGGAACAGATCTGTTCTGATAATGGACCACAATTTGTGTCCGAAGAATTCAAGAAATTCTTAAAGAGCAATGGGGTTAAACATTACACGTCAGCCCCATACCATCCCGCCTCCAATGGATTGGCTGAAAGGTTTGTCCAGACCTTCAAGAAGGCCGTAAAGGCCATGAGTAATGAAAATATAAGTCTGCAACATAAGGTGGATAGCTTTTTGTTGGCATACCGAAATGCAACACATGCGGTCACAAATCAAACTCCCGCAATGATGTTTTGTAATAGACGCCTAAGATGCCGGCTGGATTTACTAAAACCAAACGTCAGAAGAGACGTAGAGAACCGGCAATTCCAGGGCATGAATGACAGGGCCACTAGATCTTTCCAGATCGGTCAACGAGTTTTGGCCCGGGACTACCGTACTGAGAAATGGCAGCCTGGAACTATTGGGAAAAGGCTAGGGCCGTTGATGTACACCGTGGACATTGGAGACAATATAATAAGGCGCCATGTTGACCAAATCATAGGGTCCGCCACAAATGGGCAACCGACTTCACCACCTTATCCGGGTAATGTTGAAACTGAGATACCCAGAACACCTACTTCCGATCTAGTGATACTGGAGTCAGCTGAACCTGACACGGCTTTTCAAGCCGAATCGACCTTGCCAGAAGCACCTCCTAGCCGCCTGAAATGACGACACCACTGCGGCGTTATCCGGACAGAATCTGGAAACCCCCAGAAAGACTGAATCTATGAACTGTCTTACATAAACCTGTATATATGTTAGAATGTATGTTCACTATGGACTTAGTATGTTGAAAGCTAAAAAGGGAGGATTGTAGTGTATGTACCCGTCTACCTTTAAGGAAACTATTGTATGTAACCGTTCACCTTTAAGAGAACTACTTTAGGTGTGGCACTACTTGTTTGGCTTCTGTATACTGTAATACCGATAGTGACCACACCAGTATATAAGTGTTGTGGCAGGATTGCTGGGGCAGATTCGCCCTGACCTTCGAATAGTAAAGACCTGTTTGTTACTCCTGAAGTCTGTGTGGTTATTAACCGTACAACCCACAGACTTTACATCCTCCTTTAAGACGTTCCTCAAAACCTCCCTCTTTGACCGAGCTTTTGGTCACCTACCCTAATTTCTCCACATGTGGCTCGGGGTCAATTTTTGTCTGGTTTACACTCCTGTGAAGCACAGCGGGCCATTGTTACTACGTTAAAGGCACTATAAAGATACAAGTTGTTGTTGAGTTCCCATGTAGTAAAGGAACCAGATACTGAAACATGGTCATTTCCAATCTTACAAAGGATCCACAGTGAAGTGCCGTTCTCCAGGCTGGAGCGGTGCGCAGTCTGACCAGTGCGGGCTGGAGCAGTGCGAGGTGTGACCAGTGCGGGCTGGAGTGGTGCGCGGTGTGACCCATGTGGGCTGGAGCGATGCGCGGTGTGACCAGTGTGGGTTGGAGCGGTGCGCGGTGTGACCAGTGCGGGCTGGAGCAGTGCGCGGTGTGACCAGTGCGGGCTGGAGCGGTGCGCGATGTGACCAGTGTGGGCTGGAGCGGTGCGCAGTGCACAGTGTGGGCTGGAGCAGTGCGCGGTGTGACCAGTGCGGGCTGGAGCGGTGCGCGGTGTGACCAGTGTGGGCTGGAGCGGTGCGCGGTGTGACCAGTGTGGGCTGGAGCGGTGCGCGGTGTGAGCAGTGTGGGCTGGAGCGGTGCGCGGTGTGACCAGTGTGGGCTGGCCCGGTGCGCGGTGTGACCAGTGTGGGCTGGAACAGTGCGTGGTCCACAGTGCGGGCTGGAGCGGTGCGCGGTGTGACCAGTGTGGGGGTGCGCGGTGTGACCAGTGTGGGCTGGAACAGTGCGCTTTGCACAGTGCGGGCTGGAGCAGTGCGCGGTCTGACCAGTGCGGGCTGGAGGGGTGCGCGGTGTGACCAGTGCGGGCTGGAGGGGTGCGCGGTATGACCAGTGTGGGCTGGAGCGGTGCGCGGTGTGACCAGTGTGGGCTGGAGCGGTGCACAGTGCGGGCTGGAGCAGTACGCGGTGCACAGTGCGGGCTGGTGCGGTGCGCAGTGCACAGTGCGGGCTGGAGCGGTGCGCGGTGTGACCAGTGTGGGCTGGAGGGGTGCGCGGTTTGACCAGTGCGGGCTGGAGCGGTGCGCGGTGTGCCCAGTGTGGGCTGGAGCAGTGCGCGGTGCACAGTGCGGGCTGGAGCAGTGCACAGTGCCGGCTGGAGCGTTGCGCGGTGTGACCAGTGTGCCTGTTGATTCCAGGTGGATTTTGCTGCAGCGTTGGTGGGAGGTGGAGTTCTTGGCTCTGGACTTGTCCAGGAGGAAATCCGATTTCTCATTAACCCGGAGCTGATCGTGGCACGTCTCTTCACCGAGAAACTGCTGGACAATGAATGTCTTGTTATTACCGGTGAGGTTTCAGCTCTGTTAACTCAGTTACTTTGCGCTGCGAGCGGCGGCGAGCCTCCTGGTTAAATAGTTCGGAATCGGGAGAGCTCGGGGTCTGATGGAATAGACAGTCAGCATTTGGAAGGGAGGAAAGCCGGGTTGATGCTTGGACGAGGGTCCATCGTCTGCACTGCTTCTGGTGAACCTCCCATTCGGAACATTCTCAGCATTCCCAGTTCTTTCTCCATGGGTGTAATTCGGGATCTGCTTGGATTTATCGGGATTTACTGCCCAGTTCAGATGGATTTTTTTAAATAATGGTTCAGGCAGATGCAGCTCCCAAACTCTGAATCTGCGCTAAGCAAACACTCGCTGCCTGAAGGAACGCTAGCAAACGTGCGAGAGAAAAGCTGGGAGTTTCTCAATGAGTAGCTGCACTCTCCCTCCCTCCCCCTCGATACTTGTCTCCCTGCCTTTAAAAAATCTCCTCCAAACCTGCCGTTTTGCCCATGATTTTCCTGTACCGCCTCCAGTGCCGTGTGACGGTTGCTGCATTAAAGGTGCTGTAGAAAATGTACCATTTTCAGGGTTTATTTATGTTCATTCCCATAAGAACATAAGAAATAAGAGCAGGAGTCGGCCATTCGGCCCCTCGAGCCTGCTCCGCCATTCAATAAGACCATGGCTGATCATCGACCTCAACTCCACATTCCCGCCTGATCTCCATCGCCCTTGATTCCCCTAGAGTCCAAAAATCTATCTGTCTCAGCCTTGAATATTCTCAAAGACTCAGCAACCACTGCCCTCTGGGGCAGAGAATTCCAAAGATTCACAACACTCCAATGTGAAGAAATTCCTCCTCATCTCAGTCTAAAAAGGCCGGCCCCTTATCCTGAGACTGTGACCCCTAGTTCTAGACACTCCAGCCAGGGGAAACAACCTCTCGGCATCTACGCTGTCAATCCCCTTCAGAATCTTGTATGTTTCAATGAGATCACCTCTCATTCTTCTAAACTCCAGAGAGTATCGGCCCATTCTACACAACCTCTCCTCATAGGACAGCCCAGGAATCAATCTAGTGAATCTTCGCTGCACTGTCACCAAGGCAAATATATCCTTCCTCAGATAAGGAGACCAAAACTGTGCACCGTACTCCAGGTGTGGTCTCACCAAGGCCCTGTACAATTGTAGCAAGACTTCCTTACTCTTATACTCCAACCCCTTGCAATAAAGGCCAACATGCCATTTGCCTTCCTTATTGCTTGCTGTACCTGTGTGCTCGCTTTCTGTGTTTCCTGTACGAGGACACCTAAATCTCTCTGAACACCGACATTTAATAGTTTCTCACAATTTAAAAAATATTGTTTTTCTATTCTTCCTACCAAAGTGAATTACCTCACATTTCCCCACATTAGACTCCATCTGTCACCTTATTGTCCAATCACGTAACCTGTTGGGATGTGGGCGTCGCTGGCAAGCCCACCATTTACTGTCCATCCCCAGTCACCCTACACAACCGAGGGGCTCACTGGGCCACTTCGGAGGGCAGTTAAGAGTCACCCAGGTTGGTGTGGGACTGGAGTCACATATAGGCCCGGACCGGGTAAGGACAGCTGATTTCCTTCCCTAAAGGTCATTAGTGAACCAGTTGGGTTTGTACGACAATCCGACAGCTTCACGGTCACTTTTACTGAGACCAGCTTTTTACTTCCAGATTTTTTTAACTGAATTCAAATTCTGAAACTGCCCTGGTGGGATTTGAACTGGCTCTACTCTGGATTAATTAGTCCAGTGTCATAACAACCGTGCCACCCCTGCTGGAAGTGTGCGTGTGTCTGGACAGTGGCTTCGAACTGGATTGGGCTCAGTTCAGATAGCGTGCCGATACTCACTGATGGTACTCATACCTAAAGAATGGTCGATTGGACAAGGTATTGGAGGGCCAGTGCCCCCCCTGTAAAACTGTCCCCACCACAGGCAGCATCTTCAGGAGAGATGGGGAGGTGGCTCTAACTCACAAGGAAGGCTGGGGAAACGGATGGGAAAGTTAATCCCCGGGAGTCTCCCATCCGTCAGCGAGCATGGAGGGGCAGATTTCCAGTCTCATCCCCTGGTGCAGGCCGGGTGACAATCTGAGACTCGGATCAGAAAGAGGGGAGAAACAGAACCAGTGCGCGGAGGAAGAGAGCAGACAATGAGAGTGATCGAATGCTGAGAGATTCCACTGATCCCAATCATCTGATTTCCAGGAGCTCAGCGTTACAGTGAATATAATGGATACAGTGACTCGTACAGATGGGCCAGATGTTACAATGATGAGACGCCAAGGTGAGCGACATCCCATTCAGGTAGAGAACATGGTGATTGGGTGTAGGGGGCTATCGTAACCATGGCTGCTCAAAGTGGAGATCTGGAGCCCTCGGTCCTGTCAATGCTTAGAGCAACAATTTGCCTGAAATAGTGATTATCAGAATTGCCCATCTGAGCGCCTTTAGTACTCCCGCTGTTGATGGTGACCTTGAACAAAAACCACCCGTGTTCCAGCTCGGCTCACTTGGAAGCACTCTCGTCTCGGACTCTAAAGGCTGTGGGCTCAGGTCTCGATGCAGGACGAGGGCACATAGTCTAGGCTGCCCGAGGTGCCACCTGCCTTTTGAAGTGGATGTTAAAGATCCCGTGTCATCATTGTAGAACAGCGGGAAGTTCTCCCAGTATCCTGGCCAACACACCTCCCTCAACTAACACCCCCAAAAATGGATTAACTGGTTATTCACCTGATTGCTGTTTGTGTGATCTTGCTTTGTACGGATTAGCTGCTGTGTTTGCCCATAAAACAGTGACTTCAGTGTATTTCATTGAGTGTGAAGTGCTCTGGGACATTTCTGAGATGATATGAGGTGTTGCGTCAGAGCGATTCCGCCTGACTGCCTGGGCCCCTGAAGGTGTTGGGACTCCAGCTGAACACAAAGTGCAGATCTGGATACCCTCTTCTTTTGGAATGGGATTATGTATCTCTGGCTTTGATTTGGGTTGTAGAACAGAATGAAAGTGAGTGGGGAAGAGTGCAGGAAGTGGGTCTCTGAGCACCCACTTTATAGAACTTAAAAAAATATATATTTTGTGGTCAAGTTATCAAAAGACTCTCCAAACTTGAGCTATTTGCATTGGGAGAAGTGCTGATTGAGAAACAAGCTCAGGCAGGTTTGAATAATGTGAAGAATGCAAGATAATTGCAGAAGACACAAGACCTAAATTAAAGCTCGTGGAATTGAAGGCAAATTACTGACCTAGTGAGGAGATTGGTTCTGCGGTGGAAGACAGGGAGCAGGGGTAATGGACGTGTACTCGAGTTGGAATGAAGTGACTAGTGGTGTCCCACAAGGATCTGTGCTGGGGCCTCAACTATTCACTATATTTATTAACACATTAGAGAGCCGTACATCCAAGTTTGCCGATGACACAGATTGGTGGTATAGTAAGTCGTGTAGACAGGAGCATAAAATTACAAAGAGCCATTGAGAGATTCAGTGAGTGGGCAAAACTCTGGCAGATGGATTTCAACCCAGGTAAGTGTGAGGTCATCCATTTTGGGCCAAGAAAGGATGGATCTGAGTATTCTCTAAATGGTGAAAAGCTGGGAACAGTGGAGGGCCCAAGAGATTTAGGGCACCGTGTACACAGATCACTAAAATGTAGTCAGGTACAAAAAATAATCAAAAGGCAAATGGAATGTTAGCCTTTATATCGAGAGGGGTAGAATTTTTTTAAATTCATTCATGGGATGTGGGCGTCGCTGGCAAGGACAGCATTTATTGCCCATCTCTAGTTGCCCTTGAGAAGGTGGTGGTGAGCCGCCTTCTTGAACCGCTGCAGTCCGTGTGGTGATGGTACTCCCACAGTGCTGTTAGGGAGGGAGTTCCAGGATTTTGACCCAGTGACGATGAAGGAATGGCCGATATACTTCCAAGTCAGGATGATGTGTGACTTGGAGGGGAACTTGGAGATGGTGGTGTTCCCATGCGCCTGCTGCCCTTGTCCTTCTAGGTGGTAGAGGTCACGGGTTTGGGAGGTGCTGCCGAAGAAGCCTTGGCGAGTTGCTGCAGTGCATCTTGGAGATGGTACACGCTGCAGCCACGGTACGCCTGTGGTGGAGGGAGTGAATGTTTAAGGTGGTGGATGGAGTGTCAATCAAGCAGGCTGCTTTGACCTGGATGGTGTCGAGCTTCTTGAGTGTTATTAGAGCTGCACTCATCCAGGCAAGTGGAGAGTATTCCATCACACTCCTTACTTGTGCCTTGTAGATGGTGGAAAGGCTTTGGGGAGTCAGGAGGTGAGACACTCGCTGCAGAATACCCAGCCTCTGACCTGCTCTTGCTGCCACAGTATTTATGTGGCTGGTCCAGTTAAGTTTCTGGTCAATGGTGACCCCCAGGATGTTGATGGTGGGGGATTTGGCGACAGTAATGCCATTGAATGTCAAGGGACGGTGGTTAGACTCTCGCTTGTTGGAGATGGTCATTGCCTGGCACTTGTGTGGCACGAATGTTACCTGCCACTTATCAGCCCAAGCCTGAACGTTGTCCAGATCGTGCTACATGGGGGCATGGACTGGTTCATTATCTGAGGAGTTGCGAATGGAACTGAACACTGTGCAGTCATCAGCAAACATCCCCATTTCTGACCTTATGATGGAGGGAAGGTCATTGATGAAACAGCTGAAGATGGTTGGGCCTCAGACACTGCCCTGAGGAAGTTCTGTTACAGAAGGTTAGAGGCTAAAGTCAGAGAAACGCGAGCTGATGTCTCCAGTAACTCACTCCCGGGTATCCATTATTGTATATATAAACCCCCGAACCCCTTGATTAGATTCCAGCCTGTAACTCACTCCCAGATATCTGTTATCTATATATATAAAGCGGCTCTTCTGTCTGTCCCGATGTCTGTCTGTCTGTCTGTGTTCTATACGTTTGAAAGTTATAGAGCGTACCGACGCGCGCGTCGCCTCAAAAGAAAGCTTGCGATTCCGGACCGGTCACAGGCGTATTTACGTTTCGGCCGGACAAAAATAGCGCCCGCGGTATCCAAAAAACGTTCAGCGTTCCGCTCATTAGCATCTCATTAGCGACCGTGTGACGTCGAGGTCGACCAATCAGACGGCGGGTTCCTGGCGCGTGCCATCCTACAGTTGAGTGTCGAGTGACTCGACGATTGATCAATCCTACGCTTCGGTGACCTGACCGGTCGACCAATCGGTGCGTGTGTGGGCGGGCCTTATCCTTCTGAACCGAGGTGAGTGGCCGCCATCTTGATTTTTCACAATTTTTTTCCCCACACTTTCAGTGTGTTAGGGAAGTAAGGTAAATATTTGAATTATGTGTTAGGGAATTAATTAACAATTTATTTCAGTTTTATATTGTGTTTAGCAACCCCCCCCTCCTCCTCACCCTCGCGCAGGGGGGACTCGGTGCTGCTCTCCAGGCCCGCTGCAGGCAGGCCTGAAGCTCAAAAAATTTCTCTCTCTCGCTCTCTCTTCCCTCTCTCTCTCTCCTTCTCCTCTTCCCTCTCTCTCCTTCTCCTCTTCCCTCTCTCTCCTCTTCCCTCTCTCTCTCTCTCTCTCTCTCTACTTCCCCCTCTCAGGTTTGACGGTGTCGGGGCTGGAGCGGGCGGGCCGCCCGAAGTGAGCCGCTCGCTAACGGCTGCCAGCCCGCGGGGTTTCCCTGCCTACTCCCCGCGGGCCGCCTCGCGCCGCTGGCATTGACCGCGCATGCGCTGCCCGCCCGCGAGAGCCCGCTCTGGCTTTTTTTAAACGGCTGTCCCCGATCTCAATCGGCGTCAGCCACGAGGGTCAGGGTGCGCGCGCAGCAGGACCAGCTGAGACGCGGCCGTCTCTCTGTTCCGCGCTCGGCTCGGGCGGGGGGCGGGTCTCTCAGCCGCAATCAGCGATCTGGAGGGCGGGGCTACGGAGAGCGGGAGGGCGGGGCTACGGAGAGCGGGAGGGCGGGGTTCAGGAGAGTGGGACGCCGCTGCTCGGGAGGGCGGGGGGCGGGGCTCGGGACATGGGGGGGGCGGGAGGCGAGAGATCGGGGGGCGGGAGATCGGGGGGCGGGACATCGGGAGATCGCGGGGCGGGACATCGGGAGATCGGGGGGGCGACCCTCGGGGGGCGGGGCTTTGGAGATCGGGGGGGCGGGGCTCCGGAGATCGGGGGCGGGGCTCGGGGGGGCGGAGCTCGGGAGATCGGGGGGGGGGGGAGGCCGTGCTCCTGAGATGGGGGGGCGGGGCTCAGGAGATCGGGGGGGGGCAGGGCTCGGGATATCGGGGGGGGCGGTGCTCGGGAGATGGGGGGGCGGGGCTCGCGAGATCGGGGGGCGGGGCTCGGGTGATTGGGGGGGCGGGGCTCGGGGACTCTCCCCCTTCCCTCCCTCCCCCCCTCCCCTCCCCTTCCCCCCTCCCCCCTCCCCTTCCCCCCCCTCCCCTCCCCTCCCCCCCTGAAAAAAATTCTCTCTTCCCTCTCTCTCTCTCCCCCAGTCTCTCTCTCTCCCCCCCAGTCTCTCTCTCTCTCCCCCAGTCTCTCTCTCTCTCCCCCTCAGTCTCTCTCTCTCTCCCCCTCAGTCTCTCTCTCTCTCTCTCTCTCCCCATTCTCTCTCTCTCTCTCTCTCTCCCCGTCTCTCACTCCCCCCAGTCTCTCTCTCTCTCTCTCCCGTCTCTCTCTCTCTCCCCCAGTCTCTCTCTCGCTCTGCCAGTCTCTCTCTCTCTCCTCCAGCCTCTCTCTCTCTCTCCCCCAGTCTCTCTCTCTCTCCCCTCAGTCTCTCTCTCTCTCTCTCCCCGTCTCTCTCTCTCTCTCCCCGTCTCTCCTCTCTCTCCCCCCAGTCTCTCTCTCTCTCCCGTCTCTCTCTCTCTCCCCCAGTCTCTCTCTCTCCGTCTCTCTCTCTCTCCCCCAGTCCCTTTCTCTCTCTCCCCCAGTCTCTCTCTCTCTCTCCCCCAGTGTCTCTCTCTCTATCCCCAGTCTCTCCCTCTCTCTCCCCCAGTCTCTCCCTCTCTCTCCCCCAGTCTCTCTCTCTCTCTCCCAGTCTCTCTCTCTCTCTCTCCCAGTCTCTCTCTCTCTCCCCAGTCTCTCTCTCTCTCCCCCTCAGTCTCTCTCTCTATCTCCCCATTCTCTCTCTCTCTCTCTCTCTCTCTCCCCATCTCTCTTTCTCCCCCCTCAGTTGCACTCTCTCTCCCCCCAGTTTCTCTCTCTCCCAGTTTCTCTCTCTCCCCCCAGTCTCTCTCTCTCCCCCAGTCTCTCTCTCTCCCCCCCAGTCTCTCTCTCTCCCCCCAGTCTCTCTCTCTCCCCCCAGTCTCTCTCTCTCCCCCCAGTCTCTCTCTCTCCACCGAGTCTCTCTCTCTCACCCCAGTCTCTCTCTCCCCCCCAGTCTCTCTCTCTCCCCCCCAGTCTCTCTCTCTCCCCCCAGTCTCTCTCTCCCCCCAGTCTCTCTCTCCCCCCAGTCTCTCTCTCTCCCCCCAGTCTCTCTCTCTCCCCCCAGTCTCTCTCTCTCCCCCCAGTCTCTCTCTCTCCCCCCAGTCTCTCTCTCTCCCCCCAGTCTCTCTCTCTCTCCCCCCAGTCTCTCTCTCTCCCCCCAGTCTCTCTCTCTCCCCCCAGTCTCTCTCTCTCTCCTCCAGTCTCTCTCTCCCCAGTCTCTCTCTCCCCCCAGTCTCTCTCTCCCCCCAGTCTCTCTCTCTCCCCCCAGTCTCTCTCTCTCTCCTCCAGTCTCTCTCTCTCTCCCCCCAGTCTCTCTCTCCCCCCCCAGTCTCTCTCTCTCCCCCCAGTCTCTCTCTCTCTCCCCCCAGTCTCTCTCTCTCCCCCCAGTCTCTCTCTCTCTCCTCCAATCTCTCTCTCCCCAGTCTCTCTCTCCCCCCAGTCTCTCTCTCTCTCCCCTCCAGTCTTTCTCTCCCCCAGTCTCTCTCTCCCCCAGTCTCTCTCTCTCTCTCCCCAACTCTCTCCCTCTCCCCCCAGTCTCTCTCTCTCTCTCTCTCTCTCTCTCCCCCACTCTCTCCCTCTCCCTCCACTCTCTCCCTCTCCCCCCAAGTCTCTCTCTCTCCCCATCTCTCTCTCTCTCCCCTCAGTCTCTCTCTCTCTGTCCCCCCCACCCCGCTGTCTCTCTCTCTCTCCCCCTGTCACTCTCTCACTCTCTCTCTCTATCTCCCCAGTCTCTCTCTCTCCCCAGTCTCTCTCTCCCTTCGCCCATCTCTCTCTCTCTCCCCCTGTCACTCTCTCACTCTCTCTCTCTATCTCCCCAGTCTCTCTCTCTCTCCCCAGTCTCTCTCTCCCTTCGCCCATCTCTCTCTCTTTCTCCCCCAGTCTCTCTCTCTCTCTCTCTCCCCGTCTCTCCCCCAGTCTCTCTCTCTCTCTCCCTCAGTCTCTCTCTCTCTCCCCATTCTCTCTCTCTCTTTCCCCAGTCTCTCTCCTCTCTCTCCCCCCGTCTCTCTACACTCTCTCTTTCTCTCCCCCAGTCTCTCTCTCTCTCTCTCTCCCCGTCTCTCCCCCAGCCTCTCTCTCTCTATCTCCCCAGTCTCTCCCTCTCTCTCTCCACATCTCTCTCTCTCTCACCCCTCAGTCGCTCTCTCTCTCCCCCTCAGTCTTTCTCTCTCTATCTCCCCATTCTCTCTCTCTCTCCCCAGTCTCTCTCGTCTCTCTCCCCCCAGTCTCTCTCTCACACTCCCAATCTCTCTCTCACACTCCCAGTCTCTCTCTCTCACACACTCCCAATCTCTCTCTCACACACTCCCAATCTCTCTCTCTCACACTCCCAATCTCTCTCTCTCTCACACTCCCAATCTCTCTCTCACACACTCCCAATCTCTCTCTCCCACACTCCCAATCTCTCTCTCTCTCACACTCCCAACCTCTCTCTCTCTCACACTCCCAATCTCTCTCTCTCTCACTCCCAATCTCTCTCTCTCTCTCACTCCCAATCTTTCTCTCACACTCCCAATCTCTCTCTCTCTGACACACCCAATCTCTCTCTCTCTCTCACACTCCCAATCTCTCTCTCTGACACTCCCAATCTCTCTCTCTCTCACACTCCCAATCTCTCTCTCTGACACTCCCAATCTCTCTCTCTCTCACACTCCCAATCTCTCTCTCTCTCACACTCCCAATCTCTCTCTCTCTCACACTCCCAGTCTCTCTCTCACACTCCCAATCTCTCTCTCTGACACTCCCAATCTCTCTCTCTCTCACACTCCCAATCTCTCTCTCTCTCACACACCCAATCTCTCTCTCTCACACTCCCAGTCTCTCTCTCACACTCCCAATCTCTCCCTCTCTCACACTCCCAGTCTCTCTCTCTCTCACACTCCCAGTCTCTCAGTTCAGTTCAGTTCAGTTCAAATGCTTTATTGGCATGAAAGTTTACAGAGAACCATATTGCCAAAGCTTACATAGCAAAAAGGTACAGTTTTCCAACATTCTGTAGGTGTCAATCGATTTGACATTTGTTGGGTATATACAATATTACTTTTAAACAATATTAATTTTAAACAGTCTTTCTACTTCATTTGGTACGTTCAATATTAATTTTAAACAGTCTTACTTTTAAACAGTCCTCAGGTTGTGACATGTTGTTACATATTTAGCCCCAAGGTATGGTCTGTCTCCTTCTCCTAGGGACTAATCTCAATTTTGACAGATCATCCAATTCCTTGAAATCTGGGGTTGTTTGGCTTAGCTTGTTGAATAATATGTTTCTTGATGTGTTGAATTTTTCGCATTTTAGGAGGAAATGCATTTCTGTTTCAACCTCGCCAGCCAGACATTGATCGCATATTCTATTCTCTCTAGGCTGCCAGGATTTCTTGTATCTGCCTTTTTCAATTTCCAGTTGGTGGTCGCTTAGTCTGTACCTGGTGAGGGTCTGTCTCTGTTTCTCTCTCTCTCACACTACCCAATCTCTCTCTCTCTCACACTCCCAATCTCTCTCTCTCTCTCACTCCCAATCTCTCTCTCTCTCACACTCCCAATCTCTCTCTCTCTCACACTCCCAACCTCTCTCTCACACTCCCAATCTCTCTCTCTCTCACACTCCCAATCTCTCTCTCTCTCTCACTCCCCAATCTCTCTCTCTCTCACTCCCCAATCTCTCTCTCTCCCACACACCCAATCTCTCTCTCTCTCAGACTCCCAATCTCTCTCTCTCACACTCCCAATCTCTCTCTCACACTCCCAATCTCTCTCTCTCTCACACTCCCAATCTCTCTCTCACACTCCAATCTCTCTCTCTCTCTCTCACTCCCAATCTCTCTCTCTCTCACACTCCCAATCTCTCTCTCTCTCACACTCCCAATCTCTCTCTCTCTCTCACTCCCAATCTCTCTCTCTCTCACACTCCCAGTCTCTCTCTCTCTCACACTCCCAATCTCTCTCTCTCACACTCCAATCTCTCTCTCACACTCCCAGTCTCTCTCTCTCACACTCCCAATCTCTCTCTCTCACACTCCTAATCTCTCTCTCACACTCCCAATCTCTCTCTCTCTCTCACTCCCAATCTCTCTCTCTCTCACACTCCCAATCTCTCTCTCTCTCACACTCCCAATCTCTCTCTCTCACACTCCCAATCTCTCTCTCTCTCACACTCCCAATCTCTCTCTCTCTCTCTCCCAGTCTCTCTCTCTCTCCCCCAGTCTCTCTCTCTCTCCCCCTCAGTCTCTCTCTCTATCTCCCCATTCTCTCTCTCTCTCTCTCTCTCTCTCCCCATCTCTCTTTCTCCCCCCTCAGTTGCACTCTCTCTCCCCCCAGTTTCTCTCTCTCCCAGTTTCTCTCTCTCCCCCCCAGTCTCTCTCTCTCCCCCAGTCCTCTCTCTCTCCCCCCCAGTCTCTCTCTCTCCCCCCAGTCTCTCTCTCTCCACCCCAGTCTCTCTCTCTCCCCCCCAGTCTCTCTCTCTCCACCGAGTCTCTCTCTCTCACCCCAGTCTCTCTCTCCCCCCCAGTCTCTCTCTCTCCCCCCCAGTCTCTCTCTCTCCCCCCAGTCTCTCTCTCCCCCAGTCTCTCTCTCCCCCCAGTCTCTCTCTCTCCCCCCAGTCTCTCTCTCTCCCCCCAGTCTCTCTCTCTCCCCCCAGTCTCTCTCTCTCCCCCCCAGTCTCTCTCTCTCCCCCCAGTCTCTCTCTCTCTCCCCCCCAGTCTCTCTCTCTCCCCCCAGTCTCTCTCTCTCCCCCCAGTCTCTCTCTCTCTCCTCCAGTCTCTCTCTCCCCAGTCTCTCTCTCCCCCCAGTCTCTCTCTCCCCCCAGTCTCTCTCTCTCCCCCCAGTCTCTCTCTCTCTCCTCCAGTCTCTCTCTCTCTCCCCCCAGTCTCTCTCTCCCCCCCCAGTCTCTCTCTCTCCCCCCAGTCTCTCTCTCTCTCCCCCCAGTCTCTCTCTCTCCCCCCAGTCTCTCTCTCTCTCCTCCAATCTCTCTCTCCCCAGTCTCTCTCTCCCCCAGTCTCTCTCTCTCTCCCCTCCAGTCTTTCTCTCCCCCAGTCTCTCTCTCCCCCAGTCTCTCTCTCTCTCTCCCCAACTCTCTCCCTCTCCCCCCAGTCTCTCTCTCTCTCTCTCTCTCTCTCTCCCCCACTCTCTCCCTCTCCCTCCACTCTCTCCCTCTCCCCCCAAGTCTCTCTCTCTCCCCATCTCTCTCTCTCTCCCCTCAGTCTCTCTCTCTCTGTCCCCCCCCACCCCGCTGTCTCTCTCTCTCTCCCCCTGTCACTCTCTCACTCTCTCTCTCTATCTCCCCAGTCTCTCTCTCTCCCCAGTCTCTCTCTCCCTTCGCCCATCTCTCTCTCTCTCCCCCTGTCACTCTCTCACTCTCTCTCTCTATCTCCCCAGTCTCTCTCTCTCTCCCCAGTCTCTCTCTCCCTTCGCCCATCTCTCTCTCTTTCTCCCCCAGTCTCTCTCTCTCTCTCTCTCCCCGTCTCTCCCCCAGTCTCTCTCTCTCTCTCCCTCAGTCTCTCTCTCTCTCCCCATTCTCTCTCTCTCTTTCCCCAGTCTCTCTCCTCTCTCTCCCCCCGTCTCTCTACACTCTCTCTTTCTCTCCCCCAGTCTCTCTCTCTCTCTCTCTCTCCCCGTCTCTCCCCCAGCCTCTCTCTCTCTATCTCCCCAGTCTCTCCCTCTCTCTCTCCACATCTCTCTCTCTCTCACCCCTCAGTCGCTCTCTCTCTCCCCCTCAGTCTTTCTCTCTCTATCTCCCCATTCTCTCTCTCTCTCCCCAGTCTCTCTCGTCTCTCTCCCCCCAGTCTCTCTCTCACACTCCCAATCTCTCTCTCACACTCCCAGTCTCTCTCTCTCACACACTCCCAATCTCTCTCTCACACACTCCCAATCTCTCTCTCTCACACTCCCAATCTCTCTCTCTCTCTCACACTCCCAATCTCTCTCTCACACACTCCCATCTCTCTCTCCCACACTCCCAATCTCTCTCTCTCTCACACTCCCAACCTCTCTCTCTCTCACACTCCCAATCTCTCTCTCTCTCACTCCCAATCTCTCTCTCTCTCTCACTCCCAATCTTTCTCTCACACTCCCAATCTCTCTCTCTCTGACACACCCAATCTCTCTCTCTCTCTCACACTCCCAATCTCTCTCTCTGACACTCCCAATCTCTCTCTCTCTCACACTCCCAATCTCTCTCTCTGACACTCCCAATCTCTCTCTCTCTCACACTCCCAATCTCTCTCTCTCTCACACTCCCAATCTCTCTCTCTCTCACACTCCCAGTCTCTCTCTCACACTCCCAATCTCTCTCTCTGACACTCCCAATCTCTCTCTCTCTCACACTCCCAATCTCTCTCTCTCTCACACACCCAATCTCTCTCTCTCTCACACTCCCAGTCTCTCTCTCACACTCCCAATCTCTCCCTCTCTCACACTCCCAGTCTCTCTCTCTCTCACACTCCCAGTCTCTCAGTTCAGTTCAGTTCAGTTCAAATGCTTTATTGGCATGAAAGTTTACAGAGAACCATATTGCCAAAGCTTACATAGCAAAAAGGTACAGTTTTCCAACATTCTGTAGGTGTCAATCGATTTGACATTTGTTGGGTATATACAATATTACTTTTAAACAATATTAATTTTAAACAGTCTTTCTACTTCATTTGGTACGTTCAATATTAATTTTAAACAGTCTTACTTTTAAACAGTCCTCAGGTTGTGACATGTTGTTACATATTTAGCCCCAAGGTATGGTCTGTCTCCTTCTCCTAGGACTAATCTCAATTTTGACAGATCATCCAATTCCTTGAAATCTGGGGTTGTTTGGCTTAGCTTGTTGAATAATATGTTTCTTGATGTGTTGAATTTTTCGCATTTTAGGAGGAAATGCATTTCTGTTTCAACCTCGCCAGCCAGACATTGATCGCATATTCTATTCTCTCTAGGCTGCCAGGATTTCTTGTATCTGCCTTTTTCAATTTCCAGTTGGTGGTCGCTTAGTCTGTACCTGGTGAGGGTCTGTCTCTGTTTCTCTCTCTCTCACACTCCCAATCTCTCTCTCTCTCACACTCCCAATCTCTCTCTCTCTCTCACTCCCAATCTCTCTCTCTCTCACACTCCCAATCTCTCTCTCTCTCACACTCCCAACCTCTCTCTCACACTCCCAATCTCTCTCTCTCTCACACTCCCAATCTCTCTCTCTCTCTCACTCCCAATCTCTCTCTCTCTCACTCCCAATCTCTCTCTCTCCCACACTCCCAATCTCTCTCTCTCTCAGACTCCCAATCTCTCTCTCTCACACTCCCAATCTCTCTCTCACACTCCCAATCTCTCTCTCTCTCACACTCCCAATCTCTCTCTCACACTCCCAATCTCTCTCTCTCTCTCTCACTCCCAATCTCTCTCTCTCTCACACTCCCAATCTCTCTCTCTCTCACACTCCCAATCTCTCTCTCTCTCACTCCCAATCTCTCTCTCTCTCACACTCCCAGTCTCTCTCTCTCTCACACTCCCAATCTCTCTCTCACACTCCCAATCTCTCTCTCACACTCCCAGTCTCTCTCTCTCACACTCCCAATCTCTCTCTCTCACACTCCTAATCTCTCTCTCACACTCCCAATCTCTCTCTCTCTCTCACTCCCAATCTCTCTCTCTCTCACACTCCCAATCTCTCTCTCT
>NC_141016.1:42914711-42931794 GCF_052327205.1 Somniosus microcephalus | reverse complement strand
AGCACCTAGACCAGGTGGAGATATTCCTCATGCGTGAGCCTGGACAATGTCAGTTAACTCTTCGAACACAGGAGGCTTCACGCATCAGCTCAGGACTGGAAGCTCTGGTTGCCATGTTGGATAATAATAACTTTTAACAATTATGTAACGTATATATTAATTTCCCTTCTCCCCATTTCCCCCCCTTCCCAATACATCGCTAAAATGGTCATTCTTCATTTGAGAGCCTTTGGATGGAGCGTTTGCGGTAAGCTACTCGACTGGGCGGACCATTCTTCGGGCAGTGACGACCCTCTGGGATCCCACCCAAGTGACCATTCTTCATGAGTGAACTAAGTCAGGGGGGTTAATCTGCCATTGAGACAATCAGAGCTGGGCCCAGTCGGCTCATCGCCCAATGCCACACATGCACCTGATCAGATGGTGAATTGTAACAACAGATCCGCTAACTCAGCAAAGACCAGTGACCGAATGCTAAATCTTGTGGTCTATGTGGCTTAGTGCGGCACTAGTGGGAGTCAGTCAAAAGGTCATCGAAGGTGTGATCAGAAACTTAATCCCCATGGCTTGTAGAAAGGGCCCAGCACAAAGAGTCACTGAAAAAATGTGTTACTTGCTGCAAAAGGGTAAATCGAACAGGGTCTTACTTGGAAATTTCCAACCATGACCAGACCGACTCCATTAATGCAGCCAGTGACCAGGGCTCCGGTGTTGATCCACGTGGGTCGGCACCTCTCCAGAATCTGACCGTAGCGTAGAACACAGATCACGACCACTGGATGGACACAAGAAACACAGCCAGTCATTAGTCAGGACAGTCCCAACACCAGACACAAGCAGGAGTTAGGACAGTCCCTCTCACTGGACACGGGCGATAGTTGGGACAGTCCCATCATTGGACACGGGCGATAGTTGGGACAGTCCCTCTCACTGGACACGGGCGATAGTCGGGACAGTCCCATCACTGGACACGGGCGATAGTCGGGACAGTCCCATCACTGGACACGGGCGATAGTTGGGACAGTCCCATCACTGGACACGGGCGATAGTTGGGACAGTCCCATCACTGGACACGGGCAATAGTTGGGACAGTCCCTCTCACTGGACACGGGCGATAGTCGGGACAGTCGCATCACTGGACACGGGCGATAGTTGGGACAGTCCCATCACTGGACACGGGCGATAGTTGGGACAGTCCCATCACTGGACACGGGCGATAGTTGGGACAGTCCCATCACTGGACACGGGCGATAGTTGGGACAGTCCCATCACTGGACACGGGCGATAGTTGGGACAGTCCCATCACTGGACACGGGCGATAGTCGGGACAGTCCCATCACTGGACACGGGCGATAGTCGGGACAGTCCCATCACGGACACGGGCGATAGTCGGGACAGTCCCATCACTGGACACGGGCGATAGTCGGGGCAGTCCCATCACTGGACACGGGCGATAGTCGGGACAGTCCCATCACTGGACACGGGCGATAGTCGGGACAGTCCCATCACTGGACACGGGCGATAGTCGGGACAGTCCCATCACTGGACACGGGCGATAGTCGGGACAGTCCCATCACTGGACACGGGCGATAGTCGGGACAGTCCCATCACTGGACACGGGCGATAGTCGGGACAGACCCATCACTGGACACGGGCGATAGTCGGGACAATACCATCAGTGGACACGGGCGATAGTTGGGACAGTCCCATCACTGGACACGGGCGATAGTCGGGACAGTCCCATCACTAGACACGGGCGATAGTCGGGACAGTCCCATCACTGGACACGGGCGATAGTCGGGACAGTCCCATCACTGGACACGGGCGATAGTCGGGACAGTCCCATCACTGGACACGAGCGATAGTTGTGACAGTCCCATCACTGGACACGGGCGATAGTTGTGACAGTCCCATCACTGGCCACGGGCGATAGTCGGGACAGTCCCATCACTGGACACGAGCGATAGTTGGGACAGTCCCATCACTGGACACGAGCGATAGTTGGGACAGTTCGTATCCTTAGACATAAACAGTCAGAGTCAGAGAGTCACAGAAGGAGGCCATTCGGTCCATCGAGTCTCTGCCGGCTCTGTGTAGAACAATCCAGTGTCCCATTCCCCCGCTCTATCCCCGTAGCCCTGCAAGTTTATTTCCCTCAAGTGCCTATCCAGTCTCCCCTTGAAAATATTGAGTGTCTCCACTTTCACCACTTCCGTCGCCAGCGAGTTCCAGGTCCTCCCCACTCGCTACATAAAAGTTTTCCCTCACATCCCCCCTGATCAGCTTAAGTTTTTTTTGGAGAATTTTTGCATTAATCAATTTGAGTCACATCATGTAGGGAAATGAAATATTTCTGGGTCTCACTGTCATCACCCAGCACTCCAGGTTCTGATCCAGCCTTGGATAAATGCAAACTAAACCTCCCTCTTTGATGCCCTATCAAGCCACCCCTTCAAGCACTTCCACCTCTAGTTCAGATACAACACAGGTTAGATAGAGTAAAGCTCCCTCTACACTCTCCCATCAAACACTCCCAGGGCAGGTACAGCACGGGGTTAGATACAGAGTAAAGCTCCCTCTACACTCTCCCATCAAACACTCCCAGGGCAGGTACAGCACGGGTTAGATACAGAGTAAAGCTCCCTCTACACTGTCCCATCAAACACTCCCAGGGCAGGTACAGCACGGGTTAGATACAGAGTAAAGCTCCCTCTACACTCTCCCATCAAACACTCCCAGGGCAGGTACAGCACGGGTTAGATACAGAGTAAAGCTCCCTCTACACTGTCCCATCAAACACTCCCAGGGCAGGTACAGCACGGGTTAGATACAGAGTAAAGCTCCCTCTACACTGTCCCATCAAACACTCCCAGGGCAGGTACAGCATGGGGTTAGATACAGAGTAAAGCTCCCTCTACACTGTCCCATCAAACACTCCCAGGGCAGGTACAGCACAGGTTAGATACAGAGTAAAGTTCCCTCTACACTGTCCCATCAAACACTCCCAGGGCAGGTACAGCATGGGGTTAGATACAGAGTAAAGCTCCCTCTACACTGTCCCATCAAACACTCCCAGGGCAGGTACAACACGGGTTAGATACAGAGTAAAGCTCCCTCTACACAGTCCCATGAAACACTCCCAGGGCAGGTACAGCATGGGGTTAGATACAGAGTAAAGCTCCCTCTGCACTGTCCCCATCAAACACTCCCAGGGCAGGTACAGCACGGGTTAGATACAGAGTAAAGCTCCCTCTACACTGTCCCATCAAACACTCCCAGGGCAGGTACAGCATGGGGTTAGATACAGAGTAAAGCTCCCTCTACACTGTCCCATCAAACACTCCCAGGGCAGGAACAGCATGGGGTTAGATACAGAGTAAAGCTCCCTCTACACTGTCCCATCAAACACTCCCAGGGCAGATACAGCACAGGTTAGATACAGAGTAAAGCTCCCTCTACACTGTCCCATCAAACACTCCCAGGGCAGGTACAGCACAGGTTAGATACAGAGTAAAGCTCCCTCTACACAGTCCCATCAAACACTCCCAGGGCAGGTATAGCACAGGTTAGATACAGAGTAAAGCTCCCTCTACACTGTCCCATCAAACACTCCCAGGGCAGGTACAGCATGGGGTTAGATACAGAGTAAAGCTCCCTCTACACTGTCCCATCAAACACTCCCAGGGCAGGAACAGCATGGGGTTAGATACAGAGTAAAGCTCCCTCTACACTGTCCCATCAAACACTCGCAGGGCAGGTACAGCACGGGTTAGATACAGAGTAAAGCTCCCTCGACACTGTCCCATCAAACACTCCCAGGGCAGGTACAGCATGGGGTTAGATACAGAGTAAAGCTCCCTCTACACTGTCCCATCAAACACTCCCAGGGCAGGTACAGCACGGGTTAGATACAGAGTAAAGCTCCCCCTACACTGTCCCATCAAACACTCCCAGGGCAGGTACAGCACGGGTTAGATACAGAGTAAAGCTCCCTCTACACTGTCCCATCAAACACTCCCAGGGCAGGTACAGCACAGGTTAGATACAGAGTAAAGCTCCCTCTACACTGTCCCATCAAACACTCCCAGGGCAGGTATAGCACAGGTTAGATACAGAGTAAAGCTCCCTCTACACTGTCCCATCAAACACTCCCAGGGCAGGTACAGCATGGGGTGAGATACAGAGTAAAGCTCCCTCTGCACTGTCCCCATCAAACACTCCCAGGCCAGGTACAGCACAGGTTAGATACAGAGTAAAGCTCCCTCTACACTGTCCCATCAAACACTCCCAGGGCAGGTACAGCATGGGGTTAGATACAGAGTAAAGCTCCCTCTACACTGTCCCATCAAACACTCCCAGGGCAGGAACAGCATGGGGTTAGATACAGAGTAAAGCTCCCTCTACACTGTCCCATCAAACACTCCCAGGGCAGGTACAGCACGGGTTAGATACAGAGTAAAGCTCCCTCGACACCGTCCCATCAAACACTCCCAGGGCAGGTACAGCATGGGGTTAGATACAGAGTAAAGCTCCCTCTACACTGTCCCATCAAACACTCCCAGGGCAGGTACAGCACGGGTTAGATACAGAGTAAAGCTCCCTCTACACTGTCCCATCAAACACTCCCAGGGCAGGTACAGCATGGGGTTAGATACAGAGTAAAGCTCCCTCTACACTGTCCCATCAAACACTCCCAGGGCAGTTACAGCACGGGTTAGATACAGAGTAAAACTCCCTCTACACTGTCCCATCAAACACTCCCAGGGCAGGTACAGCATGGGGTTAGATACAGAGTAAAGCTCCCTCTACACTGTCCCATCAAACACTCCCAGGGCAGGTACAGCACGGGTTAGGTACAGGGTAAAGCTCCCTCTACACTGTCCCATCAAACACTCCCAGGGCAGGTACAGCACGGGTTAGATACAGAGTAAAGCTCCCTCGACACTGTCCCATCAAACACTCCCAGGGCAGGTACAGCATGGGGTTAGATACAGAGTAAAGCTCCCTCAACACTGTCCCATCAAACACTCCCAGGGCAGGTACAGCACGGGTTAGATACAGAGTAAAGCTCCCTCTACACTGTCCCATCAAACACTCCCAGGGCAGGTACAGCACGGGTTAGATACAGAGTAAAGCTCCCTCTACACTGTCCCATCAAACACTCCCAGGGCAGGTACAGCATGGGGTTAGATACAGAGTAAAGCTCCCTCTACACTGTCCCATCAAACACTCCCAGGGCAGGAACAGCATGGGGTTAGATACAGAGTAAAGCTCCCTCTACACTGTCCATCAAACATTCCCAGGGCAGGTATAGCACGGGTTAGATACAGAGTAAAACTCCCTCTACACTGTCCCATCAAACACTCCCAGGGCAGGTACAGCACGGGTTAGATACAGAGTAAAGCTCCCTCTACACTGTCCCATCAAACACTCCCAGGGCAGGTACAACACAGGTTAGATACAGAGTAAAGCTCCCTCTACACAGTCCCATCAAACACTCCCAGGGCAGGTACAGCATGGGGTTAGATACAGAGTAAAGCTCCCTCTGCACTGTCCCCATCAAACACTCCCAGGGCAGGTACAGCACGGGTTAGATACAGAGTAAAGCTCCCTCTACACTGTCCCATCAAACACTCCCAGGGCAGGTACAGCATGGGGTTAGATCCAGAGTAAAGCTCCCTCTGCACTGTCCCATCAAACACTCCCAGGGCAGGAACAGCATGGGGTTAGATACAGAGTAAAGCTCCCTCTACACTGTCCCATCAAACACTCCCAGGGCAGGTACAGCACGGGTTAGATACAGAGTAAAGCTCCCTCTACACTGTCCCATCAAACACTCCCAGGGCAGGTACAGCACAGGTTAGATACAGAGTAAAGCTCCCTCTACACTGTCCCATCAAACACTCCCAGGGCAGGTATAGCACAGGTTAGATACAGAGTAAAGCTCCCTCTACACTGTCCCATCAAACACTCCCAGGGCAGGTACAGCGTGGGGTTAGATACAGAGTAAAGCTCCCTCTGCACTGTCCCCATCAAACACTCCCAGGGCAGGTACAGCACAGGTTAGATACAGAGTAAAGCTCCCTCGACACTGTCCCATCAAACACTCCCAGGGCAGGTACAGCATGGGGTTAGATACAGAGTAAAGCTCCCTCTACACTGTCCCATCAAACACTCCCAGGGCAGGTACAGCACGGGTTAGATACAGAGTAAAGCTCCCTCTACACTGTCGCATCAAACACTCCCAGGGCAGGTACAGCACGGGTTAGATACAGAGTAAAGCTCCCTCGACACTGTCCCATCAAACACTCCCAGGGCAGGTACAGCATGGGGTTAGATACAGAGTAAAGCTCCCTCTACACTGTCCCATCAAACACTCCCAGGGCAGGTACAGCACGGGTTAGATACAGAGTAAAGCTCCCTCTACACTGTCCCATCAAACACTCCCAGGGCAGGTACAGCATGGGGTTAGATACAGAGTAAAGCTCCCTCTACACTGTCCCATCAAACACTCCCAGGGCAGTTACAGCACGGGTTAGATACAGAGTAAAACTCCCTCTACACTGTCTAATCAAACACTCCCAGGGCAGGTACAGCATGGGGTTAGATACAGAGTAAAGCTCCCTCTACACTGTCCCATCAAACACTCCCAGGGCAGGTACAGCACGGGGTTAGATACAGAGTAAAGCTCCCTCTACACTGTCCCATCAAACACTCCCAGGGCAGGTACAGCACGGGTTAGGTACAGAGTAAAGCTCCCTCTACACTGTCCCATCAAACACTCCCAGGGCAGGTGCAGCACGGGTTAGATACAGAGTAAAGCTCCCTCGACACTGTCCCATCAAACACTCCCAGGGCAGGTACAGCATGGGGTTAGATACAGAGTAAAGCTCCCTCTACACTGTCCCATCAAACACTCCCAGGGCAGGTACAGCACGGGTTAGATACAGAGTAAAGCTCCCTCTACACTGTCCCATCAAACACTCCCAGGGCAGGTACAGCACGGGTTAGATACAGAGTAAAGCTCCCTCGACACTGTCCCATCAAACACTCCCAGGGCAGGTACAGCATGGGGTTAGATACAGAGTAAAGCTCCCTCTACACTGTCCCATCAAACACTCCCAGGGCAGGTACAGCACGGGTTAGATACAGAGTAAAGCTCCCTCTACACTGTCCCATCAAACACTCCCAGGGCAGGTACAGCATGGGGTTAGATACAGAGTAAAGCTCCCTCTGCACTGTCCCCATCAAACACTCCCAGGGCAGGTACAGCACAGGTTAGATACAGAGTAAAGCTCCCTCTACACTGTCCCATCAAACACTCCCAGGGCAGGTACAGCATGGGGTTAGATACAGAGTAAAGCTCCCTCTACACTGTCCCATCAAACACTCCCAGGGCAGTTACAGCACGGGTTAGATACAGAGTAAAACTCCCTCGACACTGTCCCATCAAACACTCCCAGGGCAGGTACAGCATGGGGTTAGATACAGAGTAAAGCTCCCTCTACACTGTCCCATCAAACACTCCCAGGGCAGGTACAGCACGGGTTAGATACAGAGTAAAGCTCCCTCTACACTGTCCCATCAAACACTCCCAGGGCAGGTACAGCATGGGGTTAGATACAGAGTAAAGCTCCCTCTGCACTGTCCCATCAAACACTCCCAGGGCAGTTACAGCACGGGTTAGATACAGAGTAAAACTCCCTCTACACTGTCCCATCAAACACTCCCCCATCAAACACTCCCAGGGCAGGAACAGCACGGGTTAGATACAGAGTAAAGCTCCCTCTACACTGTCCCATCAAACACTCCCAGGGCAGGAACAGCACGGGTTAGATACAGAGTAAAGCTCCCTCTACACTGTCCCATCAAAAACTCCCAGGGCAGTTACAGCACGGGTTAGATACAGAGTAAAACTCCCTCTACACTGTCCCATCAAACACTCCCAGGGCAGGAACAGCACGGGTTAGATACAGAGTAAAGCTCCCTCTACACTGTCCCATCAAACACTCCCAGGGCAGGTACAGCACGGGGTTAGATACAGAGTAAAGCTCCCTCTACACTGTCCCATCAAACACTCCCAGGGCAGGTACAGCACGGGTTAGGTACAGAGTAAAGCTCCCTCTACACTGTCCCATCAAACACTCCCAGGGCAGGTACAGCACGGGTTAGATACAGAGTAAAGCTCCCTCTACACTGTCCCATCAAACACTCCCAGGGCAGGTACAGCACGGGTTAGATACAGAGTAAAGCTCCCTCTACACTGTCCCATCAAACACTCCCAGGGCAGGTACAGCACGGGTTAGATACAGAGTAAAACCTCCTGCACTCTATTCCTTACAACACTTCTTAATTTAGTGCCAAATATTCAATTTTAAAGTAAAGAAAATACAAAGTTATGGGCCGTGAATGCAGGCATGAAGATAAATAATTCCGCACGATGCCCCTGCAGTCTCTAATGATCGGTGCTGCCAAAGCATGCACCAGCATTCCCTTCGAGATTTTCTCACTCCTCTGCTGATGTCAGACACATGTTGATGTAGTTTTATGGGTGCCCTCTATACCTTATCCAAGTGCCTATTCTTCACATTTGAGATTGGACAGTCAATGTGAGCCATGAGGTGAGCACTGCAGCTGTCTGACACCAACACCCAAAACAACAACTTCCATTTATATAGCGCCTTTAACAGAGAAAAACATCCCAACGTGCTTCACAGAGGCGTAATCAGAAAAAAATGGACAGCGAGCTAAAGAAGGATCCATTAGATGGGGTCACCAAATGCTTGGTGAAAGGGGTGGTTTAAGGAGGGTCCTCAAAGGAGAGGGAGGTGGCAAGGCGGAAAAGCGGAGGGATTTCGGGAGGAAATTCCAGAGCTTAGGACCGAGACAGCTGAAGGAACGGCGCCAATGGTGGGTCGAGGGGAGTGCAAAGAGACCAGTGTCAGAGAACGAGCGCGCGCCGGTGGATTGTAGGGCTGGAGAAGGTTATAGATGGATGAGGGGCAAGGCTGTGAAGGGATTTAAAAAAGGGATGAAAATGTTTAATTTGAGGCGTTGAGTGACTGTGCCGCGCACACTTTCCGGAAGGGCTCAGTGGATAGCACCTCCAACATGACTGTTATCTCTAGACTTGACTATTCCACCGCACTCCTGGCCGGTCTCCCATGTTCTACCCTTCGGAAACTTGAGCTCATCCAAAACTCTGCTGCCCGGTGTCCTAACTCGCCCCAAGTCCCGTTCACCCATCACCCCGGAGCTTGCTGACCTACACTGGCTCTCGGTTAAGCAACGTCTTCATTTTGAAACTCTCATGCGTGTTTTCAAATCCCTCCATGGCCTCGTCCCTCTCCATCTCTGTAATGTTCTCCAGCCCCTCAACCCTCCGAGATATCTGCGCTCCTCCAAATCTGGCCGTTTGAACATCCCCGATTTTAATCGCTCCACCATTGGTGGCCGTGCCTTCAGCCTAAGCTCTGGAATTCCCGGCCTAAACCTCTCCACCTCGCTTACCTCCTTTAAGATGCTCCTGAAAACCTACCTCTTTGACCAAGTTTTTAGTCAGCTGTCCTAATATCTCATTATGTGGCTCGGTGTCAAATTTTCTTTTATAACAAACCTGTGAAGTGCCTTGGGACGTTTTACTACGTTAAAGGCACTATATAAATACAAGTTGTTGTTGTTGTCAACACTGCTTCCACTTGTGGGCAAGTCCAGAACAAGGGGGCATTAATATAAGATAGCCACGAACAGATCAAATCAAAAAAATGAGGAGGTATTTCTTTCCATAGCGAGTGGTGAGAATGTGGAACTCGCTGCCACATGGAGTGGTTGAAGCAGAGAGCATTGACATATTTAAGGGGAGGCTTGCTGCAGACATGAGGGTGAAGAGAATAGAGGGATACAGGAGCAAGGTGGAAAGGGTAATTTGATAGTAGGAGGCTCGTGTGGAGTACAAACACTGGCATTGACTAGTTGGGCCAAATGGCCTGTTTCTGTGCTGTAATTCTCTGGAGCACAGACAGGGTTCAAACCAGGGGTTACCTTTATCTGAGAGACTCAGGTATACACTAGGTGGTGAATTTACCAACTTAGCCATTCAAGGTAGTTTCCCCTCCCCCTCGCTCTCATGGTTCAGTGCATCATGTGATGTAGTACTGAGCCATACAAACTCGGAAAACTCCCAAAGCTGGTCGGTGGGAACATTCCATTTCAGATTAAGTGGCTTTGGAGCTGCTACCATTAGCTTTTGGTCCAAGGTCGGGGCAGAATCTATCACAATATATCTCGTTCTATGGTGAAACCATTGGTCAGTATTCAAAAGCACCATGGGACGAAGGCAGCTTAGCAACAGCCCCACTTCCAACCTCAGCCATTGCCCAGCCTCTGCAGGGAAATTGATTTTCCACTGAAACAAGTGATCAAAAGTGACAGGAATAACTGATTCAGAATGGAAGTAATAAAGGTTTACCCTGTTTCCCAGTAAGCTACAGTCCAGTAGCCTCTCCCAGTAATGAACAAGCGGATGACTTACCCATAAAAGCACCCACATTGCCAATTAAACTGAAGAGGCAGCTTTCAGGAGGGTACGAGCCACATTTACTGTCAAGAAAATATAAAAGCAGTTAGTGTGAGGTTTGATTCGATAACCGGTTCCAATATTTTCCGCTCCTGAAGGTATTTATCTTGTTGGGTTACAGTTCCCCAGGTGCTGCAGTCTACCCACATCCCTCACAAGTGGCCATTGATCATACCAGAGCTTAGAAGGGAGTGTCACAGGACTACTTGAACACGGGTTCGCCAGGTCAAGTCCAGTCCTGCCTTTCTGACCAGGAGCCCACATTTGCAAACTTTGCAGCAGGAGTTGTCCGCGGTGATGTAAAAAGGGGGGCTGACTGGCAGTTTCCTCTCCTTAGCCGCGTTGCCTTGTGTGTGCACATTATTGGTCTCCCCATTTTATACCCAGTGTCGTCACTGAGTGCCTCTTATCTAGCAAGTAATCAAACAACAGCAAGGAGGGAGGGTACAAAGAATACTCGCACCACAAAGCACTGATGCACAAGTTACCCCAAAGCAACTCATTCGCCCCCTCACAACCAGCTCAAAAATGGAAGGGTGGAGGCCTACAGGCAGATTACCCGCTTGACGGGGTGGAGGGGTGAAGAAAGGAATGTGTGTATAACTCAGGGGTTGGAGTGGGGTGGGGGGGGGGGTCCATAAGAGAACTCGAATGTAAATGCAAATATGTTTGAAAGTGGGAAAGGAGGCAGAGTTTATAAAAATCATAAACAGAGTAAAGCATTCCAAGTACAGTCTGAAATTTTTTAAATTCTCTCCAACCCACTAGTACTGAAACTTAACCCAAGTTAAACTTTAATGATTAATTTTAATAAGAGTAGTTTCCACAGGCAGGAGGGTCGGTAACCAGAGGACACAGATTTAAGATAATTGACAAACGAACCAGAGCGGAGATAAGGAGAATTTTTTTTTTTTTTTATAAACACAGCGAGTTAGGGAATAGTGCCAGAGGACTGGCAGACAGCTAATGTGATTCCTATATATAAAAAGGGAGATAGAACAAGCCCAGGGAACTATAGACCAATTAGCTTAATGTCAGTGGTAGGAAAGATAATGGAATCCTTAGTGAAAGATGTAATAGAAAAACATCTAGAAACTGAAAATATAATATAGTCAATACAGATTCCAAAAGGGAAGGTCATGCTTGACCAACCTTATTGAATTCTTTGAAGAAGCAGTAGAAAGGGTAGATGAGGGTAATGCAGTAGATGTAATATATTTGGATATCCAAAAAGCCTACGATAAGGTACTGCACAGCAGACTCATGACGAAAGTCAGACGTGCGGAATCAAGGGACAAGTAACAGAATGGATAGCAAACTGGCTACAAACCAGAAAACAGAGAGTAGGGGTTAAAGGTAGTTACTCAGACTGGCTAAAGGTGGGAAATGGTGTTCCACAAGGATCACTGTTGTTCACCATTTACATAAACCATTTGGACTCGGGAATCAGAAGTACAATTTCAAAATTTGCGGATGACACTAAATTGGCTTTGTAGTTAATATAGAGGACTGTGACAAAATCCAGGAAGACATTAATAAACTTACAGAATGGGTGTGTAATTGGCAAATGAACTTCAATATACAGTAGATTAATTGTGAGGTGGCACATTTTGGTAGGAAGAATAAGGAGGCCACATACTCCTTGGAAAATAAGTCTGTGGGGTAGAGGAACAGAGGGATCTGAGGGTATAGATACACAAATCACTAAAAGTAGTGACGCAGGTTAATAAGGCCATTAAAAAAAGGAAACAAAGCCCTGGGGTTCACTCCTAGAGGGATAGAATTGAAAAGCAGAGAAGTTGTGTTAAACTTGTATTGAGCCTTGGTTAGACCACACTTGGAATACTGTGAGCAGTTCTGGTCTCCATCTTATAAAAAGTATATAGAGGGACCAGAGAAGGTGCAAAAAAGATTTGTGAGAATGATACCAGAAGTGAGAGGTTATACCCATCAGGAAAGACTGAACAGCCTGGGGCTCTTTCCTCTAGAAAAAAGATTGAGAGGTGACCTAATAGAGGTCTTTAAGATTATGAAAGGGTTTGATAGGATAGACGTAGAGAAGATGTTTCCACTTGTGAGCGAGACCAGAACTAGGGGCCATAAGTATAAGATAGTCATTAATAAATCCAATAGGGAATTCAGGAGAAACTTCTTTACCCAGAGAGTGGTGAGAATGTGGAACTCGCTACCACAGGGAGTGGTTGAGGTGAATAACATCGATGCATTTGAGGGGAAACTAGATAAAAACATGAGGGAGAAGGGAAAAGAAATCAGAAATAAAAACAAAAATTGCTGGAAGTCAGGACATGCTGGAAATACAGAATAATCAGCCTCAGAAAGACAAGTTAGCATCTCATGCGGGATCACTCGTCCCAGCTCCTCACTGAAAAGAACTGACAAAAGGCCGACTTGAAATGTTAACCTGCCTTTTCTCTTTCCTATATTGACAGATCTGCTGTGGATTAGCAGCGTTTGTGGTCAGACAATTTGTGGTTCATGCAGCTTTATTGAATGGAATCTCTCGCCTACCTGACCAGTGGGATATCCTGAATAGTGCAGCAACTTTTCGGGAATCCGTGCTTTGAGGTGTCCTCAGAGCAGGACTCGTTATATAACCTTGGGAATAAAAGAAAAAGCTCGTCAGCAGAAAACCAGCTTTAAAATGTATTCATTTGGAAATCGTTTGCGCTCATTTTCAAGGGCACGGATTCTGAAGTGAGCGTGTGTGGCCTATAGTACCAATCAGCATGGTGCCCAATGAGCAAGGTCAGTCACAGGGCCAGGTGTAATGGATTCTACTCACACACTGCCAAGGCAACCAGCAAACAGTTCATACTACACATTAATAAGAGCAGGGTGAGGGCAGGAATTCATCTCCTGCCATCAGTTCAGAGCATTTCACAAACAAAAATATGACATTGAATCAACTCCTTATTGAGCCAGTATCACTGGACTGCAACAAAACTATAATTTACTGATCATACACGCAAGCAAACACAAGTTGCCACTCCTGATTACTATCCAGTGATGCTTGCTGGAAGGTATGCGTCGATGTCAGGTGAAGACAGAAAGAAGCTCGGTTGTGATGCCTCCCCATAACCTGCCCACACACACTATCGCGGCTCGCACATTCAAAATGGCCACTTGGAGAGGGGCCTAAATTCTGACCGTTGGCCGTGGAATTGTACCCCAGCAAAAGTCCATTCATAGGGGGGGAGGAGGAGGGGGAGGGGGAGGAGGGAGGGAGGAGGGAGGGGGGAGGGGGAGGGGGAGGAGGGAGGGGGAGGAGGGAGGAGGGAGGAGGGAGGGGGGAGGGGGAGGAGGGAGGAGGGAAGGGGGAGGAGGGAGGAGGGAGGGGGGAGGGGGAGGGGGAGGGGGGAGGGAGGGGGGAGGGGGAGGGGGAGGGGGGAGGGGGAGGAGGGAGGGGGAGGAGGAGAGGGAGGGGGAGAGGGGGGAGAGGGGGGGGGAGAGGGGGGAGAGGGAGGGGGAGAGGGGGGGGGAGAGGGGGGGGAGAGGGGGGGGAGGGGAGAGGGGGGGGAGGGGAGAGGGGGGGAGGGGAGGGGGGGAAGGGGAGGGGGGAGGGGGGAGGGGGGGAGGGGGGGAAGGGGAGGGGGGGAGGGGGGGAAGGGGAGGGGGGGAAAGGGGGGGAAGGGGAGGGGGGGAAAGGGGGGGAAGGGGAGGGGGGGAAAGGGGGGGAAGGGGAGGGGGGGAAAGGGGGGGAAGGGGAGGGGGGGAAAGGGGGGGAAGGGGAGGGGGGGAAAGGGGGGGAAGGGGAGGGGGGGAAAGGGGGGAAGGGGAGGGGGGGAAAGGGGGGGGAAGGGGAGGGGGGAAAGGGGGGGAAGGGGAGGGGGGGAAAGGGGGGGAAGGGGAGGGGGGAAAGGGGGGGAAGGGGAGGGGGGAAAGGGGGGGAAGGGGAGGGGGGAAAGGGGGGGAAGGGGAGGGGGGGAAAGGGGGGGAAGGGGAGGGGGGGGAAGGGGGGGGAAGGGGAGGGGGGGGAAGGGGGGGGGAAGGGGAGGGGGGGAAGGGGGGGGGAAGGGGAGGGGGAAAGGGGAGGGGGGGAAAGGGGAGGGGGGGGAAAGGGGAGGGGGGGAAAGGGGAGGGGGGGAAAGGGGGGAAAGGGGAGGGGGGGAAAGGGGAGGGGGGGAAAGGGGGGGAAAGGGGAGGGGGGGAAAGGGGGAAAGGGGAGGGGGGGAAAGGGGGGAAAGGGGAGGGGGGGAAAGGGGGGAAAGGGGAGGGGGGGAAAGGGGAGGGGGGGAAAGGGGGGAAAGGGGAGGGGGGGAAAGGGGGGAAAGGGGAGGGGGGGAAAGGGGGGAAAGGGGAGGGGGGGAAAGGGGAGGGGGGGAAAGGGGGGAAAGGGGAGGGGGGAAAGGGGAGGAAAGGGGAGGGAAAGGGGAGGGGGGGAAAGGGGAGGGAAAGGGGAGGGGGGGAAAGGGGAGGGAAAGGGGAGGGGGGAAAGGGGAGGGGGGGAAAGGGGGGAAAGGGGAGGGGGGGAAAGGGGGGAAAGGGGAGGGGGGGAAAGGGGGGAAAGGGGAGGGGGGGAAAGGGGGGAAAGGGGAGGGGGGGAAAGGGGGGAAAGGGGAGGGGGGGAAAGGGGGGAAAGGGGAGGGGGGGAAAGGGGAGGGGGGAAAGGGGGAAAGGGGAGGGGGGAAAGGGGAGAAGGGGGGGAAAGGGGAGGGGGGGAAAGGGGAGGGGGGGAAAGGGGAGGGGGGGAAAGGGGAGGGGGGAAGGGGGAAAGGGGAGGGGGGGAAAGGGGGAAGGGGAGGGGGGAAAGGGGGAAAGGGGAGGGGGGAAAGGGGGAAAGGGAGGGGGGGAAAGGGGGGAAAGGGGAGGGGGGGAAAGGGGGGAAAGGGGAGGGGGGGAAAGGGGGGAAAGGGGAGGGGGGAAGGGGGGAAAGGGGAGGGGGGGAAAGGGGGAAAGGGGGGGGGGGAAAGGGGGGAAAGGGGAGGGGGGAAGGGGGGAAAGGGGAGGGGGGAAAGGGGAGGGGGGAAAGGGGGGAAAGGGGAGGGGGGAAGGGGGAAAGGGGAGGGGGGGGAGGGGGGAAAGGGGAGGGGGGAAGGGGGGAAAGGGGAGGGGGGGAAAGGGGGGAAAGGGGAGGGGGGGAAAGGGGGGAAAGGGGAGGGGGGGAAAGGGGAGGGAAAGGGGAGGGGGGGAAAGGGGGGAAAGGGGAGGGGGGGAAAGGGGGGAAGGGGAGGGGGGAAAGGGGGGAAGGGGAGGGGGGGAAAGGGGGGGAAGGGGAGGGGGGGAAGGGGGGGAAGGGGGGGAGGGGGGGAATGGGGGGGGAAGGGGGGGGAGGGGGGGGGAAAGGGGGGGGGGAGGGGGGAAAGGGGGGGAAGGGGAGGGGGGAAAGGGGGGGAAGGGGAGGGGGGGAAAGGGGGGGAAGGGGGGGGTGGGGAAGGGGGGGGGAAAGGGGGGAAGGGGGGGGGGAGGGGGAAGGGTGGGGGGAAGGGGGGAAGGGGGGGGGGGAAAGGGGGGGAAGGGGAGGGGGGGAAAGGGGGGGAAGGGGTGGGGGGGAAAGGGGGGGGAAGGGGAGGGGGGGATGGGGGGAAGGGGAGGGGGGAAAGGGGGGGAAGGGGAGGGGGGGAAAGGGGGGGAAGGGGAGGGGGAGGGGGGGAAGGGGTGGGGGAAGGGGGAGGGGGGGGAAGGGGGGGAAAGGGGGGAAGGGGAGGGGGGGAAAGGAGGGGGGAAGGGGAGGGGGGGATGGGGGGGGGGGAAGGGGAGGGGGGGAAGGGGGTGGGGGGAAGGGGGGGGGGGAGGGGGGGAGGGGAGGGGGGGGGGAAGGGGGGGGAAGGGGAGGGGGGGAAAGGGGGGAAGGGGAGGGGGGGGAAGGGAGGGGGGGAAGGGGAGGGGGGGGAAAGGGGAGGGGGAGAGGGGAAGGGGGGGAAGGGGAGGGGGGAGAGGGGGAAGGGGGGGGAGGGGGGGAGGGAGGGGGGAGGGGGGGGAGGGGGGGGGAGGGGGGGGAAGGGGAGGGGGGGAAGGGGGGGGAAGGGAGGGGGGGAAGGGGAGGGGGGAAGGGGGAGGGGGGGAAGGGGGGGGGAAGGGGGGAAGGGGGGGGGGAAGGGGAGGGGGGAAGGGGGGAGGGGGGAGGGGAAAGGGGGGGAAGGGGAGGGGGGGAAAGGGGGGAGGGAGGGGGGGAAGGGGAGGGGGGAAAGGGAGGGGGGAGGGAGGGGGGGGAAGGGGGGGAAGGGGAGGGGGGGGAAGGGGGGGGAAGGGGAGGGGGGGAGGGGGGGGAAAGGGGGAGGGGGGGAAGGGGGAGGGGGGGGAAGGGGGAGGGGGGGAAGGGGGAGGGGGGAGGGGGGAAGGGGGAGGGGGGAGGGGGGGAAGGGGGGAGGGGGAGGGGGGGAAGGGGGAGGGGGGGAGGGGGGGAAGGGGGAGGGGTGGGGGGGAGGGGGGAGGGGGGAAAGGGGGGGAGGGGGGGAGGGGGGGGGAGGGGGGGAAGGGGAGGGGGGGGGGGAAGGGGAGGGGGGGAGAGGGGAGGGGGGGAAGGGGAGGGGGGAGAGGGGGAGGGGG
>NC_141016.1:42516076-42914211 GCF_052327205.1 Somniosus microcephalus | reverse complement strand
GATGCTCTCTATAGTGCAGCGGTAAAAGTTAGAGAGGATCAGGGGTGACAGATTACATCCCTTCAGCCTCCTTAAGAAATATAGGCGCTGCTGGGCCTTCTTCACCAGAGAGGAGGTGTTGAGGGACCAGGAGAGGTCTTCCGTGATGTGGACTCCGAGGAACTTAAAGCTGTCCACCCTTTCCACCACAGCCCCATTGATGTGGATGGGGGTGTGACTTCCGCCTTTCGACTTCCTGAAGTCCACAATGATTTCTTTTGTTTTCTTGGTGTTAAGGGCCAGGTTGTTATCGGCGCACCACTTCACGAGATGCTGGACCTCCTCCCTGTAGGCTGACTCATCATTGTTGGTGATCTGGCCTACTACCGTGGTATCATCCGCAAACTTGATGATGGTGTTGGAACCATTAACAGCCACACAGTCGTGGGTGAAGAGGGAGTAGAGGAGGGGGCTCAGCACACATCCTTGTGGGGCCCCCGTGTTCAGGGTCGGGGGAGGGGAGGCGTGGTTACCTAATTTGACAGACTGGGGTCTGTTCGTGTTACAGATTGCAAAGTACTTGATTACTCAGGCAGGGAGGATCTAATTACACATTCCAGACAAACTGCTGGGCGTGTCTTACCCTCCAAGGGGAGCAATCAGAACTTTGGTGTTGCAAATACAGACTGCCTTTTAAATTCCTCAGCTGCCATGGTGGGATTTGAACTCACGTCTCTGGATCATTAGTCCAGGCCTCGGGATTACTAGTCCAGGAACATCACCACTATTCTACCATTCCCTGTGTTAAGAGAAGAATGTAGACAAAGTACAGACTCGGAAGGACCCAGGTATGATCCGGAGTTAGGCTGTTAGTTGATTTCAGCTGAGGTGGCGCTTCAGTTGAGCTCAGCATCCCTGAGTTAGGAAGGGGACAAACCTGCTGACATTCCTGCACCTGATTGCTGTCCTGTAATTCCTGCTGGAAAGTGTACATGTGAGGATTTTGGGAGGGGACAAGCTCGGGGTCCCCGTGATTGAATCATCTGCTAACCATTACTACCTTGGCTTGCACATGAATAATGGCTGTTTGAGTGAGGCACTAGAGGGCACCGGTGACTGCAGCAGAGGAGGGGAAGCGAGTCTTATCATTTTCTTTCCTTAATTTTCAACCCTTTCTCCTGAAGGTGCTGATTCCTTTCTGAGAAATGCTTTCCACAGACAGTGGGTGACCTCTGATAGCTGCCCCAAGTGGGCATTCTTCATTTGTGTGGGTCTTCAAATACATAATACAATGCATAATATATCATTCTTATATGTATTGTGTTCTACGAATGCCCTGAAAATTCACTGTTTAATGGATAATGCCGTTTTTGCAACACTGCTATGAAACCGGTGTGTTTGATTAGCTCTCAGTGGCGGTGCACTAAGGTCTGTTCCTGTTTCTCCAGGTTGATCATGCTAAAAGCCTGCATTACATCGGTGCTGGAGTGGCCTTTCCTGCGGGCATGGTCTTCCTCTGCCTGCAGTGCATCCTGACGTACAAAGTTGCAGAATCGCTTTTGGATCACTGGACAGGCCACATCAGGGTCACCCTCACCATACTGGCCTTAATCTCCCTCGTTCTCAGTATCCTTCCATCCAGTACTCTGCCCAAACATGCACCAGAGGAGCGGTTTTATCTGTGAAACCAGGAATGCGGCAGTGGGTACTAAAGTTTGAGTGAGGTACCATACAGTCTGTGCTGCTGGTGAGGATGCTGTTTAGGATGCCCTCTCTTCAGTAGAATGTCACATGAAATAGCAGGTGTGTAACTGGACATAAGACCAGGGCTTTCCAGTTTGACTCCTCGTCAGTGCTGGAACCGCGGGCGGTGCCAGAACGGCGGTGCGGTGCTGGTGCCAGGATGGCGGGGTGGTGGCGGGGCGGTGCCAGAACGGCGGTGCGGTGCTGGTGCCAGGATGGCGGGGTGGTGCCAGGATGGCGGGGCGGTGCCAGAACGGCGGTGCTGGTGCCAGGACGGCGGGCTGGTGCCAGGACGGCGGGGCGGTGCCAGAACGGCGGTGCTGGTGCCAGGATGGCAGGGTGGTGCCAGGATGGCGGGGCGGCGCCGGGACGGCGGTGCGGTGCTGATGCCGGGACGGCGGTGCCGTGCCGAGATTCCGGGCGGTGCTCTTCAATTCTCTTCAACATTTCTGAGCTCGGGAAAGGAATAGTTCAGCTCCTGATTCCCATCCAATGAGTCCTGCTGGAAAGAACATGTATATGGATTGTAGGGAAGGATGGGCTCAAGCTCGGCTGTAATGGCTCCAGGGTCAAGTACCCTGTCGATGAACACTGTTCATACAGGAAGACATGGGTGAGATTCTGGGGGGCTGTCAGCCTCTGTATAACTGTACACAAGTGTGAGCCAGCAACATCGGGAGAGGAGACAATTTGGGGGGAATTGGTGAGCTTCCCTCTACATTATATATTTTCTCTCTTCCCCGCCATCAAACCATGAATTCTGATCTTGGTGGGGTTATTGGGGCAGGCACTCAGTAGGCCAGAGTTTCACTGGAACATGGCACTATTGGACCATCTGGAATATGAGCAGGGCTTTGAGCCCACTCTATTGGAGAACCTGACACACAAACGCTATCATTCCTTGTAGGGTTTATGGAGACCAGAGAATGAGTCCCTTTTGGGATCGGGACTCATTTGGCCCCATGGTGAGTTCCCTGTTACCTGTGTGCTGTTGTGGGGAATCTCCAAGCAGGGAGAGGGAAACCCCTCCGGTTGACTCGTGTATCATTTATTGGGCAGTGTTAGCTGAGAGGCCTGGGAATGATTGTCCGCCTGGGAGGTCCTGCATGGGGCAGGCTGGAGGAAACTAACGAATAGTGAAAATCACTTGACAATGTACGACTATTGCCGCCTTCCCCTGAAGACTCTCACTGAGCTATAGTCCCATGAAAAGCAGAAGCACCCCACACCTCGGCCAGGTGACCATCTGTCACGTGTGAACCCCGATAGTGAGTGGCAGCAGGCTGTTCGATTGTGAGGGTTGTTGCAGCTAAGCCCACTCCTGCAGACACAAACACACTATTCCTTCACTGGGTTCACAATAGTGGGAATCCCTGGCTGATTGTTTAGGCCAGTTGTAATCGCCCCCTCACCACTACCCCCCCCCCCCCCCCCCCCCCCAATATCATTTAATTCTGCATAAGCAGGAATTGAAGCCGGGACCTTCTGGCCTCTACTGGCTTAGTGCTATAAGTGGACAGTGCCTTTACCCACTTGGCTATTGGTGTTTACGTGAATCGGTGCTTTCCCATGGACTGTGATCTTAGCTGGAACACAACGTGCTCTTGCCTCCTCGGATAGAATCACAGTGAATGGTGCTCTCCATGCGACTCGAGCGAAACCGAAGCAATTCCTTGAATTTAACTGCATCACATGGGGAATTCTGGACTTCATTCCAATCCTGGAATTTCAGCTTCTGCAATGGAAAGAAAGCTCCTGTTTTTGTAAATGCAGGACGCTGATTCTAAGGCATCCCTTGTAATAGTTTCTTCTGGCCATCTCCCAAATGCTGTGATGGGCCCCCTGATGCATGGTTGTGACCAGTTTTACTTTCTGTCTTTTATTGATCCCTTCCACCCTCTCGCTTCATTGCACTAAACATTAAATCATTCTGGACGGGAGGTAATTGGAAGCCAGCCTCTCCAACCCATCATTAACACCTCCTCTCTGCTGCCGCCTTCTCTGGCTGCAGAATGCAGATTCTCAGCCTCCCCACAAGGGAGCATGCTTTTCCCTGTTGGCTGATATGTTCTCTGGTTGTGTTGTCTCCAACAAGAACTGTAAAGGGCCTTCAGCAAATCTATAGTACATATCGTTCAATCTGGCTCCGTTGGTAAATACAGCATGCCACTGGGCACAGATGGTCCCTGGGCTGGGCGGTGTTTGCTGATCTCGGGCAGGGCAGCAGTAGGGGTGTTACAATTGGCCTCAGTGCCCTGAGCTTGGGAGTGTGTAAAACATGAGCCAACGTTCCCCATTGTGGTTGCTGTCCAGTGACTCCTGTTGGGAGAACAGGATAGAGCTCGGCTGTGGTTCCTCACTGTCCTGGCTCATGAATCATGGCCACTTAGGCAGGTATTTCAGGGCACCGAGAAACGGTAGATCCTTAGCCCAGCAAGAGTCAGCACCTTCAAGAGAGACGAGGAGAGAATTGGCAAACGAACCCTGCCGGTGAGCAATGGTTTCTGTTCAATCAGCAGATGGACTGTCATTGACTGAGTGGCCATTACATTGTGTAACAAACTGTAACTGCAACTCAGGCTCTCGCTTTGAAGTGCCATTGTCAGGAGCAATTTCTGGCTTGTAAGTTATAAATTCTGCTAAGCCAGAGATTCCCAAACTATTTTTGCTGAAGCCCCTTCATATCCCATGCTTGCCCACCCCCCGCCCCCCCTTTTCTAAGAAATCCTCACTCCGGATTGGGGATGTGAGCTGGAGCAGGATGGACGATCCTCTCTCCGGATTGGTGATGAGAGCTGGGAGCGGGATGGACGATCCTCTCTCCAGATTGGGGATGTGAGCTGGGAGCAGGATGAACGATCCTCTCTCCGGATTGGAGATGTGAGCTGGGAGCAGGATGGACGATCCTCTCTCCGGATTGGGGATGTGAGCTGGAGCAGGATGGACGATCCTCTCTCCGGATTGGGGATGTGAGCTGGGAGCGGGATGGACGATCCTCTCTCCGGATTGGGGATGTGAGCTGGGAGCAAAATGGACGATCCTCTCGCTGGATTGGGGATGTGAGCTGGGAGCAGGATGAACGATCCTCTCTCCGGATTGGGGATGTGAGCTGGGAGCAGGATGGACGATCCTCTCTCCGGATTGGGGATGTGAGCTGGGAGCGGGATGGACGATCGTCTCTCCGGATTGGGGCTGTGAGCTGGGAGCAGAATGGACGATCGTCTCTCCGGATTGGGGCTGTGAGCTGGGAGCAGGATGGACGATCCTCTCTCCAGATTGGGGATGTGAGCTGGGAGCGGGATGGACGATCCTCTCTGGATTGGGAATGTGAGCTGGGAGCGGGATGAACGATCCTCTCTCTGGATTGGGGATGTGAGTTGGGAGCAGGATGGACGATCCTCTCTGGATTGGGGATGTGAGCTGGGAGCAGAATGGACGATCCTCTCTGGATTGGGGATGTGAGTTGGGAGCAGGATGGACGATCCTCTCTCCGGATTGGGGATGTGAGCTGGGAGCAGGATGGACGATCCTCTCTCTGGATTGGGGATGTGAGTTGGGAGCGGGATGGACGATCCTCTCTCCGGATTGGGGATGTGAGCTGGGAGCGGGATGAACGATCCTCTCTCTGGATTGGGGATGTGAGCTGGGAGCGGGATGGACGATCCTCTCTCCGGATTGGGGATGTGAGCTGGGAGCGAGATGGACGATCCTCTCGCTGGATTGGGGATGTGAGCTGGGAGCGGGATGGATGATCCTCTCTCCGGATTGGGGATGTGAGCTGGGAGCGGGATGGACGATCCTCTCTCCGGATTGGGGATGTGAGCTGGGAGCGGGATGGACGATCCTCTCTCCGGATTGGGGATGTGAGCTGGGAGCAGGATGAACAATCCTCTCTCCAGATTGGGGATGTGAGCTGGGAGCGGGATGGACGATCCTCTCTCCGGATTGGGGATGTGAGCTGGGAGCGAGATGAACGATCCTCTCGCTGGATTGGGGATGTGAGCTGGGAGCGGGATGGACGATCATCTCTCCGGATTGGGGATGTGAGCTGGGAGCAGGATGGACGATCCTCTCGCTGGATTGGGGATGTGAGCTGGGAGCGAGATGGACGATCCTCTCGCTGGATTGGGGATGTGAGCTGGGAGCGAGATGGACGATCCTCTCGCTGGATTGGGGATGTGAGCTGGGAGCGGGATGGATGATCCTCTCTCCGGATTGGGGATGTGAGCTGGGAGCGGGATGGACGATCCTCTCTCCGGATTGGGGATGTGAGCTGGGAGCGGGATGGACGATCGTCTCTCCGGATTGGGGATGTGAGCTGGGAGCAGGATGAACAATCCTCTCTCCAGATTGGGGATGTGAGCTGGGAGCGGGATGGACGATCCTCTCTCCGGATTGGGGATGTGAGCTGGGAGCGAGATGGACGATCCTCTCGCTGGATTGGGGATGTGAGCTGGGAGCGGGATGGATGATCCTCTCTCCGGATTGGGGATGTGAGCTGGGAGCGGGATGGACGATCCTCTCTCCGGATTGGGGATGTGAGCTGGGAGCGGGATGGACGATCCTCTCTCCGGATTGGGGATGTGAGCTGGGAGCAGGATGAACAATCCTCTCTCCAGATTGGGGATGTGAGCTGGGAGCGGGATGGACGATCCTCTCTCCGGATTGGGGATGTGAGCTGGGAGCGAGATGAACGATCCTCTCGCTGGATTGGGGATGTGAGCTGGGAGCGGGATGGACGATCCTCTCTCCGGATTGGGGATGTGAGTTGGGAGCGGGATGAACGATCCTCTCTCTGGATTGGGGATGTGAGTTGGGAGCGGGATGGACGATCCTCTCTCCGGATTGGGGATGTGAGCTGGGAGCGGGATGGACGATCCTCTCTCCGGATTGGGGATGTGAGCTGGGAGCGAGATGGACGATCTTCTCTCCAGATTGGGGATGTGAGCTGGGAGCGAGATGAACGATCCTCTCGCTGGATTGGGGATGTGAGCTGGGAGCGGGATGGACGATCCTCTCTCCGGATTGGGGATGTGAGCTGGGAGCGAGATGAACGATCCTCTCTCCAGATTGGGGATGTGAGCTGGGAGCGAGATGGACGATCCTCTCGCTGGATTGGGGATGTGAGCTGGGAGCAGGATGAACAATCCTCTCTCCAGATTGGGGATGTGAGCTGGGAGCGGGATGGACGATCCTCTCTCCAGATTGGGGATGTGAGCTGGGAGCGGGATGGATGATCCTCTCGCTGGTGGATCTAGATTGGGTCTGTGCTCAGGATATTGAGGGTGGGACAGGGAGGAATGAATGGAATCGCTGGGTTGACTTGCAGAACTGCGAGTGCTGATGACATTAATTTATTTCTCAGTTTAAGATGAGGCCAAGCAGGCAGCAACACAAAATCCAAGTACGGCAAAATAAACTTTCCACAAAGGTGCAAGCACTGGGCTATAAAGTAACTTTTCAAAGGAAAGTTATTTATTCTCTGTAAGCTCATCACAAAGACTTTGATGCAGGGATGAAAAAACAAGAGGTTCCAGACAGCTGCAGAACTCGGGGCAAAGAACCGTTTAACAGAGTTGGGGCACTGACTTGCTATTTATTTATTTCTCTATGGCAGCGGGGACCCCGGGGCTCGTGAGCCCTTCCAAAAGTAAATTTATTCTGCGCAGAGGTACAGTAAGACGGCAAACAACTTTTTTTTTCAACTGCACTAAAGAGGTTGAGGGGTGTCCCCTAGTCCTTGTACCATCAACTAGTGGGAACAGCCTTTCCCCGTCTAGCCTATCCAAACTCGTCATAATCTTGTACACCTCGATCAAATCACCCCTCAACCTCCTTTGCTCTAATGAGAACAAATCCAGCTTCTCCAACCTGTCCTTGTAGCTAAGATCCCCCATCCCCGGAACCATTCTGGTAAATCTCCTCCGCACCCTCTCAAGGGCCTTCACATCCTTCCTAAAGTGTGGTGACCAGAACTGGACACAATACTCCAGTTGTGATCTAACGAGCGCTTTATAAAGGTTTAGCATAACCTCTACTTTTGTAATCAATACCTCTATTTATGAAGCCCAAGATCCCATATGCTTTGTTCACCACTCTCTCAACGTGTCCCATCACTACACCACTGTCTACCATCCTCCAGTCTGAAAAACAACCATTTACCACAACTTGCTGTTTTCTGCCCTTAAGCCAATTCCTTATCCAAACTGCCACTGACTCACCTATTCCATGAGCCTCAATTTTGTTAACCAGCCTTCTTTGTTATACTGTTATTTTTGAAGACTTATTACTTGTATGGAAGCATCTACATGCAGCAGGGGAAGAACCAGTACTCTCCATTCAAAGGCTGCTCTGACTGAACTGCCAAACCCGACGTTGGTACTGCCCTGTACATTGTCCTTAGCAAAGAAAGACTTGCATTTCTATAGCGCCTTTCATGACCTCTGGATGTCCCAAAGCGCTTTACAGCCAATGAAGTACTTTTGAAGTGTAGTCACTGTTGTAGGAAACGCAGCAGCCAATTTGCGCACAGCAAGCTCCCACAAACAGCAATATGATAACCAGATCATCTGTTTTAGTGATGACAAATATTGGCCAAGACACTGGGTGAACTCCCCTGCTGTTCTTCGAATAGTGCCATGGGATCTTTTACGGTTGCCAATTCTCCAGGATTGTGCTGGAGTTTCCAGGAATTTAAAGATTATTCTCCCAGACACTGCCCAGGAGAAAAAATCATAGCGGCCTGAAAAAATGTGGGGTTTTTTCATTTTCATTCAACACTTTTGTTTATTAGTTATAAAAATTTTGGAGGTGGTGGGGGGGGGGGGTGGGTGGCGGGGGGTTTGACTGACCATGAACAATCATCCAGTTGGGTAGTGAAGAGCCTGTTTGCTTTCCAATTGATGTGAGAAGGTGGATGTACGTGTGGGGTGATCAATGGCAGGGGGCGGGAGCGTTGGGCTTGGCATGTGGGGCCGTGAACGAGGGGGCAGGGCGGAGAAATGGTCGAGCAGTGGGGGTGGGAGATCATGTGATTAAATCTGGACTACGTCCAACTGAGTCTTTCACCGAAATTTCTCAACAGGGAGGAGGGTGAAATAATTTAAGGGCCAAAATTTGCGATGGGAGGCTTCCCGTGGGTGGATGCCTCCGACCTGTAAAAAATCTCCGCATTTACCTGGTGGCCCGGGAGGTATGGAGGCTCTCGATCCTGGGCTTCTCCGGGTCAAAAGCTAGGGTATCCCCGGGGTGGACACGGTTCGCAAGCACAACCAAATAAAAGAAGGGAATCCCCATTCATAGAAACAGAAGATAGGAGCAGGAGTAGGCCATTCGGCCCCTCGAGCCTGCTCCGCCATTCAATGAGATCACGGCTGATCATCCACACTCAGTACCCTGTCCCTGCCTTCTCCACATATCCCTTGATCCCTTTAGCCATAAGAAATATATCTAACTCCTTCTTCAATATATTTAATGAATTGGCCTCTACTGCCTTCTGTGGTAGAGAATTCCACAGGTTCACCACTCTCTGGGTGAAGAAATTCCTCCTCATCTCTGTCCTAAATGGCTTACCCCTTATCTTTGGACTGTGACCCCTGGTTCTGGACTCCCCCGCCATCGGGAACATCCTTCCTGCATCTAGTCTGTCTAGTCCTGCTGGAATTTTAAAAGAATTTTAGAATTCATACCTATGGGAGTTGCTTATGTACAACACCATAAGTATGACTGGGGATCACTTAAAAAATACACGAACACATGAAATACATTTTTTAAAATTACTTATTTAAAATGCCATTTAATATTAAACAAAATGTAATTTTTTGAATTTTTTATATATGTTTTAATGGGGCTAAAAATAAACTTACCTTATTGGACAGGGTTTTTAATGTATAAATGAGTGATAACATTTTATTTTTCTATTTTCTAAAACTCTTATGCTGGTAAAAGCAGGCCTTACGCTTGCTTTCACCGGGCGTAAGAATTTCACGGACATTCAGCGGGCGGAAGTTGGGCAAATAGCGCAACTCTGCACCCGCGGAGGCCCGTCTCCCCGGGAATGCAGAGGATCTGTCAAGAAGATTCTTGACAGATCGCAAGTTCCGGATTTTAGCGCATGCGCTTCGCATGCCTAAGCCCGGAACTTGTGCGGCCCCTACGGGCGTGTACATACCTCGTGTGCACCCGTGGGGGTCGCAAAATACGGCCCAATATCTTTTAAGTAATTTTAAGAAAAGTGCTATTTAGAAAATGGTATGTTCAGTCTGCAGCCACCTTGGCCAGTGTTGTTCCAGTTGGTATAACCGTGCAGGCTGCAGTACACGGTTACTAGAACCGTTGCCCCCTCGCTCTCGACAGTGTCCTGAAACATCCCCCGCCACACAATACAGAATTCGTTTATGGAAAAATGTAACTCCCATCCAATAGTTCAGTGAAGCTGTCCAGCGTTTCCTACAGACTGAAATGCTGCAAGACTGTTTATTTATAGCGGAGAAGATTTGGCATCTGCAGAGAAAACGATTAATGCAGATCTTTGCACAAGAAAATGACTGCAGCTGTAGGGGCCGGGAGCTGCAGGCGAACCTTCACCTTATAAGGAAATGCAGAGGCGCTGAGCGATTTCAGAATCTCTTTGTGTTTGCAGGTTATTTAAAGCCACGTGACCTGTGTTTAAGTCACATTTTCAAACGCTACTGGGGGAGTGAGGAAAGGAACTGTTTTAATGCTGAAGATTAAAATATTTTGTAATCTAGGAATAAAGTGTGATGGTGATATTGATCTCATCTGCCCTAACTGATCAGGAGAAAGCGTCAATGCTGTCAGAGGGAGATCAGTAAGCTATATTGGGGGAGGAAGTGTCTGGGTTGGACAATAACGCCATTGACACATAAACACTGGTCCTCGCTTGATTCTGGAGTCCCCAGGGAAATCTCGGCCTGTTTGTGTTCAGCGAGGATATAGGCCATCAATCAATGTTACTGTATTACTGCGCTTATTTAGTGTATTGGCAACAACATGCAAGAGGGAAAAACATACTTACAACTAAATATACAAGCCAGTGTTGTGTCACAGACTTCCTGTGCTGTGCTCTTGATTCTTCCCTTCAAACTGCTCCTACCCCCAGTGACCGCCTTATTCCCACTAGTACTTCACCCTAATGTTATCCAACTCAAAATGCTCTTTCTGTACAGAACCCAGGTTCGGAAAGGCAGAATTTGGATGTGTGCTGTCGGGTTGTTTGCCTGCTGTTGTGCTTTACTGAAATCCTGCTGACAATACTGATTCACTTTCAAGCTACAGGAAACTCTCGTTTAAATGGCACCTAACTATCCGGAATTCTCTATTAACCGGCAAAATTCATACTCCGAAAACACCTCAAAAACCGGAAATGTTGCCGAGTCCGAGTCTCCCACGGTGGCCGAGTTAGTCAGTGTGGGTAGTTCTCCAAACTGCCACTACTCGGCTTCTTGGCGCTGTCGGAAGTCCGAACACCTCAATAACAGGAGTCTGACTCTTTGTTTGTTAAAAATAGCCTCAGTAGATAACCCTCTCCGTCATCCGGAAGTTTTAATCAACCGGCAACACCCCAGTCCCGTCGGTGCCGGATACCAAAGAGTTTCCTGTACTTGGTTGAAATTTACATTTTTCCTCACTATTGGCCTGGTGCTTTTAATTTTGATGAATCCTTCTTGAATTAAAAGTTGACTTGATACTATAAACTGGCGGGGGGGTTGGGGGGGAGCTGCTCCTCGGCGAGCACTGCTCCTCACCTGAGATGAGCAACTCTTGCCTAATGGAGTCTTTCCCATTTGATAGTCTTGAGCCGTGACGTCTGGGAGTATGGTTGCACTGTGTGTTGTGCATTGTGCAAATTCTTATCAGGTTCAGTAACATCACTTTACTGATCATAGAATCATAGAAAGTTACAGCACGGAAGGAGGCCATTTCGGCCCATCGTGTCCGCGCCGGCCAACAAAGGGCTATCCAGCCTAATCCCACTTCCCAGCTCTTGGTCCGTAGCCCTGCAGGTTACAGCATCCCAAGTGCACATCCAAGTACTTTTTAAATGTGGTTAGGGTTCCTGCCTCTACCACCCTTTCAGGCAGCGAGTTCCAGACCCCCACAACCCTCTGGGTGAAGAAATTTCCCCTCAAATCCCCTCTAAACCTTCCCCCAATTACTTTAAATCTGTGCCCCCTGGTTTTTGACCCCTCTGCTGAGGGAAATAGGTCCTTTCTATCCACTTTATCTAGGCCCCTCATAATTTTATACACCTCAATAAGGTCTCCCCTCAGCCTCCTCTGTTCCAAGGAAAACAGACCCAGCCTATCCAGTCTTTCCTCAGAGCTAAGATTCTCTACTCCCAGCAACATCCTTGTAAATCTCCTCTGTACCCTCTCTAGTGCAATCACATCTGACGCCAAAAGATGGATGTAATGACGTGTTTTTGCTCTGCTGGAGTACAGTTGCTTGAGTGCCAGATGCTTTCTGGTATTGCACTGGCTGATCCTTCATGTGTGACCCCCAGACAGTGTAGACAAGCTAATCAACCATAGAGAGGATTAATGTCCCGCCCAATAATGTCCTCACTCCCAATATCCACATTCCACCAGGGCATCCCTCCCTAACCCAGGGGGCGTGTAGCACCTCGTGCTTTCCCAGCTGAGGAACAGGCGGGACGGGACATTCCTAGTGTCTGGCTGCGCGCTGGATTATCAGGATGAGCCAGCAGGGAAGTGATCTGATGTCATTTTCTAAGAATGCTTGAATGTGCTAAAGTGATAAATTCTAATTTTTCTTAGTCTGTTTCTCCCTATTTCAGGTTCCTGTGCACTAAATATTCCTCCTTTGACAGACTGGGCAGGTGTTTAGCACCGAAGCGCCTTGTCTTGAACTGTTTTGAATGAGTCAGGGTAACTGGACACTATCGTCTCTTAACATGGGGCAATTTGCTAAATAGGAAACTGCACTCGTGTCCTATGTCACCGTGCCTGCATCTGCATTTTAAAATATTCTCTCCTCCTCTACCACTGATTCTCACAGGCATTTATTTTCCTGTTTTCCAGTCTAATCCCTGCTTTTCCTGATGCCGTGCGACAAAAACGTGAGCAAGGAGCTCGTTAAATTGATACCCGTTGTAAGTGTATTTTGCAGACAAGAGACTGTTCAGCTGTAAAGGACATTGACTAACTATAGATGCGCTGGCAGCTCTCGAGTAGCAAGTAAGAACAGAAAATGTTCGAAACATGTTCCGTCAGCATCAGAAAGAGAAAATACAGGCTAACGTCTTGGGTGGAGCTCGCATTTGGATGTTGGTGGCAGCATTTGTAAAACTGACCCCAAGAGATTGTTCTGTCTCTTCTCTGACCTGTGTACCTCCAGCATTTTCTGTTTTTATTTGAGATCTCCAGCATTCCTGGTATCGTATATTTTAACTGTTGCTGGTAGTGCTGCCAACAGTCACGATTCATAGCATTGAATGCTTGAGGTTCATGTGGGGAATTTGAACAGAGCTTTCCACGTTTACATTTCCTGTGTGACTTGCAAGTATTAAAACCTCCACAAATTGAAGAACTGGCAACCAGATCACCAGTATCAGTAAATGCTTCATCAGAGCTGCATTTAAGTCATTCCTTGTCTTTTATTATTGGGGATAGCTGAGCTATATTACTCAAAATGTTTAGCAATTGCCCCTCTCCATATTTAAAAATTCCTACCTCTTTTTGACCAAGCTTTTGGTCACCAGCCCTAATATCAACTTATGTGGCTCGGTGTCAACTTTTGTTTGATAATCGCTCCTGTGAAGTGCAGGACATCAGCACGGTTGGAAAGGGATAGGAGAGAATCCGAGGGAAATCAGGAAGTTGGTAGGAGGTGACACAAAGCGTGAAATTTAAAAGCCTGTGGATTGTTAGTGATAGAGAAGCTGAGGGAGATGAGGAGTGCTACAGTTCTGAGGTCCCTGGAAAGAATAGGTTTGAGTAAGAGACAATGCAATGGGTCTTAAGCTGGCATAGTGAGGATTCAGCAAGGGGGAAGAGGAGTTTAAGGATTGGCCTGGGTGTTTCAGTTCAAAGGTTGGTAACACGGTGGCTGTCGTTCCAGTTTTGGAGCAGCTATGCAGCCAGAGCCACAAGTCATTGGGAGCCATTAATCTGCTTTGAGCCAGGCAATAAATCTCATTTCTATTAACAAACCGGTCCATTGAAGCACAAGAGGTCCATTTGTTACTATGACAACAGCATAATGTGGGGGCAGGTAGCTTCCTCTTGCTGATTAGTAAGTGAAATCACCAGGCTCTGTTACTGCTGTTGAAGGACACCAGAAGTGTCCGCAGCCTTCACACGGTATTTCAGTCTAGCCTGCACACCAGGCGATGTTGTGCCTTTCCCAATTTCTTGGTGAGAATGCTTTTGTTTATTTAATAGAAAGGATGAAGTTCCTGGGATGGCAGGAATGACGTATGAGGAGAGATTGGGTCGATTGGGCTTATACTCGCTGGAGTTTAGAAGAATGAGAGGGGATCTCATTGAAACTTATAAAATTCTAACAGGACTAGACAGACTAGATGCAGGAAGGATGTTCCTGATGGTCGGGGGAGTCCAGAACCAGGGGTCACAGTCTAAGGATAAGGAGTAAGCCATTTAGGACAGAGATGAGGAGGAATTTCTTCACCCAGAGAGTGGTGAACCTGTGGAATTCTCTACCACAGAAGGCAGTTGAGGCCAATTCATTAAATATATTCAAGAAGGAGTTAGATATATTTCTTAAGGCTAAAGGGATCAAGGGATATGGGGAGAAAGCAGGGACAGGGTACTGAATTTGGATGATCAGCCATGATCTCATTGAATGGTAGAGCAGGCTCGAGGGGCCGAATGGCCTACTCCTGCTCCTATCTTCTATGTTTCTATGATAATGTGTGATCTGTAAAATGATCAAATGAGTTCTATAGTTCGGCAAAAAACATTACCTCCTTAAAGGTGATCTCCACAGGGTTTTTGCTGAGGGGGGGCGGGCGTGTGAGTCTGACCGGGATCATGGGCTCTCACCGAACCACACTCATCACCTTCAATCATACAAGGGAGGAAATGTGTCTTGGGCGTCAGTGCAGAACGGGCAGCATGGCAACTGCCACCTGTTATCCGAAGTCGGAGGGACTGAATATTGGGCGCTGAGTATAACCGGCAGCTGATGCCATATCGCCCGTTTTGCTCCTGCAACCAAGGTGAATTTCTACTGCACATATTTTAGAGGAGCATAGACTCAAAGACGATTTGATTGAGGAATATAAAATAATGAAGGACTAGATTGTATGCAAGCAGAAAAATTACATAAGAACATAAGAAATAGGAGCAGGGGTAGGCCATTTGGCCCCTCGAGCCTACTCCGCCATTCAACAAGATTTTGGCTGATCTTCTACCTCAACTCCACCTTCCCGCACTATCCCCATATCCCTTCATTCCCAAAATTTTATCGACCTCTGTCTTGAATATACTCAACGACTGACCAGCCACAGCGCTCTCGAGTAGAGAATTCCAAAGATTCACAACACTCTAAGTGAAGAAATTTCTCCTCATCTCAGTTCTAAATGGCCAACCCCTTATTCTGAGACTGTGACCCCGTGTTCTAGATTCCCCAGCCAGGGGAAACATTTTCCCAGCATTAACCCTGTTAAGCCCCTTAAGAATGTTATATGTTTCAATTAGATCGCCTCTCGTTCTTCAAAACTCTAAGGGATATAGGCCTAGTCTACTCAATCTCTCTTCATAGGGCAAACCCAGGAACCAGTCTAGTGAACCTTCACTGCACTCCCTCTAAGGCAAGTATGTCTTTTCTTAGGTAAGGAGACCAGAACTGTACACAGTACTCCAGGTGTGGCCTCACCAATGTCCTGTATAATTAACGTAGTAAGACTTCTTTACTTTTATACTCTAATCCCTTTGTAACAAAAGCTAACATACCATTTGCTTTCCTAATTGCTTGCTGTACCTGCATGTTAACTTTCTATGATTCATGTACAAGGACACCCAGGTCCCTCTGAGTGCAAACATTTCCCAGTCTCTCCATTCAAAAAATATTCTGATTTTTTGTTTTTCCTACCGAAGTGGATACCGAAGTATTCCATTTGCCATGTTCTTGTCCACTCAGTCAACCTGTCTATATCTCTCTGCAGCCTCTGCATCATCCTCACAGCTTATTTTCCTATCTAACTTTGTATCATCAGCAAACTTGGATACGTTACACTCAGTCCCTTCATCTAAGTCATTAATATAGATTGTAAATAGCTGAGGCCCAAGCACTGATCCTTGTGGTACCCCACTAGTTACAGCCTGCCAACCTGAAAAGGTCCCGTTTATTCCTACTCTCTGTTTTCTGTCCGTTAACCAATCCTCAGTCCATGTTAATATATTACCCCCAATACCGTGAGTCCTAATTTTGCATAATAACCTCTTGTGTGGCACCTTATTGAATGCTTTTTGAAAATCCAAATCCACTGGTTCCGAGTGCCCTGTTACCATATCCCTTATAATAGATTCTAGCATTTTGCCTACTACTGATGTCAGGCTAACTGGCCTATAGTTCCCCGTTTTTTCTCTTCTTTCTTAAATAGCGGGGTTATGTTTGCTACCTTCCAATCCTTGGGGACTGTTCTAGAATCTAGGGAATTCTGGAAGATTAATCCCAGTGCATCCACTATCTCTGCAGCTACCTCTCTTTTCAAACCCTAGGATGCAGGTCGTCCGGTCCAGGGGATTTGTCGCCACTTAGTCCGATAAATTTCTCCAGTATTATGTCTTATGCCGATTTCTTTAAGTTGCTCATTCTCTCTAGACCCTTGGTTCCCCATTAGTTCATAGAGTCATAATGGCACAGAAGGAGGCCATTCAGCCCATCGAGTCCGTTCCGGAATGTTTTTTGTGTCTTCTACCGTGAAGACAGATACAAAGTATTTGTTTAATGTCTCTGCCATTTCCTTATTGCCCATTATAATTTCTCCTGTCTCTGCCTCTAATGGGCCCACGTTTACTTTCACTAATCTCTTCCTATTTACATACCTATAGAAACGGTTACAATCTGTTTTATGTCTCTTGCTAATTTACTCTCATATTCTTTTTTCTCTTTCCTTATCAATTTCTTGGTCCTCCTTTGCTGAATTCTAAAATCCTCCCAATCCTCAGGCTTACTACTCATTTTGGCAACATTATAAGCCTCTTCCTTTGATCTAATACTATCTTTAACTTCTCTTGTTAGCCATGGTTGGACCACTTTTCCTGTGGGGATTTTGTGCCTTAAAGGAATGTATATTTTTTGTAAATTATGTATTAATTCTTTAAATGCTAGCCATTGCTTGTCCACTGTCATACCTTTTAATGTAGTTTCCCAATCTGCCTTAGCCAACTCGCCCCTCATAGTTTGCTTTGTTTAGATTGAAGACCCTAGTTTCGGATTTAACGAAATCACTTTCAAACTCAATCTAAAATTCTATCATATTATGGTCACTCTTCCCTAAAGGCCCGTTTACTACAAGGTTATTAATTAACCCTTTCTCATTGCACAATACTAGATCTAAAATAGCCTGTTCCCTAGTTGGTTCCTCAACATACTGATCTAGAAAACTATCTTGTATACATTCCATGAATTCATCCTCCACGCTATTACTGCAAATTTGATTTGCCCAGTCTATATGTAGATTAAAGTCCCCAATGATTACTGCATTACACTTGTTACAGGCGTCTCTAATTTCCTGATTTATTCTCTGCCCTACAATCCATTGTTAAGGAATTGGTATCAAGTCACTTAGAAAATCATAACATGGTTAGGCAGAGTCAACATGGTTTTATGAAAGGGAAATCGTGTTTGACAAATTTATTTTGAGGATGTAACCTGCAGGGTAGATAAAGGGGAACCAGCGGATGTAGTATATTTGGATTTCCAAAAGGCATTCGATAAGGTGTCACATAAAAGGTTATTACACAAGATTAGGGCTCATGGGGTTGGGGTAATATAGTAGCATGGATAGAGGGTTGGTTAACGGACAGAAAACAGAGAGTAGGGTAAGCGGATCTCTTTCAGGTTGGCAGGCTGTAACTAGTGGGGTGCCGCAAGGATCCGTGCTGGGGCCTCAACTATTCACAATCTATATTAATGACCTAGATGAAGGGACCGAGTGTAATGTATCCAAGTTTGCTGATGATACAAAGCTAGGTGGGACAGTGAGCTGTGAGGAGAACACAAAGGGCAGGATTTTCATTGGCCGTGGAGGCGGGATCGGAGGCGTGTGGGGGGTTAAAATTGCAAAAACTGGCGTGCGGGCCTCCATCCCGCCTCCAAGCAATTTTCATTAATTCGTGTCTAATGGTCCCGTCGCTGTCCCGCCTCCAAGAGGCAGGATAGGCCGTTAAGGCCCTTAACAAGCACTAAATTGCCTCTATAATGCCATTTTGAAAGGCCTTTGTGATTTTAACCCTTTTCCCACGTGAAACACGCCTTTTCTGAAACACGACGGTGAAACCTGGCGGGAGCACAATTGGATTGCTGACTATCAGCTGTAGCTCAACCATTAAAGAGGAGATTTGATCAACCATCATTTGCAGGTGGCAGGACTTGTTGTCTCAGGTCTGTGGGAACTTTTAGAAGGCATAACCACAGCTGTGGAAGTTTGGAGCCTGACGCCCATCTCCAGTGTGACCTCCTGGGAAACCCCTCTCGCCACCTTCACTGAGCACTTCCTCAACTGAGGTATATACCAGAAGAATGGGAACCATTTATTTCCTTCCCATCTGGATATTAGATGAGGACAAAGACCAGCCGTGGCACCAGCAGGACCAGGAACAGCAACAACAGGAGCGCCAGCCTGCTGCTCACCCACCTGAAGCTGCACAGGCCAGAAGGGGCCGGTGCATGGAAGCCTGTTGGCGCAGGAGATACCCCCCAAACAGGGTCTACAGACACAGGGTCAGCTTCCTCAACATGTCTGAGCAGCAGTGCCAAAGGCAGCTCCGACTTTCGCGAGAGGTAGCGGGTGACATCTGCGCAATGCTGCAACAAGACCTGGAGCCCAGAGGACCAGGTGGACAACCCTTACCAGTGGCCGTCAAAGTCACCACCGCACTCAACTTTTTTGCCTCAGGCTCATTCCAGTGATCAGCAGCAGACATCAGCGGCATCTCCCAGGCGGCCGCACACACTTGCATCATGCAGGTAACTGATGCCCTCTTTGCCATCGCACACAATCACATCCATTTCACCAAGGATCGAGCAAGTGTCACGGCGCGTGCGGTTGGATTAGCTCATCTGGCAGGCTTTCCAAGGGTGCAGGGCATCGTTGACTGCACGCATGTGGCCCTTAAGGCACCCCATCGCAATCCAGGTATTTTTGTCAACCGCAAGGGCTTCCACTCCCTTAACGTTCAGCTGGTGTGTGACCACAAGAAGGAAATTTTGCATGTTTGTGCCAAGTACCCTGGCAGTTTCCATGACTCCTTCATACTGCGCCAGTCTAGTGTGCCTCCGCTATTCAGTCTGCCAGACCAACTTAACAGATGGTTACTTGGAGACAAGGGCTATCCCCTGAAGACGTGGCTAATGATGCTGTTGAGGAGCCCATCCAACGAAGCTGAGGAGAGCTACAACTCCAGCCACATGTCCACCAGAGCCATAATCGAGCAAACCATCAGTTTGCTGAAGATGCGCTTCAGATGCCTGGATAGATCAGGTGGAGCCCTGCAGTACTCAGCAGCCAGGGTCTCCAGAATCGTCGTGGTTTGCTGTGCACTTCACAACATGGCACAGCGTCGTGGCTTGCAGATTCCTGAGGACCAAGTGGCCCCTCACATATCCTCCTTAGATGAGGAGAGTGAAAACGAACATCTTGCAGAGGTCCATCAACCAACGGCAGCAGTATGCGAGACCATTGCTGCCCGGGATGCAAGGAACGCACTCATCTTGGCCAGATTTGCTTAGCCTAGCCAATCAAGCACTTTTGCCTCGCTGCTTCTTACCTGAGCATCGACAATGGCCAAGGACCAGCAGATTCCAAGCAATTTGACCACCATACTGACAATTGCAAGTAATCCTAAGCCCTCAATGTGAAAGCCCCATTCGCGAAATGACACACGCCACAACTACAACAGTAGCCATCAGATTTTTTATTTACATTATTCATCTGATGGCTTGTTCACATAAAACATCAAATTTCACCCAAGTGACTACCCTTGTGACTATTTGTGCAGTATCTTTCTCTTACGCGTGCTCCTACGTGGTGCTTCCCCTGTGGCTTCAGCAGATGTGGAGGCCCCTTGCTTACTTTCCTGCTGCTCCTGTCTTGACACCTTTTGGCGGGCGTCCTATGGGGGTGAGAACCTGTGAGGGCTCGGCAACAGTCTGCTGCTCCTGCGGCTGTGCAAGGGTTGAGACGCCGATCTCAGTAGGGTGTGGACTCTGGTGGGGCTCTGACCGAGGGCTCTGCAGTGGCATGGAAGTGTGAGCGCTTGGAGAGGAGCCCCCACTTCCTTGATGTCTGCCACCAGCTTCCTTCTCATGGGTCAGGTCCCCCTCAGCGCTTGCAAGTGGCTTGAGAGCACCTTGCTGCACATCAGGGGGGCCATGGGGACCCGTATCTGCACTGGCAGTCCTACTCAGAAGGACTTCCATGAAGGTCTGGTTTCTCTGTTCAATAGATGACCATCGCTCCTCCAGAGATGTCATTCTATTCTGACCACGCACCATGTTTTCTGCACTCTGGCGACTTATCACCTCCATGGAGGTTGCCATCCTTTCCATGGTGATGCGCTCATGCGCCAATGACTCCACAAAGGCTCTGCTCATGTTCGCTATGGACTCCTCCATTCGCTCCACACTCGCAGCGACCCTGGAGACAAAACCTGCCAGAGACTCCTGCATCTGTTCCTGGAGTTCCAGCACCGCTGATCTTATGGATGGACCCAGAGGCAGAGGGTCGACATGTAGCTGAGCCGAGCTGGCAGAGTCCTCCGCCCTCCGACTGCTGTCCCTGTCTCCACAATCTGCTGATGCTCACTTGTGAGCTGTGATACGCCAGGTGACAACACTACTCTATGTCCTGCAGGTCCCACCGAGGTGTGAGTGTCTGTGCTGGGTGCGCTGAATTCTGCTGATGTTGCGTCCTCAGAGGTTGCAGCTTCCTCTGAGGAGTCTTGAGGCTCATGCTATTCCTCCTGGCTAGTGGGTGCTTGCGATGGTCCTGTGGGGGAGTAAAGGAAAGGGTCAGAGATGTGATGCCAAGGTTACATGCACATTGCATATTGCAGATGATCATTAGTCCATCTGTTAGAGCTTCAGAATCATTATCAGTGACTCATGCAATGTCAATGAGAGAGATGGAAAACTATTCTGTCACCAGCTTGCTGTGATGCACCCCTCTGTCCATCCCCCACTTGCGCATCTTCCTCCACTCCTACGATCTCCAGGACCATCTCCTCCCAGGGGGTGAGCTGGGCTACTGAGGGTGGCCCTCCTCCTGTCCTTGCTCTTTCTCACTTATTGTGAGCTCTCTTTTCCTGCAATGAGGGAGACAAGTGGAGGTTGAGTGAGAATGAAGGAGTGAGTGTAGAGATTCCACAGCATAGACACTTAGAAGGAGACAAAGATGGCGTGAGGTGGCAAGACCAAGGGCCCTCCCTGTGTGTTGTCAGTTGTTTTCATAGCATCACAGTGTGAGGGCTGCATAGCCGAATAGTTAGGTGAATGTGACCATAGAGAGAGAGGGAATGGCTAAGGGTGCATGGATGTCAGTGTCAAGTGGGATGTAGAGGAAGAGATTGCTAAAGCTGAGTGCTGGAGAGGAAAGGCAATGGAGATCAGATTGAGGGTGATGGGAAATTCATACTCACTTTTCCAGTGCATAGAAGGTTATGAAATCTCTTCCTGCACTGAATCCAGGTTCTGCGGGTTACTGACAATGAGTTGACCTCCTGGGTCACCTGGATCCACACAGCCTTGGTCTGCTGGGGAGGCTTATTCCTCCCTGAAGAAGGGAAGAGCACCTTTTTATGAGCTCTTGCTCCCTCAACTAAAGCCTGCAGGGCGACGTCATCGAACCTGGGAGCAGACCTAGGTCTCTGGCTGGTCATTCTGCCTCCAGGTCCCTGTAGCATGAAAGGCCAAAGGGTTGGCAGTCTGCAGAAGAAGCAAGGCTTGTTGCAGACCTTAAATGCAGCAGCAATGATGACGTCATCGGAGGCGACTTTCAGACTGGAAAAACTCATTGGCCATGGGTTCCCACACGTTGGAACTCAATTGGCCAATTAAGTTAAAATCGCATCAATCTCCCACATCGATCTAGATTCAGGTGGATAACACGAAATGTGGATTACACGACCCGGAATTAAAATCCAGCCCACAGAGTCTGCAAAGGGATATAGACAGACTGAGTGAGTGGGCAGTAAGGTGGCAGATGGAGTATAATGTGGGGAAATGTGAGGTGATTCACTTTGGTAGGAAGAATAGAAAAACAGAATATTTTTTAAATGGTGAGAAACTTTTAAATGTTGGTGTTCAGAGAGATTTGGGTGTCCTCGTGCAAGAAACACAGAAAGCTAGCATGCAGGTACAGCAAGCAATAAGGAAGGCAAATGGCATGTTGGCCTTTATTGCAAGAGGGTTTGAGTATAAGAGTGAGGAAGTCTTGCTACAATTGTACAGGGTCTTGGTGAGACCACACCTGGAGTACTGGGCACTGTTTTGGTCTCCTTATCTGAGGAAGGATGTACTTGCCTTGGAGGCGGTGCAACAAAGGTTCACTAGATTGATTCCTGGGCTGTCCTATGAGGAGAGATTGTGTAGAATGGGCCGATACTCTCTGGAGTTTAGAAGAATGCGAGGTGATCTCATTGAAACATATAAGATTCTGAAGGGGATTCACAGGGTAGATGCTGAGAGGTTGTTTCCCCCTGGCTGGAGTGTCTAGAACTAGGGGGCACAGTCTCAGGATAAGGGGTCGGCCATTTAGGACTGAGATGAGGAGGAATTTCTTCACTCAGAGGGTTGTGAATCTTTGGAATTCTCTACCTCAGAGGGCTGTGAATGCTGAGTCTGAGTATATTCAAGGTTGAGATCGACTGATTTTTGGACTCTAGGGGAATCAAGGGATATGGAGATCGGGCGGGAAAGTGGAGTTGAGGTCGATGATCAGCCATGATCTTATTGAATGGTGGAGCAGGCTCGAGGGGCCGTATGGCCTGCTCCTGCTCTTATTTTTTATGTGCTTATGTTCTTAACTACTGTTTGGGGGCCTATAAACAACTCCCACCAATGTTTTCTGCCCCTTGCTGTTTCTTAGCTCCACCCAAACTGATTCTACTTGATTTTTGGAGCTAAGATCCTTTCTCTCTACTGTCTTTACCCCACCCTTTATTATCAGGGCTCCCCCTCCTCCTTTTCATTTTACCTATCTCTTCTAAAAGTTAAGTATCCTGGAATATTTAATTCCCAACCTTGGCCACTTTGCAACCACATCTCCGTAATGGCTATTAGATCAAACCTATTCATTTCTATCTGCGCTATTAATTCACCTATTTTGTTGCGAATGCTTCGTGCATTCAGATATAGTGCCCTTCGCTTTGACTTTTTTTCTATTTTTCCCTGGTGCCCTATGACCTTTGTTACTCTCTCTGTCCCTTCCTGACCCAGTCTGCTTATTTTTACCCAAAACTCTACTCTGCTCTAGAGCCTTGACATTTCTCGTGCGGCTTTTAAATTTACTATTTCCTGAATACTCCCACCCCCCTCCATTAGTTTAAAGTCCTGTCTACTGCCTTAGTCATTCGATTCGCCAGGACACTGGTCCCAGCACGTGTCCATGGAGCCCATCCCAATGGAACAGGTCCCTCCTATCCCCAGTACTGGTACCAGTGTCCCATGAACTGAAACCCCTTCCTCCCACACCACTCTTTGAGCCACGCATTTAAACCTCTAATCTGTTTGTCCCTATGCCAATTTGCGCGTGGCTCAGGTAACAATCCAGAGATGATTACCTTTGAGGTTCTGCTTTTTAATTTGGATCCTAGCTCCTCAAACTCCCTCAGCAGAACCTCATTCCTAGTTCTACCTATGTCGTTGGTTCCTAGGTGGACCACAAGAACTGCATCCTCCCATTCCAAGTTCTTCTTCAGCCGCGACGAGATACTGTTAACCCTGGCACCGGGCAGGCAACACAACCTTCGGAACTCCCGGTCATGGCTGCAGAGAACAGTATCTATTCCCCTGACTGCACTGTCCCCTACCACAACTACATTCCTTTTCACTCCCCCCACTTGAATGGCCTCCTGCACCATGGTGCCGTGGTCAATTTATTGATCCACCCTGCAGTCCTTGTTCTCATCCACACAGGTAGCAAGTACCTCCTACCTGTTGGTCAAAGACAAGGGCCGAGGCTCCTCCGTCACTACATCCTGGGTCCCCATACCTTCCTGACTCGCGGTCACACCCTCCTGTCCCTGACCATTGACAAAACGTACTACTTAATCTAAGGGATGTGACTGCCTCCTGGAACAAAGCGTCCAGATAACTCTCCCCCTCCCTGAGGCCCCGCAATGTCTGCACCTCATACTCCAGCTCAACAACTCAGTTGGATAGGTTGGGGAGGACCCGGGGTCATGTATATAAATTAGGCAAGAGAAGAAATAGGTTAGAATGTTACGCCATTCTTCTTTTCCCAGAGAGTAGTAGACCTCTAGAACAAGCTGCCGGTTTGTGTGGTGTGTGCTGATTCACTGTATACCTTTTGAGAGAGCAGGTCCAGTTCCTGGCTGGGCCAGAGATTGTACCATACAAAAGGGCATTATATGAAGATATGAAGAATCGGTTTGGGTGGAGATAAAAAAATAAGGGGGGAAAAGTCTCTGGTGGGCCTAGTCTACAGGCCCCCGAACAGTTGGACAGAGTATAAATCAACAAATAAGGGAGGCCTGTAAAAAAGGTACGGTAATAATCATGGGTGATTTTAATCTCCATATTGATTGGACAAATCAAATTGGCCATGGTAGCCTTGAGGAGTTCATAGAGTGCATCCGGGATGGTTTCCTAGAACAGTATGTAATGGAACTAAACAGGGAGCAGACTATCTTGGATCTGGTACTGTGTAATGAGACAGAAGTAATAAATGATCTCACAGTAAAGGATCCTCTAGGAAAGTGTGATCATAACATGGTTGAATTTCAACTTCAGTTGGAGGGCGAGAAAGTTGTATCTCAAACCAGTGTCCTGATCTTAAACAAAGGCAATTACAATGGCATGAGGGCAGAACTGGCTAAAGTGGACTGGAAAAATAAATTAAAGGGTAAGGCAGTTGAAATGCAGTGGCAGACATTTAAGAAGATATTTCATAACTCTCAACAAAAATATATTCCAGTGAGAAAGAAAGATTTTAAGAGAAGGGAGCACCATCCGTGGCTAACTAAGGAAGTAAAGGATGGTATCAAATTGAAAACGAAGGCATACGATGTTGCCAAGATTGGTGGGAGGCCAGAGGATTGGGAAATTTTTAAAAACCAGCAAAGGATGACTAAAAAAAGGAGAAAGATGAATTATGAGAGTAAACTGGCAAGAAACATTAAAACAGATAGTAAGAGCTTCTGCAGGTATATAAAAGGAAGCGAGTAGCTAAAGTAAACGTTGGTCCCTTAGAGGATGAGACTGGGGAATTAATAATGGGGAACGGTGAAATGGCAGAGACTCTGAACAAATATTTTGTATCTGTCTTCATGTAGACACTAACAACATCCCAATAATGGATAATCAGAGAGGGGGGAACTAAAGACAATCACTATCACTAAGGAAATAGTACTTGGTAAAATAATGGGACTAAAAGACGACAAGTCCCCTGGACCAGATGGCCTGTATCCCAGGGTCTTAAAAGAAGTTGCTGCAGAGATAGTGGATGCATTGGTTGCAATATACCAAAATTCCCTGGGCTCTGGAGAGGTCCCAGCGGATTGGAAAACCACAAATGTAACACCCCTATTTAAGAAAGGAGGGAGACAGGAAACTATAGACCCGTTGGCCTAACCTCTGTCGTTGGGAAAATGCTGGAGTCCTTCATTAAGGAAGCAGTAGCAGGGCATTGAGAAAAACATACTGCAGTCAAACAGAGTCAGCTTGGTTTTATGAAAGGGAAATCATGTTTAACAAATTTGCTGGAGTTCTTTGAGGATGTAACGAGCAGGGTGAATAAGGGTGAGCCAGTGGATGTGGTGTATTTGGATTTCCAGAAGGCATTCGAGAAGGTGCCACATAAAAGGTTACTGCATAAGATAAGAGCTCATGGGGTTGGGGGTAATATATTTACATGGATAGAGGATTGGCTAACTAACAGAAAGCAGAGAGTTGGGATAAATGGGTCATTTTCCGGTTGGCAAACGGTAACGAGTGGGGTGCCACAGGGTTCGGTGCTGGGGCCTCGACTATTTACAATCTACATTAATGACTTGGATGAAGGGACCGAGTGTAATGTAGCCAAGTTTGTGGATGATACAAAGATGGGTGGGAAAACAAGTTGTGCAGAGGACTCAAAGAATCTGCAAAGGGATATAGACAGGCTAAGTGAGTGGGCAAATATTTGGCAGGTGGAGTATAATGTGGGAAAGTGTGAGGTTATCCACTTTGGCAGGAAAAATAAAAAAGCAAATTATTATTTAAATGGAGAGAGATTACAAAATGCTACAGTTCAGAGGGACCTGGGGGTCCTTGGGCATGAAACACAAAAAGTTAGCATGCAGGTACAGCAAGTAATCAAAAAGGCAAATGGAATGTTGGCCTTTATTGCAAGGGGGTTGGAGTATAAAAGCAGGGAAGTCCTGCTACAACTGTACAGGGTATTGGTGAGACCACACCTGGAGTACTGCGTACAGTTTTGGTCTCCTTATTTAAGGAGGGATATACTTGCATTGGAGGCAGTTCAGAGACGATTCACGAGGTTAATTCCAGAGATGAGGGGGTTGACTTATGAAGAAAGGTTGAGCAGGTTGGGCCTATACTCATTGGAATTTAGAAGAATGAGGGGTGATCTTATTGAAACATATAAGATACTGAGGGGGCTCGACAAGGTAGATGCAGAGAGGATGTTTCCCCTCGTGGGGAAATCTAGAACTTGGGGGCATAGTTTCAGAATAAAGGGTCGCCCTTTTAGAACTGAGATGAGGAGGAATTTCTTCTCTCAGAGGGTCGTAAATCTGTGGAATTCTCTGCCCCAGAGAGCCGTGGAGGCTGGGTCATTAAATACATTTAAGGTGGAGATAGACAGATTTTTGCAAGATAAGGGAGTGAAGGGTTATGGGGAGCGGGCAGGGAAGTGGCTTTGAGCCCAAGATCAGCCATGATCTTATTGAATGGTGGAGCAGGCTCGAGGGGCCAAGTGGCCTGTTCCTGCTCCTATTTCTTATGTATGTACCAAATCAGATAAATCCTGATCATTGTGATCTCCTGGATGAGTTTTGAGGGACTGGAGAGGAATTTTCCAGATCTATTTTCTTAATTGCCTTTGGATTTTTGAATTGGTTTTTCGCCTCTTCGTACCTGGGAGATCAGGGCACTCCTGACCTGATGCACAGGGCATCACAGCTGCTTGGGACAGGCTGGATGGGCCAGCTGGCCTTTTCCTGTCTGATTTTTTTTTTGTATGTTTGTGTAACTATTAATGATTAAAGCTGTATATACCCTGGAGTACTAGCAAGCTGTAGCTTGGGCCGACAGGATGTGCACTTGTGCCAAATCCCTCTCAGTCTTAGCCGTAGCGAGGGGCTGCATCCTGCGGCACACTCCTATCCCTTTAGTGCAGCGTTACTGGAGACCAGGGAACATCTTGCCTTGCTGCAGAGGGTCCAAGAAAAGTGCCCTTTGAACAGGAGGAGTCTCGCAGCTCTGTTGATGTGTGCATCCCTTTACCGAGCAGGAAGGTACCAGCTTCGATCTGCTGAGTTAACTGACCTCGGCCCAGGCAGAGTAAAGCGCTGCAATTTGGATTCAGTCTCCAGGGTGAAGGAGGTGACTATTAGCCAGAGTCCGTACTCCCTCCACTATCCACCACTTGAAAGTGCACCTGGGTGTTGGACTGGAGAGGTTTGAGGTTGGCTGTGATGCTCTCCATGTAGAATAATCTGCTGATATTCGCTGTCCAGATGTCCACATAGAAAATTGCCACTTGAGCCAGATACAGAAGGACTGCTGGTGCCTGTGGCACTGTACCCCAGGAATCAGTGTCCTCACAGGGAGGGAGAGACATGAAGGAAGTTTCTTGTCGGGAGCCTACAGATAATTACTGCTTACTTTCTTTGTGTGTAAAGTCATTTTTTTCCAACCAATTTCCTTAACAGCTGCAATCAGGTGGCATATTCTTTATTCACGAGAGCTCTCTGTTCCAACATGCTGCTGCCATTTGTGAGTGGATTTTCACTGTCGACGTTCTGGTCTTCTACGGGACCTTCTCCTTCGAGTTCGGCTCAATCACCAACGAGACGGTGCTGGTCATTCTGAGGCGAGGAAGCAGCCAGACCTCCAAATCCCCGGGAAGTAGCACGTCTGCACACCTGAACAGTAACCCCGAGAGCATCGCCATGATTTAGCTGCAGCCCAGACTGAGGCAGCAGTTTGGACTTCTCTCGCTCATCGGACATCAGGCTGTGGCACTCAACGTCCTTTTTAAAAAAAATGACTTTTGTATCTGTTTTCTTCTGTGGTAAGTCTTGGTGCGAGTATGAGATTTAATTTAATACAACTAAAGAGTGGGCAGTGCCACTCGCAGTCCCTTTAAATCGGTTCATTTCCGAGAGCTGATTATCCATCAATATAAACATTTCGCAGCCTTGGATTTATGGGCAGTGCCTGAGACCAGGGCTGGAGCCAGCAGATCGCCAGCTCGGCACACTCAGTCCTGCATTCTCCCCGAATCACTTACTTTTGTCAAGTGATACTTAAAAGTGGGTTAAATGTATAATAAGTGGGTTTGGATGTACGGTTTTCAAATTCACTCAGCAGATTTTAGTTTCTGTAGTCTCAGTCTGTCGGTAAGATGACTATTTTATCTACTACTACCCAGGAGTGTTTTCTTCCCCTGCATGAGCACGGGTGAAAGCAGGAATATGGGCCGGGTCTGCTCGCGAATACGCCAAGTGCATTTATTTTTAAACAAAGCAACCAGAAACCAGCCTTTTCCTGTCGGGTGTTTGATTGTCGAAATTACCAGGTAGCCTCCCTCTTGAGACCGGACAAGGGGATTTGAAATGGGACGGGAGGTTACCCCTGTCCAGGTTGTTGCCGATCACTGCCATATAGCACAGGTCACAGAGACGCTTGTAGCTCGCACTCCAGACACAGTTAATAAGCTAGGAGATGCACTAGAGACTGAACAGACACGGGGGGAACCAGTGCTGATTTCTGATCTCTCACCTTGGGGTACGAGGATGTATCCTGCATCATGTTCAACTGGTGCTTTTCACATTCGGGACACAGTGCAGCCAAAGGGTCAGTGAGCAGACTGCTCCTACACAAGGGCCAACCTATTTATGAAAGAAGCCAATACTGGGCATTGATTTGTGCAGTGGTTGGAATCCTTTCCCCTTTCACTTCTGGGGGTTGGCTTCCATTCCAGACAGAAAGGCAAAGGGGCTGGAATTTGTTTGGGGCGCTAGCTTTGTGCTACCGCCCAAGAAAATTTTACTCCAAAATCTCTGATGAAATACTAAGGGTCCTAATCAGTTTTCTAGCGTTTGAATCCAGCCTAAAAGAAATAGTGGACATGCCCTCTCTGACACGGAGATTGGTGTCATGGTGGGTGAGACACTTGAGTTTGAATCCAGCCCGAAGTGAGGGGATGATGGGGGAATAGGTGTCATTGTGTTTTCGACACAGCCCGATCATGTCATGCTGGTAGGATTGAACGCCGCTCAGAGTGAAGAGCTGACAGGAGGCTAGATGGTGTGTTATTCCTTTCACCTCTAGCTTCACATCCAGCTGGCTTCTGTCTCTCTGATGGCTGAGCAAGATCCTCAGTAAATCATTTAGCTGGCCTGAATTCTGTTGCTGGGGAATGGTTCCATTGCACAAAACTACCCTTATCTTAACACTAATCAAGACATTTCATCACAAGGTCCTTGGAACCTGTGAAATCGGACCGTGGTTCAGGCTGAGGTTGTAGTGGTGTCTGAGGACTGGAGCAGAGCTGGAGTATAACTCCACAGAGTAACAGATACCACCAAAGTGTGTGAGGCGGGTAAACTCCTAGCACAGTCACGCCTGGACCTGAAGAGGTGCATTCGGGTATAAAATGAGCCCACGCTGATCACCCCAACATCCAGCTCTGCTTGTAACAATTTAATGTGGGTCGAGTTTTTAATCCATGTCAGTAAAATAGTATGGCTGTTCTAGTTCTCAGTTATACACACACTTCCACACACCGGAACGAGGGCTTTAGGTGACACATTTTAAAAGCAGTCAGCATATCATTGGGTGCTTAGTGTGAAATGTGGCATAAATTACTTGCTCCCATCACCAAAGGATGCTGTGCCACAGTTTGCTTTGTAGAGTACAACGTAAGATTTGTGCATGGATTGTATCCACTGTGGGGAACGCTGGGTCTGCCTCGCTGTGTGCCACTTTGGGCTGACCATATTGTAGCCATTGTACAGCGGAGCAGATAGTATATACAGACAGCCCTCCTCCTTCCAGTGGGCCAACTGGCTGAAGGACATGGGCTGACTGAGGCTACCTTGTAATATATTCAATAACAGGTCAGTGTTTGTTAGGAAAAGCTGGAAACTCAGGGAAAAACACAACATGATTGGGTAGCAACGGTGGTGTTTGTGTGGATTGACTTTGCCAAATTGAGGTTAGACCCTCGGTCAGACAGTATATCATTCACCTGACGAAACAATCCACACTCGCCCACACCCCTCCATTGTTGCCGAAATACTAAAGACAGGATTTGATGAACTGCTTGCTCTGTTGGAGGCAGTGGGATTCCTGCCTGAGGTGTTGCCTCTTTATAAGGCTTTTGTTGTTGCAGCAGGGAGACAGTGCGACCCCTGACCACGGAGCGTGGTCATTAATCTCCGAGCATTCACTTCCAGGATACTGTACAACAAAGTATTCCAGCAAGGGATATACATTTGCAATATACATTTTTCATGAAACCTAAACCTCCTACATCCACAAAATGTTATCCAGTTGTAAATGCCCTTTTGTAATTGCAGTGTCTTTTTTGAGCGAGTTTTCTCCCCCGCCACTCTAAAGGCACTGGTTTGCTGGGATGTGGTTCCTCCAGTAGTTCACCCAAGTGCCATTCTTCACGTGCGAGCCTACAGTGAGTATAGGCGAGCTATTTGCTGGGGGGGAGCAGCACAATCTACATCCAAGTGCAGTCACTGGATGGCAGTCAAGAGCAGGACCCTGACTGATGTCCTGCCCCCCCTCAAATCTAGAGAAGAGGCGGCCAGTTGAGGCGGCTCACTCTCCACCATTTGCCATCACCTAACTCGAAGCAGTCCTGGCGTCTCCAGTCTGTGTGGTTTTGTTTATTTACAGCGAAGGGAGTGAGATCTTGCAGGTAATTAATTGCAGCAAAAGCAGTAGTGGACCGATGGAGCCTCTTGCAATTTTACAATAACTCTAAATTTTGAATAGTTGACATAAAATCGAGTTGGATTTGATCAAGCAGCTGTAAGTTCCACTCAGAACTGCTGGGCACCAGCAGAATTTTAACAGAAGCAATGGAGCTGGATGAAGTCAGGGTTTTAAAACTGTGAAAAGTAAATTTGCTCCCTAGAATTTTAAAACGAAAGCTGTAACTTGATGAATTCACCTTAACGAGCCTGCCTGGAGACTTTCATCTGTTCAAGGAATGTTAAACAGAAGGGAAACTACATGCCCAACCACAGCGACACAACTGAAGTTCCCCGGCTGCCTCAATGCATTCTGTGTCTCCTGCCATCACAGCTAGACCTTCAATATTAGGGCAAGGCTAAGAGCAACATGTATCCTGGCTTTTTATGTTTTTAATTTATTTATTTCAAAAAGGGAAATATTTGTCGACTAAGATTTTTAACTAATATTTTTAATTCTGACTGACGTTGTGCTTGAAGAGGACTTGTATTTGTAATGGGATTTACAGAAGAAATGTTCAACATTATTCCAGAAATTGCCCTTTGTCGGGGCCTTGCAATGAGCCACAATTTTAAACCATGCATCAGGAATTTAATTTTTTTAATAAACATTTTTGTAAATGTTGTAGTTCCTTTCTTTGTTGTCCACCCTTCAGATGAATCCTTTGCACCCGCACCGCCTGCTCTCAAAGTGTGGCACAGCCCAGCCAGCACCCTCCCTTTGGGCAATATTCCACTGAATTTTCCTCGTTTGTCCCTCCTAAGCTGCAAATGGACAATATTCCCTTTCAATACATTATCATTGGGTTGCAATCAAGACTACTCTAAACCATTCTTTCCCAGGATCTCAATACTGTGGAATTACAACAGAAAATGCTGGAAAAACGCAGCAGGCCAGGCAACATCCGTGGAGAGAAATTAGAGTTGACGTTTCGGGTCAAAACCCTTTTTCAAAACTGGAAAGGAAATTAAATAGATCGAAGGCAGGGCTGCGATCGAACAAAAATAGGGCAGCACGGTGGCATAGTGGTTAGCACTCTTGCCTCACAGCGCCAGGGACCCGGGTTCGAATCCGGCCTCGGGTGACTGTCTGTGTGGAGTTTGCACATTCTCCCCGTGTTTGCGTGGGTTTTCTCCGGGTGCTCCGGTTTCCTCCCACAGTCCAAAGATGTGCGGGTTAGGTTGATTGGCTATGATAAAAAAAAAATTGACCCTTAGTGTTAGGGGGATTAAATACGTGGGGTTACGGGGATAGGGTGGGATATGTGTTGGTGTAGGGGTTATGGGGATCGGGTGGGGTTTGTGTCGGTGCAGGCTCGATGGGCCGAAATGGCCTCTATCTGCACTGTGAGGTTTCTGTGATTTCTGTGATTCTGTGAAAAGAAGTAAAGAGGTAGTCAAAACCAGATGAGATGGTAATAGGACAGTGGAGACAAAAGATGGCTCAGATTAGGTGTGAAGTGTACTGGCAGAATGAGAGACAGCTGCCATGTGGGGGAGAGAAAAAAAAGGAAAGGGGGGCGGGAAGGAAGATCCAAAACAAAGGGGTGGAAAAAATAAGTAAAACTGTAATAGGGGCCGAGGCCTGCTGAGCTTTTCCAGCATCTGCAGTATTTTGCCATCTCAATACTGTGGAACTCCTTTACCTCTGTCAGTCTTCCCTGTCCCAATGCTCCCACCCCCCCCCAACCCCAAAAGGAGATATTAAAGTCATATGAAAATAATGGATTGCAGGCAGCAAAATCTACCAATAAAAATAGAGAAGCTGAGCTAATCAAATATTTTCTGAAAAACCTCATGGCTGCCTTCTTTCTTCAATATGCTTCGTTTTTTTAAACATGATAAAGACATGACTGAATTTACCCATACTGTAGCAATTTCTGTCTGACTGTTTTCCGTTGGAGGGCCGAGTCTATCTCAGAATCCTGAGCTTTGTGTTTATGCAGGTTTCCTATGAGTTGAGAGGAAAGCTCTAGGCTTCACCTCCCACCACATAACTGTGCATGCAAATTTGATAAATGTTTATGGTTGACAGCAAGATTGGCCATTCACAAAACATGCTGTAAGCCCTGCCCCCTCCGACGGAAAATTACTGGCAATAAAACAATTTTTAGGATAGTAAAAGTAATCAAAATATTTTTGTATAAATTACCAAATTAGGTAAAGTATGAGTTCCTTACCTTTTTCTGAGATTTTCTTGAAAGAAACAATTGATATATTCAAGTGATACCATGTTACATCTGTAACAAATTAAACTTTAAACAATGTCAAATTTAAAAGTAGAACCTTTATATTTTGTAATGTATTTTAAATGACTACATCGGCTGACTGCTTTTGATTTGTTTATACTGAGAACATGAAAACAATGATTATTCATATAAACAAAATAGGTTTCAGGACTATCATTCAAGTTTGGAGGAAATTTTGAATAAAAGTTCTTAATTTCAAGTATTTTACCAACATTGCTTAAAAAACATTGCAGAGATATTTGGAAAAGAATGAATGATGCAAATAAAGGACTGAACTAAAATTATAATATTTAAAAAATCTTATGTCTGCAGGCACTTCCTGTTAACTTTTTTTTCCCATTTTAAGTTCCTACTTCTACAGTTGTAATGGAAACTGTAAACTTATTAGGCTGTAATTTCTATGATAACAAGCGTAGCCTCCCGAAGCTCGAAGGATGCGCGGCCTTCACACGCACCGATGGCAAGAGGCTGTGCGTAGAATCGGTCGCCTCTCAACTGGACTGTCACAACTGGCTGGCATGGTGTCCGTGCTTGAACTGTGGTCACGGTGGGTAAAAGCTAATCACTTGCACACAATGCAACTGCGTGTGTGTGTGTGTGATTTCCACTCGCGCACAATTACACTGCAAATTGTGGGTCACGCAGCGCTGAGGGAGAGCTGCACTGTCAGAGGTGCCGTATTTCAGATGAGACGTTAAACCCTCTTGGGTGGACGTAAAGATTCCCACGGCCACTATTGGAAGAAGAGCAGGGGAGTTCTCCCTGGGGTCCATATTTATCCCTCAACCAACATTGCTAAAAAACATTATCTGATTATTATCTCATTGCTTTTTGTGGGACAATGCTGTGTGCAAATTGGCTGCCATATTTCCTACTTTGCAACAGTGAATATAGGACTGGAAGGTTTTAACTATCAGGAAAGACTGAACAGGCTGGAGCTATTTTCTCTGAGAAGACTTTGGGGTGACCTAACAGAGGTCTTTAAAATTATGAAGGGGTTCGATAGAGTAGACGTAGAGAAGATGTTTCCTCTTGTGGGGAAGAGCAAAACTAGAGGCCATCAATATAAGATAGTCACTAATAAATCCAATAGGGAATTCAGGAGAAACTTCTTTACACAGAGTGGTGAGAATGTGGAACTCACTACCACAGGGAGTGGTTGAGGCAAATAGCATAGATGCATTTAAGGGGCAGCTGGATAAACACATGAGGAAGAAAGGAATCGAGGGATATGCTGATAGGGCAAGAGGAAGAGTGGTGGGGAGGAGGCATGTGTGAAGCATAAACACCAGTTGGGCTGAATGGCCTGTTTCTGTGCTGTAAATTCTTTGTAATACTACTGTCCCCACACAGTGGAAGTGCTGGCTGCAGTGCTTCCACTGGCGGGAGGGTGTAATTACATTGTGACAAGTTTACAGTTTACATTATAAATGTGTAACAAGGAATTTATAATGGCAATATAAAAATAAGGACAGAATGTTTATGACTTTAAAATAGGGACTGAATTGCTGTACATTTGTGCACCCTGTCCAATTATCCCTCAGCCCCCAACCCTGCTTCAATCCAAAGGCTGCATTTGGTCTTGATGCGAACCACCACAGGAGATTGACGAGTGTTACATATCACTTGGCCAGTACAACAAGCTATACCCTAAACAGATGGATAGTAAAGAGCTACAGAGATTTATGTAAATAATTCCAATACCTATCGTACTTAAGGAAAATATTTACTTTCTAGGAACCAATCCTAACCCACTCAAGTACGATAGCAAAATACTGCGGATGTTGGAAATCCGAAATAACAACAGAAAATGCTGGAAAAACTCAGCATATCAGGCAACATCCGTGGACAGAAATTTGAGTTGACGTTTCGGGTCGAACCCTTCTTCAAAACTGGAAAGAAAAGATAGATCGGAGGCAGGGCTGCGATCGGACAAAAGAATAAAAGAAACAAAAGAAGTAAAAAAGAGACAATAAAAGGTGTTAGAAGCTAGACGAGATGGTAATAGGCTGAGATTGGGTGTAAAGTGTACTGGCAGGGCAAGGGATAGCTGCCAGGTGTGAGAGCGAAACAAAAGGAAAGGGGGGGGGGAGAAAGGAGTGGAAAAATTACAAGAAAAAATGAAATAGGGGCCGAGGTTATGATCTGAAATTGTTGAACTCGATATTGAGTCCGGAAGGCTGCAGAGTGCCTAATCGGAAGATGAGGTGCTGTTCCTCGAGTTTACATTGAGCTTCCGTGGAACAATACAAGAGGCCAAGGACGGTGAGGTCCAAGTGGGAATGGAGCGGTGAATTAAAATGACAGGCGACCGGAAGCTCGGGGTCACCCTTACGGACTGAACGGAGGTGTTCCGCAAAGCGGTCACCCAATCTGCGTTTGGTCTCCCCAATGTAGAGGAGACCGCATCGTGAGCAGCGAATACAGTATACTAGATTGCGAAAAGTACAAGTAAATCGCTGTTTCACCTGGAAGGGGTGTTTGGGGCCCTGGACAGTGGGAAGGGGGGAGGTATAGGGGCAGGTGTTACATCTCCTCCGCTTGCACGGGAAGGTGCCAGGCGAAGGGGAAGGGCTGTTTGGGGTGATAGAGGAGTGGACTAGGGTGTCTCGGAGGGAGCGGTCCCTGCGGAATGCTGAAAGGGGAGGGGAGGGGAAGATACGTTTGGTGGTGGGATCACTTTGGAGGTAGCGGAAATGCTGGAGGATGATCCATTGAATGTGGAGGCTGGTGGGGTGAAAGGTGAGGACAAGGGGAACCCTATCGTGGTTCCCAGAGGGAGGGGCAGGGGTGAATCGTCCTCCCCATCGGGGAATTGAACCCCGGTCTCCGGCGTGACAGGCGGGAATATTCACTACTATACTAACGAGGAACTGACACGGTCGAGGGCAGTGTCAACCACGGTAGAGGGGAATCCTCGGTTGCGGAAAAAGGAAGATATGTCTGAAGCACTGGTGTGGAAGGTGGCATTGTCGGAGCAGATACGGCGGAGACGGAGAAACTGGGAGAATGGAATAGAGTCCTTACAGGAAGCGGGGTGGGAGGAAGTGTAGGAACCCACTCAAGTCTTTGTCTCAAAGGAGGTTTGAGAAGCAATCCCTTTGCAAGTTCTTCACTGAAGTTGTGTGCCCTTCACGCAATAGTACAATCCTGCCAGCGATCCCACGGGAGGTCAGTGCACATAAAAGTCTTGCATCTAACGCAAATGTCTCTCTGTCAGTTGGCATGACTTGCACCTGACTAGCTCAAATCTCACATTCATAAAACTGTAGTAAAAAAAAACAACAGGTAAGGAATGCGCCAATCAAAAACAGGTAAAGTAGGTAGAGTTCTAATGAAACACTAACGATTTAAGAAAACAGTTAATCAACCATGAACAATCGGGAAAGATAATCAATAAAAAAAAACAATGAAATCGCTCCAATTGGCTTTTGAAAATCGTTTCGGCCACCCTCTTGGATTCTTTGTTAGATAAAAAATAATATTTGTAACATAATACAGGCATTACAAATTACAAGATTTACTAGCTGATGACAAAACATCCCTGTAAAATAGTATTTGTTCAATTCAAAATATGAGTAACTGAGGCCTGTGCTTCCCTGTGAAACCTGGCGTTTGAGCTCATGAGGCTCCCCAATTTCAGCTACCCAACAAGGTAACAAACGTCCCAGTGCATTTGTAATTCTGAGCTTGCCTCGGTACAATGTGTGGAGGAAACTTCCATCGTCCATGTCAGTCAGTCTCGTCAAGCAATGAGTGCAGCACAACGCCTGAGGAATGTCAGATTATAACATTAACTGTTAGTTTGATTTTGCGAGGTACGTTTTGACAGGAGAAAATCTTTGATGGTGTTGTTTATTTCTAGGTAAAGAGAAGATAGAGAAAAGAGCAAGACAAAGGCAGAGAGAATGGGGGGAAAGCTGAAAAGAGAGATACAGAATGCAGATACTAAAAGAGACAAGAGCGAGAGATAGTGAGATTGAGATTTATTTATGTACCTGCAGTGGGTAAGAAAAACGCCATTTTGCAGGAACCAATCAAAAAATACTTCACCGTCCCGAAAGAGACCTCTTGCCAACATCTTTCCAAATTGTTTCAAAGGAAATTGCAACAACATAAATCTGACTCACCATGGGAGATGTGCTTGTATACATAACTGTGTTTGTTGATTGTAAATATCACCCCCTCAGTGTGTAAATGCTGTGTGGCACCGAACCATACGGAACTAAAAGGTTCAGGTTGGATGCCTGCGCTGTGCTGAGGAAGCGCTGGGCTACAGGAGTTCTATAATTGGCCTCAGTATTGCGGAGTTAGAATGGGAATGGTCAGCCAGATCGCTATCCAGTGACTCCTGCTGCAAAGTGCATGCGTGGACACCGGACGAGAACAGAATTAGGCTCAGTTGTGATGCCCCAATTGGTTGAATGGTTTGCTGATACTTGAATCCCCATTTGGATGAGGTAGTGGAAGGTGACCAGCACCCATTGAGTCAGACCCCAACAACACCATAGCCTCAGAAGAGAAAGGAGAAACTGGGGGGAGGAATTCATTCCTCACATTTTCCAGGTGTTGACAGCTCTGTAAACACGCAAAGATTATTTGAATCCAAAGTCAAAACCACAAACAAAAAGGTGGTACACAAGGGACAGACTCTTTCAATCCCCAGGGAACTTGTATTAATGTTTATTATCTGTCACAGCATCTCAACATGAGCATTGTGGAAACCGATCGATTCATGCCTTTTCCACTATAAAAGGAACCCAGTTTGGCTCTGTGGGTAACAATTTGTTCTGGGTCGGAAAACTGTTGGTTTGAGCCCTAAACCAGTGCTGAAACACATAACCCAGGCTAACACTCCAGCGCAGTACTGAGGGAGTGCTGCAGTCAGAGGTGTTGTTCTTCAGATGCTATTTTGAACAGATGCCCTGTCTGCCTGTTCAAAGTGGTCTCTTGGTGTCCTGATCGAAATTACTCCCTTAACCAACGCCACTAAAAAATAGTCTCAGTGCAGTTGATGCGATGTTGCTGATTTGCAATGGCTGCTGCATTCACCTACCTAATAATGGCCACTGCTCCAAATGGCATTAATTGTGTAAATCACTTGGAGAAATTTTGACATAACAGGAATATAAGGATTATTGTAAAAACAATTGTATTGCCAGTTAAAACACAAGATATCGGCATCAATAAAGGAATTGTGTGCATCTGTTCACTTTGTCCCTGGGGAATACTGCACAACCTTGAAAGACTAAATGATGTAGTTGAGAAATAATGCGGCAAGTGAGGGGGAGGGAATACGATGACGTCACTTGAATTGAAGGGATCTGATCAGCAAAGTGCAATACTGCTGCCTCGTGGAACAGCAACACTACTGCATGAAGAGAGACCCTTTCCCCAGGACCGGCTACACATGTCAGACAAGTGCTCTTAAAAAGAGGCTGCTGAATGTTTTTATGCAGAACTTTCCCTCGGGAGATTAAACAGATGAGATGGAGTGTGCGAATGGTTAGGGTAGGTTGTCGTTGGCTTATGGAAGGAGCACACTTGATGCATTGTCCTCATTCCACACAACGAGGAGTCTGTACTGCTGAAACTAAAGCACAAAGCAACCTAGAGATGGCACATTAAAACATCGGGTAAGGATTCTCAGTCATCCCTGAATAGTGTAGATTCAAACTCAATGACGGCCATCCATACTACTGAATATTCAAACAAGTTCATCAATAAAAATAGTAATCATTGAAACTATAAAACATTGCTGTATAAAAGAGGAATGACTCGTCTACACTGGGAACAGCTATTTTAAACAGGGGTCTACTGCAGACTGCTTCTTCCCCTCCCGAAGGCTAATGTACGGTTCCATGGCCACCAATTACCGTCTGATAACTCACCCAACTGGCCATTATTGATGCATGAGCTTTCACAGGGGATAGTGACAGGTTATTCCACCATGAAGTGCACCACAGCCGAGTCCGATCCTGTCCTTGCCCGATGGCAAAATACTGCGGATGCTGGAAATCCAAAATAACAGAAAACGCTGGAAAAACTCAGCAGGCCAGGCAACATCCAGCCCCTACCTTGCTTTAAAATCTATTCCTTTTCCTGCTTTTTTCCAGTTCTGACGACAAGGTTCTCGACCTGAAAACGTTAACTCTGTTTCTCTCTCCACGGATGCTGCCCTGGCCTGCTGAGGTTTTCCTGTCCTTACCCAGTGTCCCCACAACGCACAGGATTGTACACAGCAGCAGGATCCCTGGCTGATTTTATTTTCTGCGCTGCCTCAGCTCAGTTCAATTACTACAGACCAAACTGCGAACTCCCTGCTCTATATGGCTTCCGGCTACTCACTGAGTCATCGAAGAATCGTTGCTTGTCCTTTACTAGCAAGGCTAAAAGTTAGCTTGAGTGAGTTCCGGCAGCAGACCCGAAAAACAAAAACTCGTGTGTTTGGCACACAGATCCTCGATCCCAGTTCAATCCCATTTCCTCAGCACTTTCCGAATTACTGGAGTGTTCTTAAGTGAATAGTCTTTATCCAGATTCACGTACTTACATACAAACAAAGTTACATACAGCCCCAATTCTGCGAGCTGCTTGAAACAGAAGCAGGCCTTAAAAGAACTGAGCACAACACTCCTGGTTAATGTTTTATTTGCAGGTAAAAGTGTTTCGGAATATTCTGCATCATACAACAAAACCTCACACGTCAGCTAAAGTCGAATTTCAATGGAAATCATGAGTTTAATTTTTTTGTCTCCCCCTCCCCACTCACAAATTTTCTTCCCAGCTCTGCTGCAGGTCCTTGTGGAGTATGGGCTCCCCAGGCTGTGGGCATCTTCCGCTGCCTTGCACAAGGGGTCATTCTTCCTATTCCAGCCTTAACAATGAGTGTCACCAGGATATTCGACATGGACATCACAGCCGAAGCCGTCCCATCCATATCCGATATCTACACTCCTACACTTTGCAGCAACGGAAATCCCAGCTGATTTCCCCCCTCCTTGGCCTGGAGTTCTGAAGCATAATGGTAGCATCCTGACTGCCCCAACCAAAAATCAGGCAATAAACTGGGGCTTTCTGCCTTGAAAGGAGGTAAACAATGTTGTAAACAGTGTGGAAAAGATGTGAAGAAAAGGAAATTACGTGGAAAGGAGGTCTTGGGCTTAATCTAGCAAAAGGCAAATTTAAGAATAATAGCAGGAAGTTGTTCTTCACACAGAGAGTGATTAAGACGTGGAATAACAACAGAAAATGCTGGAAAAACTCAGCAGGCCAAGGTGAACCAGAAACGTCGACTCTAATTTCTCTCCACGGATGTTGCCTGGCCTGCTGAGTTTTTCCAGCATTTTCTGTTGTTATTTCGGATTTCCAGCATCTGCAGTATTTTGCTATCGTGATTAAGACGTGGAATGGACTCCTGGACAGAGTAGTAGAGGTGAAGACCCTGTAATCAAACCCTGGGTAGAGAAATGGGGGAATGTTAGGGGCATTCTAGGTGGATGAGTCAAATGGCCTTCCTCGTGTCTAATGACCTTGTGATCTTGTAAACTCAGCACAGCCTAGGGCTTCCTGGTCTATGTTTCTGTACACAGATCTTCACCTTGTTTCCTCAATACTTTCCAAGTTACTGTAATGCCGTTAAGGGAATACTCTTTTCGGTAGGACATAGATCCAGCACTTTTCACTGGTCTGGGCTGCTGCAGGGGCAAGTGCTGGCTTCTTGGAACCCCCCCCCCCCCCCCCCCCCCCCGCTACAAAACCGAACAAAGCCCAGTTAAACAGTTCATTTCCAGAGGAAAGGGTTTTATAATAGAACAAAGTAGAATTTCAGTGCAAGGCACCTCTGGGTAAATATTCTTATTCTGAGTCACATTAAAGCAGCACAGAGATTTACAACTACTAGATAGATCTTTGCATAGAAAAAGTGATTTTTTTGTAAGTGATCATAAAGATAAAAATGTTATGAAACAAAAACCAAAAACTAGGAGATGGATACTTTGACTTGGGCGTTTAAAGATGCAATGTCTTTTGTAATTTTCGCCTTAGTGTTAACAGCGGGCTTATTTTGTACCATTACGCCATTATAAATTTTTGTCTTATTACATTCTTGTGAAGTGTCTTGGGGTTACCTATGTTAACGACTCTATATAAATGCAAGTTGTTGTTGGTGCTGTAATAGTCAATGAATCTGCTGACAATCACGCACTGTACACTCTCCCTCTAAAACATCCGCTGAAGCAAGAGACCAGCACAAACGTACCCAGCAAGAGTCAGTATCTTCAGGAAAGGAAAGGGAAAACTGTATAAAATAACCAGTGATAATAAACTGGACAGTAGATTGATGTCTATGGTTTCAATACAAAAGACTTTCATCCCGCACAGCAATATATGTTCGATTAAGTCACAAAAGTGCAACATTTCACTATGTTCAGGCTCTCTATATCTGCGAGTATTTCTTTTAGTGCAGAAAGGAGATTGTGTTGTACAAAGCATTTAATACTTCACATCTTTGTCCTACAAATGTATATTGTTCCCTGTAACCTTTTTAAAAAAAAAACTAAAATGGAATTCAGAACTGGCACTGGATGGTGTGCGGTCAGTACTGGGCCAGCCAATTGCAGTAATACCAAGGACAGTAGCAGTATTTCTGCACAAATGTGGGGAACAAAGGGTAGCAATAGGACTTTCCAAAGCACGCTGCACTGCAGCTGCTCTTGACCCTCGTTCTGCATTTGTTTTAAAGGGAAAGGAGGAGCAAGTAGCGCAGTGTCTGTTGATACAATGCTCGAAAAGCTCAGGGAGCCGAATGGGACAGCGCACTCTCAACATGACCTAGAGGTTAGAAAAGTGCCCAGCAAAGCTCGGAGTGTCCCAGAAGGGCCGCCCGCTGGTGGTCACGTGTACATGGCTCCGTGCAGATATTCCAGGCGCTGCTCCTTCTGTTTTCTTCTCACCTGGAAGAATAAAATAAAAATAAAAATGTCAGAACTTTCACTGCTCCACGTCAGCAGCACTGCGCCAGTCTCTCACCAAATCTACTTAAAAAAATCTCTACATCTGGATGCTGGTGACTGGCCCTGGATTCCCGAGCGGGTCTCTGGACCCACAGCTTCCCTGGCTCCCTTGGTGCTGGCTGCGGCGGATGGTCAGTCTGGGACCCTGACATCTCCCAGTCAGCTGCCTTTTCACCTGATCTGCTCTTAGTCTTGTTTATTTCATGTGCTGCCTCTACATCCTCTGCAGATCAGAAGGAGATTAATTCCAGCCCACTCTCCTCGAGTCTTGGCCAATCGGTTTCTGCTTCTGTTGTACATCCTTAACTTATTTAACAGTCTGTCACTCAGGGTTGTTCTGTATTTCTGTCCCATCTGTGTTGACAACTTTAAATTGTTCTAATTAAGTTCCTGCTCTTCAGCCTTGAAAAGGTACACCTCAGAGGGGGCCTTGCAGCAGTATATAGGACACTCAAGGTGGTAAACCCACTGCAGTATTTTCAGATACACCGATGCAGCAAGACAAAAAGTCACACGTCCAGCCTAGTGAAGGCCAACTTCAGGACAGACACCTGGAGGAAGTTTTTTTTTTTTAAATATACAAGTTGATCGACAGCTGGAGTAGGTTGCCAGCAAGTGCAGTTGAGGCCAGGGCAGTGAACCGATTGAACAGACAGACAGATTCTGTCATGGGAAGATGGTCGGATGAGATCAAATAAGCCAAAGGGTCGTCTTCATCCAAGCCTATCTTGTCACCTTGTTCTTTTTTTAAAAATTGGTCCACTGCGGACAGTGAGGGTCTTCCACAGCTCGCAGGCTCACACAGCTCTTGCTTCTAATATGAAGAAGTGCATCCCTGTGATGTGATGCTACCCTACCCAACGCCCCCTCCACAATAAACAACCAGTGCTAGAGATGCACAGGTGCGGAAGCACCAGGTGACATGGTCCCTCCTACTGGAGGCCCGCTCCTCAATCCAATACCACATCCTGTCCCCCTAACAGAGAGCAAATAATACAAATGACAACAGAGAAGGTCATAGACTTAGGTAGCAGTGGGGAAATTAAAAACCAGAGCGTGTCAGGAAGGGGTAGAAGGTGTGGAGTAAAAGGTAATGTAATAAAAAGGGCAATAGCAGGAACTAAGTGTCACAAAACATATTTGAAAGTTCTCTATCTGAATGCACGTAGCATTCGTAACAAAATAGACGAGTTAAAGGCACAAATAGCTACATATGGGTATGATCTTGTGGCCATTACAGAAACATGGCTGCAGGGTGACAATGCCTGGGAATTAAACATACCAGGTTATTTAACAATCAGGAAGGACAGGCAGGAAGGAAGGGGAGGTGGGGTGGCTATGTTAATAAAGGAAGGAATCACTGTAATACAGAGAAATGATATTGGGTCAAAGGATCAGGATAATGAAACAGTTTGGGTGGAGATAAGGAATAATAAGGGGAAAAAAACACTAGTGGGTGTAGTATATAGGCCTCCGAACAGTCGCAACTCGGTTGGACGGAGTATCAATCAGGAAATAGTTGAGGCTTGTAATAAGGGAACATCTATAATTATGGGGGATTTTAACTATCATATAAATTGGACGAATCAAATTGGGCAGGGCTGCCTTGAGGATGAGTTCATTGAGTGTATTAGGGATGGGTTTCTTGAGCAGTATGTAACTGAACCAACCAGGGGGCAAGCAACCTTAGATCTGGTCCTGTGTAACGAGACAGGATTAATTAAAAATGTCCTAGTAAAGGATCCCCTTGGAATGAGTGACCATAACATGGTTGAATTCCATATTCAGTTAGAGGGTGAGGAGGCTGTATCTCAAACAAGCGTGCTAAGCTTGAATAAAGGAGACTATGAAGGTATGAGAGCGGAATTGAGTAAAGTGGATTGGGAAAATAGGTTAAAGGATAAGACGATACATGATCAGTGGTGTACATTTAAGGAGTTATTTTACAAATTCCAAAAAAAGTATATTCCACTGAGAAAAAAAGGGTGTAAAAGAAAAGACAGCCATCCGTGGCTAAGTAAAGAAATTAAGGATAGTATTCGACTAAAAACAAGGGCATATAAGGTAGCCAAATCTAGTGGGAGGATAGAGGATTGGGAAAACTTTAAAAGACAGCAAAAAATAACAAAAAGATTGATTAAGAAAGGGAAGATACATTATGAAAGTAAATTAGCAAAAAATATAAAGACAGATAGTAAGAGTTTTTATAGTTATATAAAAAGAAAAAGGGTGGCTAAAGTAAATGTTGGTCCCTTCGAGGATGAGACCGGGAAATTAATGGTGGGAAATATGGAGATGGCAAAAACACTGAATGAATATTTTACATCAGTCTTTACAGTAGAGGACACCAAGAATATCCCAACACTTGACAAGCAGGGGGCTATAGGGGGGGAGGAGCTAAATACGATTAAAATCACTAAGGAAGTAGTACTTGGTAAAATAATGGGACTCAAGGCGGATAAATCACCTGGACCTGATGGCTTACATCCCAGGGTTTTGAGGGAAGTGGCGGTAGGGATTGTGGATGCATTGGTAATAATCTTCCAAAACTCCCTGGACTCAGCAAAGGTCCCGGCAGACTGGAAAACTGCTAATGTAACACCCTTATTTAAAAAGGGCAGTAGACAGAAGGCTGGAAACTATAGGCCGGTTAGCCTAACATCTGTGGTAGGTAAAATTTTGGAGTCCATTATTAAGGAGACAGTAACAGGACATTTGGATAATCATAATTTAATAAGACAAAGTCAGCATGGTTTTATGAAGGGGAAGTCATGTTTGACAAATTTGCTGGAGTTCTTTGAGGAAGTAACATATAGGGTGGATAAAGGTGAACCAGTGGACGTAGTGTATTTAGACTTCCAAAAGGCATTTGACAAGGTGCCACACAAAAGATTATTGCTTAAGATAAAAAATCACGGGATTGGGGGTAATATTCTGGCATGGATAGAGGATTGGCTATCTAACAGAAGGCAGAGAGTTGGGATAAATGGTTCATATTCAGACTGGCAATCAGTAACCAGTGGTGTTCCGCAGGGGTCAGTGCTGGGTCCCCAACTCTTTACAATCTATATTAACGATTTGGAGGAGGGGACCGAGTGTAACACGTCAAAGTTTGCAGATGATACTAAGATGGGAGGGAAAGTAGTGAGTGAGGAGGACATAAAAAACCTGCAAGGGGACATAGACAGGCTAAGTAAGTGGGCAGAGATTTGGCAGATGGAATACAATACTGGAAAGTGTGAGGTTATGCACTTTGGCAGGAAAAATCGTAGAGCAAGTTATTATCTTAATGGCAAGAAACTTGAAAGTACTGAAGTACAAAGGGATCTGGGGGTCCTGGTGCACGAAACTCAAAAGGTTAGTATGCAGGTGCAGCAAGTGATTAAGAAGGCCAATGGAATGTTGGCTTTCATTGCTAGGGGGATAGAATATAAAAATAGGGAGGTATTGCTTCAGTTGTACAAGGTATTGGTGAGACCGCACCTGGAATACTGCATACAGTTTTGGTGTCCATACTTAAGAAAGGACATACTTGCTCTCGAGTCAGTACAAAGAAGGTTCACTCGATTAATCCCGGGGATGAGGGGATGGACATATGAGGAGAGGTTGAGTAGATTGGGACTCTACTCATTGGAGTTCAGAAGAATGAGAGGCGATCTTATTGAAACATATAAGATTATGAAGGGGTTGGATCGGGTGGATGCAGGGAGGATGTTCCAGATGATGGGTGAAACTAGAACTAGGGGGCATAGTCTTAGAATAAGGGGCTGCTCTTTCAAAACTGAGATGAGGAGGAACTACTTCACTCAGAGGGTGGTAGGTCCATGGAATATGCTGCCCCAAAAAGCTGTCGAAGCTACATCATTACATGAATTTAAATCAGAAATAGACAGTTTCCTAGTAGAAAAGGGAATTAAGGGTTACGGGGAGCGGGCAGGAATTTGGACATGAGTCTAGGTTCGGATAGGTCATGGCCCTGTGGGTAGCGGAGCGGGCCCAGGGGCCGTGTAGCCTGATCCTGCTCCTGTTTTCGTGTGTCTAATGCTGTTAGATTCAGGAGATAGTCCTGTCATAGTGGATTGGCGGTTAGGATCAGATCAGCCATGATCTTATTGAATGGCGGAGCAGGCTCGAGGGGCCAATTGGCCTACTCCTGCTCCTATTTCTTATGTTCTTATGAACATTGAGGCATTAACCACCTGAATACACCCAGGAACTGTGCACCATTCAGTCAGTGCCAGCAAGAGCCAGCGATGTGCTCAGCAACAACCTCTGCGCTGTCAGTGCACATCAATAACCAAAAGTACAGAGCTGTGCAAGATCCTTAACGTTTGTATCTAGAATGTGCCACGATCAAGAAAATGTTTCAACTTTATTCAAGTTAACAGAAGGTTGATATACAAAATACATAATTGTGTTCAAAAGCTACTCTCAGAGACAGGTTAAAATATGGGGATTTTCATCATATGAAAGGATACCATGAAATAAAACTAAATAATAGCCATCTCATTTTAATGATGATACAACTATATTAATTTCCATGTCAATGGACAATTCAGCACATAGTCTAATGGGTAAAGAACTCGTTGCCTCGATTAAGAGTAGGAGGTGAAGCAGCAAGTTTTTTTTCCTCTTCCTATTTCCCCCTCCTCTGCTGACTCTCGCTGGAGTATGGGTTGCACGAATGCCAGGCACCATCTGGTACCTCATTCAAGTGACCATTGTTCATATCCAAGTCTAGATAGCGAGTGTCAGCAGGATATTCAAGCACTATTTCCAAGCCCAATCGCGGACACACAGACACGCACACGTCCCAGCGAGAACAAAGGTTCAGTAATTAATCTATCCCTAACCCAGAGGTGCTAAGGCCACGTGTAGCACCCACACGGAGATCGGTTAACTCAGCACAGGTCAGGAATCAAACCTGTAAAACTCAGTACCACACCACGTGGTACATTTATCCACAATCAGCAGGGGCCGCAATGGTTTCTAACAAGGCAGTTCAAATCCTTCCATGTCTTTCTCTGTAAAATGGAATGCTACAAAGAAGTTCTAAAGGATTGTGGAAATGGAAGCGAGGTAAGAACACTGAAATAAAATGGAGGAGTCACCATGTGTAAGGGATAATGGATAAATAATGCAGAGGTTCAGGAATGTTCTAAACAGAGGGCTCATAGGTAACCTCGTCAGACACGAGTGAGGTCACTACAGACACCAGTTAGCAAACAATGGGTCAACTGGAGAAAAGGGATGAAGTAAGACGTAAACTAATCGAGGAGATGAGACAGGATGTGGAATAGGGTAAACTAATCATCAGGATGCAGGGACAGTAACAAATGTGCAACCAAAGAGATGGGACAGATTATAGGATAGTATAAACCAGGAGGAAAAACCCCAGATAGAGAGAGCAACAACCTGGGAGCAACACTCGACAGCAGGGACCTGGGGACAAACCCTACGTAGAGGGTTGGGCAGAGATTGATCACCTCGGACCAAATCAGGGTAATATCTATATAAGTTGTGAGTCTTATCATTTAGAATTGTACTTTAAACTGCGAACGGTGTTTGTTAAGCATTTATTAAAGATAAATCTTTGTACGCGAAATCAGTTGCCTGTGTTTGTTCAGACCAAACTTACATTTGAACCCTAAAAGGAAAATTGCAAACCTATTTGTTCGATCTTTCGAACACCTAGTGAAATCTGAGCAACAGGATACATAGCCACCTTGTTTTGTCTACGTGGATTTACAAGCACAGTAACTGCTCCAGTTACAGTTCTAGGAATTTTTAGAAACATAGAAACTAGGAGCAGGAGTAGGCCATTCGGCCCTTCGAGCCTGCTCCGCCATTCAACGAGATCATGGCTGATCATCCAAACCCTAGCACCCGGTCCCTACACCGACAGCCATCCCACCCAAGCCCTATCCCCGTAACCCCACATATTTAATCCCCCCTAACACTAAGGGCCAATTTTTTTTTTAACATGGCCAATCAACCTTACCCGCACATCTTTGGACTGTGGGAGGAAACCGGAGCACCCGGAGAAAACCCACGCAAACACGGGGAGAATGTGCAAACTCCACACAGAAAGAAGCGTTTGCAGACGACACAAAGCTGGGTGGGCGTGTGTGCTGTGAGGAGGATGCCGAGAAACTCCAGGATGATTTGGACAGGTTGGGTGATTGGGCAGAAGCATGGCAGATGCAATATAACGTGGATAAATGCGAGGTTATCCACTTTGGTGTCAAAAACAGGAAGGCAGATTATCTGAATGGCAATAGATTGGGAGAAGGGGAAGTGCAACGAGACCTGGGTGTCCTTGTGCACCAGTCGCTGAAGGTAAGCATGCAGGTGCAGCAGGCGGTTAAGAAGGCAAATGGTATGTTGGCCTTCATAGCGAGAGGTTTCGAGTACAGGAGCAAGGATGTCTTGCTGCAGTTGTACACGGCCTTGGTGAGACCACACCTTGAGTATTGTGTGCAGTTTTGGTCGCCTTATCTGAGGAAGGATGTTCTTGCCATGGAGGGAGTGCAGCGAAGATTCCTGGGATGGCAGGAATGACGTATGAGGAGAGATTGGGTCGATTAGGCTTATACTCGCTGGAGTTTCGAAGAATGAGAGGGGATCTCATTGAAACTTATAAAATTCTAACAGGACTAGACAGACTAGATGCAGGAAGGATGTTCCCGATGGCCGGGGGTCCAGAACCAGGGGTCACAGTCTATGGATAAGGGGTAAGCCATTTAGGACCGAGATGAGGAGGAATTTCTTCACCCAGAGAGTGGTGAACCTGTGGAATTCTCTACCACAGAAGGCAGTGGAGGCCAATTCATTAAATATATTCAAGAAGGAGTTAGATATATTTCTTAAGGCTAAAGGGATCCAGGGATATGGGGAGAAGGCAGGGACAGGGGACTGAATTTGGATGATCAGCCATGATCTCATTGAATGGCGGAGCAGGCTCGAGGGGCCGAATGGCCTACTCCTGCTCCTATTTTCTATGTTTCTTACTGCACCAGGGCATTCTAGAATATCCTCACCACAGTACAAGCGATAAAATGCTTACCAACAATAAACACAGCACAGTAAAGCTCGGACATTGCTCAGAGAGTTAGGATGGAATTGTCTTACCTTGTCTTGTTTGTACTCCTCGTACTCTTCATTGTCAGTGGGTAACTCGAGTCTGCACAATGGACATGAATTAGTCTGTAAGAAAATAAAACAATGTTAAACTGAGACTTCCTTTCGGTTCAGCGATGCCTGGACAGGGAGCTGGTGCGGTAAATGGCCGCAGCAATGCGTAGGGCCACAGAGTGTTGACAGAAAAGCTCCAAACGCACCAAATTCCCAATCTCATCCACACTGCGAGGGGAGGAACTCCGTGAAAGCCAGGTGTTGCCTCAAAGAGAGTGGGATAAATAAATCAAAAAACAAAATCAGGTCTGCTCCTGGTCCTGAAGATCAAGGAATGGCAGGAAACAGAACAAGATACAATGATAGGTAAAGAAATAAAAAGAAAAACTGAATGCTGGAAATAAAGAACAGGCCAATTAGCATCTGAAAGGGAAAGGCAGATTCATGTTCCAGATGGGACCCTTCATTAGAACTTGCGTCCCAGCTCTGATGACTGGTCCCCACCCAAAACGTTAACCTATCTTTTATCCACAAAAGAGTGAATTAAGCAATGATGGGGGTGAGATATGGGTGGAGGCGGCCAATGTTGAGAAGGTGGAAGTGGGCAATTGTTATGGTGGCGAGGATATGGATTTGAAGCTCAACTCCAGATTTAACAGGACATGGAGGTTATGCACCAGCTGCTTCAGCCAGAGTGAACAGCCCCAACAGGAGATGGCGTCTTTAGCAGAAGCTGAATATGATGATCTTGGGCCTTCCGATGTTCACTGGAGAAAGTTGTGGCTCATCCACAATTTGACGGCAGATAAGTTTGAGAATACAACAGTGGCCATTGAGTCAGTGAGGTGGGAGGGACAGAGCTTCGTGCCATCAGCACTCAGGTGCAAACTGACCCCATGCCTGCAGAAAAATGTGAGTGGAGACTGGTAAAGGAGGAAGTCACCAAGAAGGGTCAGGAGAGGCTACTGCCAGAGATTTGCTGGCCACCCCAAGAAGAGTCAGTGCCCTTGGAAAGGAAAACTGGAGGGATAAAAAAAAAACCCAATTAAATTGTAAATTCAAATCAAACGTCTGAAGCTATAAGACAAACACCTACCTTTCCCAACCAAGGTACAATACAGCCAGAGTGGAAGGAATGTTCACAGGGCATTTTCTTCACCACCTCCTCTTCCTCAAACTCCAGTAAGCAGACCGGACACTTAAGACCTCTGTCTGAATGAAAAGCAAACAATCTTCACTATAACAAGGCACAGAATAATTTTGTGACATGATGCGCTGCCTTATGACCAATGTTTTCTCTAAGCTGTGCGTGTGCACGGTCCCGGGCAGGGATCTGCACGGTCCCGCTCAGGCCGCTGATGAGCTGTTCCATTTGAAATTCCACACATGCGCAGAAATTTAAAGGGACCGCGCATTGAAATAAACAGGCAGCGCACAACAAGAACAATTTACAGGGAACATTGTTTATGGCACTTTTCTAACAGCCATGTGATTCACCTAAATAAACATCCTATCTGTGGAGAGAGAAACAGGGTTAACGTTTCATGTCGATGAACTTCCATCAGAACTGATTCTTTAAAAAAAAATTCATTCATGGGATGTGGGCGTCGCTGGCAAAGCCAGCATTTATTGTCCATCCCTAATTGCCCTCGAGAAGGTGGTGGTGAGCCGCCTTCTTGAACCACTGCAGTCTGTGTGGTGAAGGTACTCCCACAGTGCTGGTAGGGAGAGTTTGACCCAGCGACGAAGGAGGATCGGCCGATATACATCCAAGTCAGAATGGTGTGTGACTTGGAGGGGAACTTGGATGTGGTGGTGTTCCCATGCGCCTGCTGCCCTTGTCCTTCTAGGTGGAAGAGGTCACGGGTTTGGGAGGTGCTGCCGAAGAAGCCTTGGCGAGTTGCTGCAGTGCATCTTGTAGACGGTACACACTGCAGCCACGGTACGTCAGTGGTGGAGGGAGTGAATGTTTAAGGTGGTGGATGGAGTGCCAATCAAGCGGGCTGCTTTGTCCTGGATGGTGTCGAGCTTCTCGAGTGTTGTTGGAGCTGCACTCATCCAGACAAGTGAAGAGCATTTAATTACACTTGTTCCTTGTAGGTGGTGGAAAGGCTTTGGGAAGTCAGGGGATACACTCGCTGCAGAATACCTAGCCTCAGAACTGCTCTTGTTGCCACAGTATTTATGTGGCTGGCCCAATTAAGTATCTGATCGATGATGACCCCCCCCCCAGGATGTTAATGGTGGGGGATTCAATGATGGTAATGCCACTGAATGTCATGGGGCGGAGGTTAGACTCACTCTTGTTGGAGATGGTCATTGCTTGGTGCTTGTGTGGCACAAACGTTACTTGCCACTTATCAGCCCAAGTCTGGTCTTGCTGCATGTGGGCATGGACTGCTTCATTATCTGAGGAACTGGGAATGGAACTGAACACTGAGCAATCATCAGCGAACATCCCCACTTCTGACCTTATGATGGAGGGAAGGTCATTGATGAAGCAGCTGAAGATGGTTGGGCCTAGGACACTGCCCTGAGGAACTCCTGCAGCAATTCACCTCCTATTTCTCAAGTCACAAAGGCTCGTTATATCATTCTTACAGGCCATTTATACTACAAAATGTGTGTTAAATCGGACACAAAATAGGGTTGAATTTACGCATCTGCCGTACCCTACGAGTCTGTGCAATAGATGGAACCTCAAGATCTCTCATGGCTTCAGCGTCACAGGATAAATGCAACCACTGCAGGGTGGTTGTAACAAAGGTCCCAGGCTGTCGGACGACCAACTGGGAAATTCTTAAAAGTTTAGTTCTAAACTGTTCAATGTCAACAAAGAGTGAACAGAGTACGATGCAAAGCCAGCAGTATAACTCAATGCTGCCCTTGTGGTACTCTAAAGTAGGTGCTGATGTCAAACAGGTTCCTCTAGTACAGGAAACTTTCTGGTATCCGGCACGGACGGGACCGACCTGGTGCCGGCCCATCAACAATGCCGGATAACCGAACACTATAGTTAAACCGAACGCTCAGCGCTCCGTCTAAAGCAACAAACCCTGTTGCTTCAAAACAATCGGCACAACTTGCAAGCGTCTCTGTAGCTTAGCAACAGCTTCAGCTACACCCTTGCACAGCCACAAATGGAGTAAAAAAAGTAACTAAAAGTAAAAAAAGTTATCTGCACCAACTCCTGAATTTTGCCGGTGGATAGAGCATTCGTGTTATTTAGTGGCCGGTTAATCAAAAGTTTCCTGTATAACAGCACAGTAAGGATCAAGGGATCCTCCAAAAATAGGTAAGTCGCCAGAATTAACAACTTCTTTAAGTTAAAAAAATAAAATATAAATTCTCACAAAATCAAATATTTAGAAATTACACGAAGATAAGAGGACCCAAATAACGAACCCACCGGGCCTCGGGGCCACCCGGCTCGGGGCCACACCGGGCCACCCGGGCCGGGGCCACACCGGGCCGGGGCCACACCGGGCCACCCGGGCCGGGGCCACACCGGGCCATGGGGGCCCCCGGCTCGGGGCCACACCGGGCCAAGGGGGCCCCCGGCTCTGGTCAAGTTCTAAATAGAACTCAAGAGTTTGGAAGGTATGTTTTGTTGTTATCTGTCCATCTCCAAACTTCTCTTTCCGTGTTTTTCTGCTCCACTGAATCCTCCATGCATGTTTCCCCCCACCCTCACCCCCCATTTTCCAACCAATCTTAATCGACTCCTATCCTGAAGCTGCTGGATCCTTGTACGAGTTCAGTTCCACAGTTGTGGTGGCCAGTCAGGATCTTAGGAACAGGAGGAGGTCATTTAGCCCCTCAAGTCTGTTCTGCCATTCATGATTGATCTGTACCGTGACAAAGTGTTCACTCTTCCCGTGAGTCCGGACAGTGTCAGAAGGTTATTTTCCATTGAGGGCATCAGAGTCTCATCGATCCTGCTCTCAGCAGGTACACGTGTCCACACACACGGTCACATCGATCCTGCTCTCAGCAGGTACACGTGTCCCCACACACGGTCACATCGATCCTGCGCTCAGCGGGTACACGTGTCCCCACACACGGTCACATCGATCCTGCTCTCAGCGGGTACACGTGTCCCCACACACGGTCACATCGATCCTGCTCTCAGCAGGTACACGTGTCCCCACACACGGGCACATCGATCCTGCTCTCAGCGGGTACACGTGTCCACACACGGTCACATCGATCCTGCTCTCAGCAGGTACACGTGTCCCCACACACGGTCACATCGATCCTGCTCTCAGCAGGTACACGTGTCCCCACACACGGTCACATCGATCCTGCTCTCAGCGGGTACACGTGTCCCCACACACGGTCACATCGATCCTGCTCTCAGCAGGTACACGTGTCCCCACACACGGTCACATCGATCCTGCTCTCAGCAGGTACACATGTCCCCACACACGGTCACATCGATCCTGCTCTCAGCAGGTACACGTGTCCCCACACACGGTCACATCGATCCTGCTCTCAGCAGGTACACGTGTCCCCACACACGGTCACATCGATCCTGCTCTCAGCAGGTACACGTGTCCCCACACACGGTCACATCGATCCTGCTCTCAGCAGGTACACGTGTCCCCACACACGGTCACATCGATCCTGCTCTCAGCAGGTACACGTGTCCCCACACGGTCACATCGATCCTGCTCTCAGCAGGTACACGTGTCCCCACACACGGTCACATCGATCCTGCTCTCAGCGGGTACACGTGTCCACACACACGGTCACATCGATCCTGCTCTCAGCGGGTACACGTGTCCCCACACGGTCACATCGATCCTGCTCTCAGCGGGTACACGTGTCCACACACAGTCACATCGATCCTGCTCTCAGCAGGTACACGTGTCCCCACACACGGTCACATCGATCCTGCTCTCAGCGGGTACACGTGTCCACACACGGTCTCATCGATCCTGCTCTCAGCGGGTACACGTGTCCCCACACACGGTCACATCGATCCTGCTCTCAGCGGGTACACGTGTCCCCACACACGGTCACATCGATCCTGCTCTCAGCGGGTACACGTGTCCCCACACACGGTCACATCGATCCTGCTCTCAGCGGGTACACGTGTCCCCACACACGGTCACATCGATCCTGCTCTCAGCAGGTACACGTGTCCCCACACACGGTCACATCGATCCTGCTCTCAGCAGGTACACGTGTCCCCACACACGGTCACATCGATCCTGCTCTCAGCGGGTACACGTGTCCCCACACACGGTCACATCGATCCTGCTCTCAGCAGGTACACGTGTCCCCACACACGGTCACATCGATCCTGCTCTCAGCAGGTACACGTGTCCCCACACACGGTCACATCGATCCTGCTCTCAGCGGGTACACGTGTCCACACACACACACGGTCACATCGATCCTGCTCTCAGCAGGTACACGTGTCCCCACACACGGTCACATCGATCCTGCTCTCAGCAGGTACACGTGTCCACACACACACGGTCACATCGATCCTGCTCTCAGCAGGTACACGTGTCCCCACACACGGTCACATCGATCCTGCTCTCAGCAGGTACACGTGTCCACACACACGGTCACATCGATCCTGCTCTCAGCAGGTACACGTGTCCCCACACACGGTCACATCGATCCTGCTCTCAGCAGGTACACGTGTCCCCACACACGGTCACATCGATCCTGCTCTCAGCGGGTACACGTGTCCCCACACACGGTCACATCGATCCTGCTCTCAGCGGGTACACGTGTCCCCACACACGGTCACATCGATCCTGCTCTCAGCGGGTACACGTGTCCCCACACGGTCACGTCGATCCTGCTCTCAGCGGGTACACGTGTCCCCACACACGGTCACATCGATCCTGCTCTCAGCAGGTACACGTGTCCCCACACACGGTCACATCGATCCTGCTCTCAGCAGGTACACGTGTCCACACACACGGTCACATCGATCCTGCTCTCAGCAGGTACACGTGTCCCCACACACGGTCACATCGATCCTGCTCTCAGCAGGTACACGTGTCCACACACGGTCACATCGATCCTGCTCTCAGCAGGTACACGTGTCCCCACACACGGTCACATCGATCCTGCTCTCAGCAGGTACACGTGTCCCCACACACGGTCACATCGATCCTGCTCTCAGCAGGTACACGTGTCCACACACACGGTCACATCGATCCTGCTCTCAGCAGGTACACGTGTCCACACACACGGTCACATCGATCCTGCTCTCAGCGGGTACACGTGTCCCCACACGGTCACATCGATCCTGCTCTCAGCAGGTACACGTGTCCCCACACACGGTCACATCGATCCTGCTCTCAGCGGGTACACGTGTCCACACACGGTCACATCGATCCTGCTCTCAGCAGGTACACGTGTCCCCACACACGGTCACATCGATCCTGCTCTCAGCAGGTACACGTGTCCCCACACACGGTCACATCGATCCTGCTCTCAGCAGGTACACGTGTCCCCACACACGGTCACATCGATCCTGCTCTCAGCAGGTACACGTGTCCCCACACACGGTCACATCGATCCTGCTCTCAGCAGGTACACGTGTCCACACACACGGTCACATCGATCCTGCTCTCAGCGGGTACACGTGTCCACACACACGGTCACATCGATCCTGCTCTCAGCAGGTACACGTGTCCCCACACACGGTCAAGCAGGGACTATAGGATACAGGCCAATTGTGGCACCCATACGGTCACCCCGCCCGAGAGGAGACTAGGGATCGAAGCTGGAACGCTCTGATCTGTACGGCCCAGAAATACACATGGTGTTCATGTAACCAGTCACAGTTCCGTACACTCCACACCCTGGCACCAACACCGCTCAATCATTTAACAAGATTGAACTGTGGACTCTGCTAATTCCAGCTACACTGCCCCTGGACTGAAACTCTTACCTGCCTGTGCTGGTGTCACAGAAACAGTTGGGAGATTCTGTACAATCTCCTTTTTAGCAGCAGGTGGCAATCGGTGATCCCAGTCAGAAATATCTACTTGCCCGAGGTCCAGATCTATCCCAGCCAACAGTGACCTATAAACATAATAGACACACACAATACAAAAGGAAAATGCATTATTGTTGATGTACTTCATTTTTCTAGTCATCAATGCTGAAACATAAATCTAAATTAGCCCAGAAAGAATGCAAGCAGTAAATAAATCCCTTAGCTGAGGAAGAAGTCAAATTTCTGCTACCATTCCACAAATACTTTCCCATTTTCTGATAGTCTCAGAATTAAGTGTGTATTGCTCAATCTCGACCTACAGGATAAATATTACAGTAATCATATACGGACTCTGAATGGAGTGGGCTCAATGGGCTAAATGGATGTTCTTAAATAGTCCGCTGATACTCACTAACTCAGCTCCCTTAAGAGAAGCGAGGTATCGGAAAGCATCCACTGCCCAGATAACTGTACTCCAGAAAGCACCCACTGCCCAGATAACTGTACTCCAGAAAGAACCCACTGCCCAGATAACTGTACTCCAGAAAGAACCCACTGCCCAGATAACTGTACTCCAGAAAGCACCCACTGCCCAGATAACTGTACTCCAGAAAGCATCCACTGCCCAGATAACTGTACTCCAGAAAGCACCCACTGCCCAGATAACTGTACTCCAGAAAGCACCCACTGCCCAGATAACTGTACTCCAGAAAGCACCCACTGCCCAGATAACTGTACTCCAGAAAGCACCCACTGCCCAGATAACTGTACTCCAGAAAGAACCCACTGCCCAGATAACTGTACTCCAGAAAGAACCCACTGCCCAGATAACTGTACTCCAGAAAGAACCCACTGCCCAGATAACTGTACTCCAGAAAGAATCAGAATTAAAAAACTGCAAATGCTGTAAATCAGAAACAACAGAAAATTCTGGAAGAGAAAAGGCAGGTTCACGTTGAGTGTAGACCCTTCGTGAGAGCTGGATAATGGAAGACAAACGAGCTCTTCAATGCAACTGAACAAAAGGAGAAAAGAGATAACTGGTAGAATGACAAAAATGGTCTTTTGAAAGGCTGGATTGCATCTCAGTGAGGCAATTAAACAAAAAATCAATGAAAATAGTTAAGTATAGCAGTGAAATACAAAATGAAAATACTGGAAAAACCAAGCAGGCTCAGCAGCAGACAGGCCAAGCCCCAGGGTGCAGACCCGCCTTTCCCACACCAGAGCAGTGTTCCACTCCACCAACAGCAGCCTACACCTGTTGCAAATCACAAACACCCCCGGGCCTCCTCGAAGATGGGGATCGCTCAAGCCTGAAGTTGCTAAATTGAACATTAAGACCAGATGGCGTCAGGATGCTCAGGAGCAAAGTTGAGATCCTACTCCTGTAACCTACCGGGAGCTTGGCTGGAATAGTGTAGGTGTCAAAGAGGGGGAGTTAAAGTGGGGTGGGAGAAAGGGCAGGGTCACACTTGTGCACAGAACAGAGATATTCAGCAAAGTGATCAGCCAGTCTGCATTTGGTCTCGCGAAAGTAAAGGAGAATGCACAGTGAGAAAATACAGTTTACTAAGTTGGGATATCAAGTCCTGGGTCAGCAAGAACTTCCTCAAACTCAAATTTGGGAATAGCATAGCCATCCAAAAACTCCACACCTTAACCCCCATTCATCCACCTGAGAGCTGTACAGGCGGAGCCCAACAGTACCCATCTTCAAACCCAACATTCCAGCCACCACCAGGAACACTGAATTCCACTTCTGTCCCTAGCTCACCTCTTCACAAACTGCAACACACATCCTATCCCACACCACGTTCCATTCACTCATCAACCCTGCCCTTGCTATCCTTCGTTAGCTCCCTATTGCCCAATGCATCAATTTCAAAATCATCTTCAGCGTCAGCCGTGGCCCAGTGGGTAGCACGCTCTCTCGCTCGTCTCCGAGTCAGAAGGTCGTGGGGTCGAGTCCCACTCCAAGGGACTTGAGCCTGAAAATCTAGGCTGACACTGCAGTGCAGTACTGAGGGAGTGCTGTAGTGTCGGAGGTGCCGTCTTTCAGATGAGACGTTAAACCAACGTCTGCTCTCTCAGGAGGAGGTAAAAGATCCCATGGCACTATTTCGAAGAGCACGGGAGTTCTCCCGGTGTCCTGCCCAATATTTATCACTCAAGGGGCTGCCGTTTCAAAACTGAGATGAGGAGAAACTTCTTCACTCAGAGGGTAGTAAATCTATGGAATTTGCTACCTCAGAGCGCTGTGGAAGCTGCGACATTAAATAAATTTAAAACGGAAATAGACAGTTTCCTAGCTGATAAGGGAATTAAGGGTTATGGGGAGCGGGCAGGGAAGTGGACGTGAGTCTAGGTTCGGATCAGCCATGATCCTATTGAATGGCGGAGCAGGCCCGAGAGGCTGTATGGCCTACTCCTGCTCCTACTTCTTATGTTCTAACTTCAGTGATACTTCACCTATATCATGTTTTTAGACCAATAATAAACCGGCTTCCATTCACCAGCCGCCTTTCTGGCCCTTGGCCTCTCAGCAGCAACCAGCCCTACCCGACCCTGCCCCACCCTACTCTGCCCCTGCCCCTACTCTACCCCTGCCCTGACCTACTCTGCCCCTGCCCCCTGCTCCGCCCTACTCGCCCCTGTCCCCGCCCTTGCCCCACTCTCCCCTGCCCTACTCTCCCCTGCCCCTGCCCTACCCCACCCTGCCCCTGACCCCTACCCCGCCCTACTCGCCCCTCTCTCCCCTGCCCTACTCTCCCCTGCCCCTGCCCTACTCTCCCCTGCCCCTGCCCTACTCTCCCCTGCCCCTGCCCTTGCCCTACTCTCCCCTGCCCCTGCCCTACTCTCCCCTGCCCCTGCCCTTGCCCTACTCTCCCCTGTCCCTGCCCTTGCCCTACTCTGCCCTTGCCCTACTCTCCCCAGCCTCTGCCCTTGCCCTACTCTGCCCCACCCTACTCTGCCCTTGCCCTACTCTCCCCTGCCCCTGCCCTACTCTCCCCTGTCCCTGCCCTTGCCCTACTCTGCCCCACCCTACTCTGCCCCACCCTACTCTGCCCTTGCCCTACTCTCCCCAGCCTCTGCCCTTGCCCTACTCTCCCCTGTCCCTGCCCTTGCCCTACTCTCCCCTGCCCTTGCCCTACTCTGCCCTTGCCCTACTCTCCCCTGCCCCACTCTTATGTCATCTTCGGTTCCAAGGGACTGCATAAGAGAAGACTCAACCAACGTCACTAACACAGATGATCTGGTCATTATCACATAGCAGTTTGTGGGAGCTTGCTGTGCGCAATTCTGGCTGCCGCGTTTCCCACACTACAACAGTGACCACACTCCAAAGAGTCCTTTACTGTCTGTGAAGCGCTTTGGTCGGCCTGAGGCTGTGGAAACGCCAGCCGGTCGGTCGGGATCTGAGCTGAGGCCTGGCCACACTCACCGCCTGCCAGAGTAACCCCGCTCCCCGACACTGCCCCCTCAGAGCAGGCTGTGGGTGGACACACTACCTGGCCAGCTCCAGTAAGGCGTTCTGCCGGTACTGCTCCTCGGGGTTGCTCGGTTCGCAGTCATGTTCATCGAAATACGAAGCCATTTTGCCGGGGCCTCCCACAGTCACAACCGAACCCAGGCGCGCTGATCGACAGTCCAGCCAACCAACCACCGCCCACCCTCCCCGCAGTCAGCCAATAGGCGGGGAGAGGGGGCGGGTCTTTCCACCCACCGTCGGGTTTGTGTGGTGCACGCGGGCGCGGTGATCGACAACCCAGCCAACCAACCAGCAGTCGCGCGTCGCCCACCGCAGTCAGCCAATGGGGAGAGGGGGCGGGACCTCCCCCACGCTGTCCGGTTTGTGTGACGCGCGCAGGCCCGCGGCTCGGTGGGCGGGGCGCCACCGACACCACGTGATGGGCACTTGCCAACCACCGCGGGTAACCAGGTAACAGTAACCTAGCGACGGTGCTGCCCAGGCTGGTACCAGTGTTGAAGGAAGGCCTTCCGGTCCGGCCTTGTCCCGCTCCTCCAGACAGACTCTCAGTAACCGCTGGGCCTTCCAGCTCCTTTATCATGTTTTTAGTCCAATAATAAACCGGCTTCCATTCACCAGCCTGCCTTTCTGGCCCTTGGCCCTCAGCAGCAACCTGCCCCACCCCCACCCTACCCTGCCCAACATGCCCCACCCCACTCCACTCCACCCTACCCTGCCCAGCCCCACTCCACCCCACCCTGCCCAACATGCCCCACCCTGCTCCTACCCCACCCTCGCCCTGCCCCACCCTGCCCCTATCCCACCCTGCCCAACATGCCCCACCCTGCCCCTATCCCACCCTGCCCAACATGCCCCGCCCCACTCCACCCTACCCTGCCCCTGCCCTACTCTGCCCCAGCCCTGCCCTGCCCTGCCCTGGGCCCTCAAAAGTAACCTGCCTTGGCCCCCAGCAGTACCCTGCCATACTCTGCCCTGCCAGCTGCTGCAGGGCCCGCTGTGCACCTCCATCCCCAGCATTCATCCCCTTCAGGCCGAAGCAAAGCAGCCATGGCAGCCAGAGAACCTTGCAAGAGATTGGGATCTTGCAACCAAACATCGGGCAGTGAAAAACAGGTAATCCGATGGCAATTTATTCAGACGTGGACCAGGCATGGGCAACCAGGGCAGCAGTTACTTTCCATTGGGTCGATATCCTGTCTGGTTTTAAACTGGACTTTGGCAGCGGATGCCTGGTGATTGTGATCTTTAAAAACTGGGCAGATAAAGTTTGGTCTTCCAATGTGAGATTCAATGCCCACATGCAAAATTGTCTGTTCACATGTGTAGGAAAGGGGGAAGCCCAATTCATATTTGCTTCACTGGACCATTTCATATATGCATGTACCAGACCAGTTTTGCACTGGGCAAAAGGTAGTCGCCCTATCACCCATAGACAACAACAACAACTTGTATTTAGATAACACCTTTAATGTAAGTGTCAGCTGTGGCTCAGTGGGTAGCACACTTGCCTCTGAGTCAGAAGGTTGTGGGTTCGAGTCCCACTCCAGAGACTTGAGGACAAAAAGCTAGGCTGACTGACCAGTGCCGTGCTGAGGGAGTGCTGCACTGTTGGAGGTGCCGTCTTTCGGATGAGATGTTAAACCGAGGTCATAGATTCATAGGCTGCGATTTTCCGAGTGGAGGCGGCTTTGATGTTCGGCAGGTTCCGATTCCGCTGCCGGTTTCAGCCGCCCTGAACTTACGCTTTTTGCTTAAGCCCATTTGTGCGCTACCCAGCCCAATCAGTGGGTTCGGGTCTGCTGCTCGCCTCTGCTGACGTCTTTCAGCCAGCTCTCTTTAAGGGGCCCATGCAGCCTTGTTTCTGTTCAATCCTATTCTGCTGCTTCTCGGTGTGGCACTTCTGAAAATGACTGCTGCATGACCCAAGGCATCTCCCAGATTTGATGATGACTCCCTCCATGTTCATGTGGAGTGAGTGAGAGGGCGTCAAGAGGTACTGTTCCCCTCAAACGGACGGAGGAAGCCTCCTAAGCAAACCAAAGCAGCCTGGCTGCAAATTGCTGAGGTCTTTGTGTGGTCGCACCTGAGTTCGGTGCAGGAAAAGGTTCAATGACCTGGTACGCGCAGCAAAAGTGAGTATAACATCACACTTACCTTCAATCTGCTCCCCATCTCCTCTCATCACCAGCACTCTGCATTGTCAATCTACTCCTGCACATCCCACTTTACCCTTGCATCCCTTGCACCCTTAACCATCCCTCTCTCTCTATGTACAGAATCACTTCACCATTCTACTATGCACCCCTCACACTCGCTATCACTGTTATGCAATGGCAACAACTAACAACGTACAGAGAGGGCCCTTGGTATTGGCACCTCACTCCATCTTTGTCTCCCTCTAAGCATCTATGCTATGGATTCTCTACACTCACTCCAACATTCTCACTCAACCTCCACTTGTGTCCCTCATTGCAGGAAAAGAGAACCCACAATAAGAGGGAGAGGGACAGGACAGGAGGAGGGCTACCTTCCATTGCCCAGTTGACCACCGCTGAGGAGGCTGCTCTTGACATCCACGGAGGTGCTGAGGATCTGGAAGTGGGGGACAGTCATACGGGCGCAGTAGAGCAAGCTGGTGACAGCATAGATTTGCAGCCCTCTCATTTAGATTGCATGAGTGACTGATAGGACATCTGATGTTCATTCAGATTGAGTTCTGATCATCTGCACAATTCAATGTGCCTGCTACGTTTACTTCCCCGCAGGACCATCGAGAGCCCCCCTCCCCACTGTCTAGGAGGAAGAGCCGGAAGACTCCTCAGAGGAAGCTGCAACCTCTGAGGCCACGCTGTCAGCAGAATTGAGCGCACCCAGCACCAGCGCAGAGACGCACACCTCAGTGGGTCATTCGCGAGATAGATTAGTGTTGTCACCTGGTGTATCACAGCTCACAAGTGAGCATCAGCAGATGGTGGAGTCAGGGACAGCAGTGGAGAGTCCTCGTCGTAGGCCGCAGGGTGCTCCTAGCTCTGCTCAGCTGCATGTGGACCCTGTGCCTCTGGGGCCATCCAGAAAGAGAGCGGTGCTGGAACTTCAGCAACAAGTGCAGGAGTCTGACAGGTTTTGCATCCATGGTAACTGCGAGTGTGCAGAGAATGGAGGAGTCCATCTCAAACATAAGCAATGCCATGGTGGAGGCAATGGCGCATGAACGCACCACCATGGATAGATGGCAACCTCTGTGGAAAGGATGGCTAACCCATTGGAAAGGATGGCAACGGCCATGGAGGAAATAAGTCGCCAGTGTCAGGAAAACCTGGTGACTGTTTAGAATAGAATGACATCTCTGGAGGAGCGATGGGCAACTATTGAGCAGAGAGACCACAGCTTCATGAATGTCCCTTTGAGGAGGACTGCCAGTGCAGATACGGGTCCTCATGGCCCCCCTGAAGTGTAGCAAGGTGCTCTCCTGCCACTTGCCAGCACTGAGGTGCAGCTGACCCATGAGAGGGATGTTGGTGGTCGACAACAAGGAAGTGTGGGCTCCTCCAAGAGCGCTCACTCCCATGCCACTGCAGAGCCCTCGGTCAGAGCCGCAGATTCCTCACCCAACTGAGATGGCCGCAGGAGGAGCAGACTGTTGCCGAGCCCTCCCAGGCTCCCAAACCCAGAGGACTCCCACCAAAGGTGTCGAAGCATGAAAGTGTGCAAGGTGCCTCCGCATCTGCTGAAGCCACAGGGGAAGCACCACGTAGAAGCACATGGAAGAGAAAGTTAACACACAGATAGTCACAAGGGTAGGCACTTGGGTGTTTTGATGTTATACAAATTTAAGATTATCTTCATCATTTCCATTGTAATAGAAATGTGATGGCAAACGGTGGCATAGTGGTTAGCACTGATGCCTCACAGCGCCAGGGACCCGGGTTCAAATCCGGCCTCGGGTGACTGTCTGTGTGAAGTTTGCACATTCTCCCCGTGTTTGCGTGGGTTTCCTCCGGGTGCTCCGGTTTTCTCCCACAGTCCAAAGATGTGCGGGTTAGGTTGATTGGCCATGATAAAAAAATTAGCCCTTAGTGTTAGGGGGGATTAAATACGCGGGGTTACGGGGATAGGGCTTGGGTGGGATGGCTGTCAGTGTAGGGACCGGGTGCTAGGGTTTGGATGATTAGCCATGATCTCGTTGAATGGCGGAGCAGGCTCGAGGGGCCGAATGGCCTACTCCTGCTCCTATCTTCTATGTTTCTATGTAAACATTCAAAGAGTTGGCCTATGTGTGCCCAGAAATGGAAGTGTCACAGTGAGGTGTCAGGGCGCCTTTCATTTGTAATGATGGTGGTGAGAGTTTATTGTACAGATGGTGTATGGTGTGTTAAGAAGGTGGCAGCCACATGCGTTTGCTTCGTAAACTTAAGCGAATCTGGCATGGATTAGTGCATCCCTTGCATCTTGGCCAGAAATGTGCTCACGTGCTGGTGGAACTGGCACATCCGCCTCTGCAAGGTCTTCCTCTGCAAGAGGCTGTGCGCTGAGCCTCTTGTTCCTCAGGCAGCGGTAAGCCATGCTGCAGTGCAATGTTGTGCAGTACACAGCAGACCACGATGATTCTGGAGACCCTGGCTGGTGAGTACTGTAGGGCTCCACCTGATCTGTCGAGGCATCTGAATTGCATTTTGAGCAAGCCGATGGTTTGCTCGATGATGGCTCTGGTGGAAATGTGGCTGGCATTGTAGCGCTCCTCAGCTTCGTTTGATGGCTTCCTCAATGGCGTCATTAGCCACGTCTTCAGGGGATAGCCCTTGTCTCTAAGTAGCCATCCGGAAAGTTGGGTAGGCGGATTGAAGAGCCGAGGCACAGTAGACTGCCGCAGGATGAATGAGTCATGCAACTGCCAGGGAACTTGGTGCAAACATGCAAAATGTTCTTCCTGTGGTTACATACCAGCTGGACGTTAAGGGAGTGGAAGCCCTTGCGGTTCACAAATACAGCTGGGTTGTGATGGGGTGCCCTAATGGCCACATGTGCAGACGCCCTGCACCCTTAGCAAGCCTGCCATATTTGCAAAGCCAACTGCACATGCGGTTACACTTGCTTCATCTGTGGAGAAGTGGATGTAATTGTGCGCCTTTGCAAAGAGGGCATCGGTAACCTGCGTGATGCAAGTGTGTGCGGCTGACTGGGAGATGCTGCTGGAAGGACCCTGAAGCAAAGAAGTTGAGTGCGGTGGTGACTTTGACAGCCACTGGTAAGGAGTGTCTACCCGCTCCTCTGGGCTCCAGGTGTTGGTGCAGCATTGCGCAGATGTCAGCAACTACCTCTCGTGAAAGTCTCAGCCTCCTTTGGCACTGCTGCTCACTCATGTTGAGGAAGCTCATCCTCGGCCTGTAAACCCTGTGTTGGGGGTATCACCTGCGGCGACGTGCAGCCCTGCGCTGTTGCCCTTTGCAGCATCAGGTGGCTGAGGAGAAGGTTGGCGCTCCTGTTGTTGCTGCTGCTGTTGTGCCTGGTTCTGCTGCTGCCATGGCTGCTCTTCCTCTGATTCTGAGGACCAGGATGAGAGAATATAAATGATTCCCATTCCGCTGGTATATATCTCAGTTGAGAATAGATGTTATAAGCGCTCAGGCAATGTGGAGAGAGGGTTTTCCAAGGAGGTCACAGTGCATATGGATCTCAGCTTAACCACTTACAAGCTCAATAGACCTGCAAAAAGTGTTCCAACACCTCAAAAAATAAAGTTCTGTCATCTGAAAGTCAGCCATGTTACAGGTCCGCCTTTATGCTGAACTCGGCACAATCAGGTGGCGTGTTTTGCGAACGGCAAGGAACACGCTGAAAATGTCCTAAAATGTGAAGAGCCTGCTAAAATCAGATTATGTAGGCAGTTAACAAGCTCTTAAGTGCCTCTCGCGCCGCTTGGTGGCGGCTCTGATCGGGACTCCCAGACCCGACATTTGGCGAAGTTGCGTGGAGGCGGGTTGGGGACCTGCCGTCAATCAAAACGAATTTAACCTCTGACCCGCCTCCAAACCCGCCCTCTGAGTGCCGGCAAAATCACGGCCATAGAGTCATAACGGCACAGAAGGAGGCCATTCGGCCCATCGAGTCCATGCCGGCTCTCTCTAGAGCAACCCAGTCAGTCCCATTCCCCCGCTCTATCCCCGTAGCCCTGCAAGTTTATTTCCCTCAAGTGCCTATCCAGTCTCCCCTTGAAAACATCGAGTGTCTCCGCTTCCACCACTTCCGTCGGCAGCGAGTTCCAGGTCCTCACCACTCACTGCGTAAAAATGTTTTTCCACACATCCCCCTGTATCTCTTGCCCAAAACCTTAAATCTATGTCCCCTAGTCCTTGTACCATCATCTAGTGGGAACAGCTTTTCCCCATCTAGCCTATCCAAACCCGTCCTAATCTTCTATCAAATCACCCCTCAACCTCCTTTGCTCTAATGAAAACAAATCCAGTTTCTCCAACCTGTCCTTGTAGGTAAGATCCCCCATCCCCGGAATAATTCTGGTAAATCTCCTCTGCACCCTCTCAAGGGCCTTCATATCCTTCCTAAAGTGTGGTGACCAGAACTGGACACAATACTCCAGTTGTGGCCTAACCAGCGCTTTATAAAGGTTCAGCATAACTTCTCCACTTTTGTACTCAATACCTCTATTTATGAAGCCCAAGATCCCATATACTTTGTTAACCACTGCCACTTGTCTGCCCATTCTGCTAGCCTTTCTATGTCCTGTTGCAGTCGATTGGTATCATCATCACTGGTTGCCACACCCCCAAGTTTGGTGTCATTGGCAAATTTAGAAATTCTACTCTATCCCAATATCCAGGTCATTTATATATATCAAAAAAAGCAGTGGCCCCAGCACTGACCCTTGGGGAACACCACTATCTACCATCCTCCAGTCTGAAAAACAGCCATTTACCACAACTCGCTGTTTTCTGTCTTTAAGCCAATTCCTTATCCAAGCTGCCACTGACCCACCTATTCCATGAGCCTCAATTTCGTTAACCAGTCTTCTATCTGGTACTTTGTCAAACGCCTTCTGAAAATCCATGTAGACAACATCCATTGCATTCCCTTCATCAATCCTCTGTTACTTCATCAAAAAATTTAATTCGATTAGTCAAACACGATCTGCCTTTTACAAATCCGTGTTGGCTCTCCTTAATTAGCTTAAACCTCTCCAAGTGCCCGTTAATTTTTTCCTTGATTATTGTTTCTAAAACTTTACCCACCACTGATGTTAAACTGACCGGCCTGTAGTTACTAGGATTGTCCTTACACCCTTTCTTGAACAATGGTGTCACAGTTGCCACTTTCCAATCCTCATGCACCTCCCCCACATCTAGGGAAGATTGGAAAATTATGGCAAGCCCTTCCGCAATCTCCTCCCCCAATTCCCTTAGCAACCTGGGATGCAAGCCATCTGGACCAGGCGACTTGTCTACTCTAAGCATACCCAGCCTTTCTAGCACATCCTGTCTATCAATTTTCACCCCTTCCATTGCTTCTACCTTTTCCACTTCTACTGATATTTTGTCAGCATCCACCTCCTCAGTAAACACTGACACAAAGTACTCATTGAGTATTCTAGCCTTGCCCTGCGCCTCTAAGCATATATCACCTTCTTTGCCGCACCCCGCCTCTTACTACCCGCTTACTGTTTACATGCCGGTAGAAGATTTTTGGGTTCCCTTTTATGTTAACCGCCATTCTACTCTCATATTCTCTCTTTGCCAATCTTATTTTCATCTTCATTTCCCCTCTCAGCTTCTTGTATTTGGTCTGGTTCTCCCTTGAAGAATTCACCTGACATGCATCATACACCCTCTTTTTTTGTTTCATCATCTTCTCTATCTCCCTCGTCATCCAAGGAGCCCTTGCTTTGGTTCCCTTACCCTTCCCTCTTGTTGGAATGTACCTAGCCTGTACTTGGAACATCTCCTCCTTAAAGATCACCCATTGTTCCGTTACAGTTTTTCCTGTCAGTCTTTGGTTCCATTTTACCCTGGTTACATCCTTTCGCATCCCATTGAAGTTAGCCCTATTCCAGTTTAGAAGTTCCACTCTAGATTGCTCCTTGCTCCTCTCCATTGCTAATCTAAATCTTATGACACGATGATCACTCGTACCCAAGTGTTCTCCCACTGACACTTGGTCGACCAGGCCCACCTCATTCCCCAGGACCAGATCCAGCAATGCCTCCTTCCTAGTTGGGCCAAGAACATATTGGTCAAGGAAATTCTCCTGAACACATTTCAGAAATTCCTCCCCCTCCTTTCCCTTTACCCTAGCATTATCCCAATCAATATTTGGGTAATTAAAGCCCCCCAATATCACCACTCTATAGTGTTATATCTCTGCAATTTCCCTGCAGATTTGCTCCTCTACCTCCCTCTCACTATTTGGAGGCCTATAGAATACCCCCAATAGCGTGATCAGACCCTTTCTGCTCCTCAACTCTAACCAAATGAATTCTGTCCTTGTCCCCTCAAGAACATCCTCCCTTTCCAACACCACAATGTCTTCCTTAATCAGCACTGCCACCCCACCTCCCTTTTTTCCTTCCCTATCTTTTCTGAACACCTTGTACCCTTGAATATTAAGTGCCCAGTCCTCACCGTTTTTAAGCCACGTTTCCATTATTGCCACAACATCATATTGCCACACTGCTAATTGTGCTTGAAGCTCACCAACTTTATTCGTCACACTTTGTGCGTTTACGTACATGCATTCTAAACCCATTTTTGAATTTTTTGTAGTCTTTCTTAGTCTGCTCCTATCTAATATGGTACTATATGCCTCTCGTACTACTTTCTCCTCTAGTACTGTTCAACACACTCTCTTTTATGCACCTTATTCCTCTTTTCTACTCCTATATGCTGGTGCCCATTCCCCTGCCAGGCTAGTTTAAACCCACCCCAACAGCATTAACAAACCTCCCCGCGAGAATATTGGTCCCGGCTCTGTTGAGGTGTAACCCGTCCGGCTTGCACAGGTCCCACCTTCCCCAGAAACGGTCCCAATGCCTCTGGAATCTAAAGCCCTCCCTCCTGCACCATCTCTCCAGCCACGCATTCATCTGTTCTATCCTCCTAATCCTGTACTCACTAGCACATGGCACCGGGAGTAATCTGGAGATTACTACCTTTTGAGGTCCTGCTTTTTAATCTCTCTCCTAGCTCCCTAAACTCTGCCTGCAGGACCTCATCCCTCTTTCTGCCTATGTTGTTGGTACCGATATGGACAACGGCCTCTGGCTGTTCACCCTCCCCCCTCAGAGTGTCCTGCAGCCGCTCAGTGACATCCTTGACCCTGGCACCAGGGAGGCAACATACCATCCTGGAGTCACGTCTGCGGCCGCAGAAACGCCTGTCTGCTCCCCTAACGATTGAATCCTCTACCACTATTGCTCTTCCGCACTTTTTCCTCCGCCCCCCCCCCCCCCTTTGCAGCTGAGCCACCTGTGGTGGTGTGGACTTGACTGTGGCTGCACTCGTCAGAGGAACCATCGCCCTCACCAGTACTCAGAACAGAATACTGGTTGGAGAGCGCGTTGCACTCCGGGGACTCTTGCACTAGCTGCCTGGTCCTCTTCTGTCTGGCCATCACCCAGTCCCTCTCTGCCTGCATCTGAAGGTGCCGTCTGCTCTCTCAAGTGGACATAAAAGATCCCATGGCACTATTTTGAAGAAGAGCGGGGGAGTTCTCCCCGGTGTCCTGGCCAATATTTATCCCACAAGAACAGACTATCTGCTGATTATCACATTGATGCTTGTGGGAGCTTGCTGTGCGCACATTGTCTGCCACGTTACAACAGTGACTACACTCCAAAAGTACTTTGGCTGTAAAGTGCTTTGAGATGTCCGGTGGTCGTGGTCGGCGCTATATAAATGCAAGTCTTTCTTTAGTAACACGTCCCAAGGCGCTTCACAGGAGCGTTAAAAGACAAAATTTGACACCGAGCCACATGATATATTAGGACAGATGAACAAACGCTTGGTCAAAGAGGTAGATTTTAAGGAGCGTCTTAAAGGAAGAAAGGGAGGTACAGAGACGGAGAGATTTCAGGAGTGAGTTCCAGAGCTTAGAGCCTTGGCAGCTGAAGGCACGGCTGTCAATGGTGAGCAATTAAAATCGGGGATGCTCAAGAGGCCAGAATTGGAGGAACGCAGATATCTCGGAGGGTTGTAGGGCTGGAGGAAATTACAGATATAGGGAGGGGCGAGGCCATAAAGGGATTTGAAAACAAGGATGAGAATTTTAAAATCGAGGCATTGCTTAACGGGGAGCCAATGTAGATCAGCGAGTGCAGGGGAATTGGGTGAACGGGACTTGGTGCGAGTTAGGACACGGGGCAGTGAGCACAGGGGAATTCGGTGAACGGGACTTGGTGCGAGTTAGGACACGGGGCAGCGAGCACAGGGGAATTGGGTGAACGGGACTTGGTGCGAGTTAGGACACGGGGCAGTGAGCACAGGGATGATGGGTGAACGGGACTTGGTGCGAGTTAGGACACGGGGCAGTGAGTGCAGGGATGATGGGTGAACGGGACTTGGTGCGAGTTAGGACACGGGGCAGTGAGCACAGGGGGTGATGGGTGAACGGGACTTGGTGCGAGTTAGGACACGGGGCAGTGAGCACAGGGGGTGATGGGTGAACGGGACTTGGTGCGAGTTAGGACACGGGGCAGTGAGCACAGGGGTGATGGGTGAACGGGACTTGGTGCGAGTTAGGACACGGGGCAGTGAGCACAGGGGGTGATGGGTGAACGGGACTGGGTGTGAGTTAGGACACGGGGCAGTGAGCACAGGGGTGATGGGTGAACGGGACTGGGTGCGAGTTAGGACACGGGGCAGTGAGCACAGGGGTGATGGGTGAACGGGACTGGGTGTGAGTTAGGACACGGGGCAGTGAGCACAGGGGTGATGGGTGAACGGGACTTGGTGCAAGTTAGGACACGGGGCAGTGAGCACGGGGTGATGGGTGAACGGGACTTGGTGCGAGTGAGGACACGGGGCAGTGAGCACAGGGGTGATGGGTGAATGGGACTTGGTGCGAGTTAGGACACGGGGCAGTGAGCACAGGGGAATTGGGTGAACGGGACTTGGTGCGAGTTAGGACACGGGCAGCAGAGTTTTGGATGATCTCAAGTTTACGGAGGGTAGAATGTGGGAGGCCAGCCAGGAGTGCTTTGGAATAGTCAAGTCTAGAGGTAACAAAGGCATGGATAAGGGTTTCAGCAGCAGATGAGCCGAGGCAAGGGCAGCGCTGGATGATGTTACGGAGGTGGAAATAGGCGTGGGTATGTGGTCAGAAGCTCATTTCAGGGTCAAATATGACATCAAGGTTGCGAACAGTGTGGTTCAGCCTCAGACAGATGCTGGGGAGAGGGATGGAGTCAGTGGCTAGCGAACGGAGCTTGTGGCGGGGACCGAAGACAATGGCTTCAGTCTTCCCAATATTTAGTTGGAGGAAATTTCTGCTCATCCACAACTGGAGGTCGGACAAGCAGCCTGACAATTTAGAGACAGTGGAGGAGCTGAGAGAAGAGGTGGTGGTGAGGCAGAGCTGTGCTTTTGGATGATGTCGCAGAATGACAGCATGTAAACACTACAAGATTGCCCCATTCGCAGTCTCCCTTCTGTCAGCTCCCTGCAGCTCTTTGCCTGCGTCCAACTAAATATTGGGCAGACCAAAGCCATTGTCTTCGGTCTCCACCACAAACTCCGTTCCCTAGACACTGACTCCATCCCTCTCCCTGGCCACTGTCTGAGGCTGAACCAGACTGTTCACAACCTTGACCCAAGATGAACATCCAACCACAAATCCGCTCCATCATCAAGATCACTTAGCTCCACCTCCGTAACATGGCCCGTCTCCGCCCCTGCCTCAGCCCATTTGCTGCTGAACCCTCATCCATGACTTTGTTACCTCTAGACATGATTATTCCAATGCGCTCCTGGCCAGCCTCCAGTCTTTCACCCTCCATCAACTTGAGCTCATCCAAAACTCTGCTGCCTGTATCCTAACTCGCACCAAGTCCCGTTCACCCATCACCCCTGTGCTCACTGCCCCGTGTCCTAACTCGCACCAAGTCCCGTTCACCCATCACCCCTGTGCTCACTGCCCCGTGTCCTAACTCGCACCAAGTCCCGTTCACCCATCACCCCCTGTGCTCACTGCCCCGTGTCCTAACTCGCACCAAGTCCCGTTCACCCATCACCCCTGTGCTCACTGCCCCGTGTCCTAACTCGCACCAAGTCCCGTTCACCAATCACCCCTGTGCTCACTGCCCCGTGTCCTAACTCACACCAAGTCCCGTTCACCCATCACCCCTGTGCTCACTGCCCCGTGTCCTAACTCGCACCAAGTCCCGTTCACCCATCACCCCTGTGCTCACTGCCCCGTGTCCTAACTTGCACCAAGTCCCGTTCACCCATCACCCCTGTGCTTGCTGACCTAGGCAAAATGGAAAAGGAGGAGAGGTAGCCCTGATAATAAAGGTGAGACCACACCTGGAGCATTGTGTACAGTTTTGGTCTCATAGAAACATAGAAACATAGAAGATAGGAGCAGGAGTAGGTCATTCGGCCCCTCGAGCCTGCTCCGCCATTCAATGAGGTCATGGCTGATCATCCAAACTCAGTACCCGGTCCCTGCTTTCTCCCCATACCCCTTGATCCCCTTAGCCTTAAGAAATATATCCAACTCCTTCTTGAATATATTTAATGAATTGGCCTCTACTGCCTCCTGTGGTACAGAGTTCCACAGGTTCACCACTCTCTGGGTGAAGAAATTCCTCCTCATTTCTGTCCTAAATGGCTTACCCCTTATCCTTAGACTGTGACCCCGACCATTGGGAACATCCTTCCTGCATCTGGTCTGTCCAGTCCTGTCAGAATTTTATAAGTTTCAATGAGATCCTCTCATTCTTCTAAACTCCAGCGAGTACAAGCCCAATCTCTCCTCATACGTCAGTCCTGCCATCCCAGGTATCAGTCTGGTGAATCTTCGCTGAACTCCTTCCATGGCAAGAACATCCTTCCTCAGATAAGGCGACCAAAACTGCACACAATACTCAAGATGTGGTCTCACCAAGGCCCTGTATAACTGCAGCAAGACATCCTTGTTCCTGTACTCGAACCCTCTCGCTGCGAAGGCCAACATACCATTTGCCTTCTTAACCGCCTGCTGCACCTGTATGCTTACCTTCAGCGACTGGTGCACAAGGACACCCAGGCCTCATTGCACTTCCCCTTCTCCCAATCTATTGCTATTCAGATAATAATCTGCCTTATAATCACCCAACCTGTCCAAATCATCCTGGAGTTTCTCGGCATCCTCCTCACAGCACACACGCCCACCCAGCTTTGTGTCGTCTGCAAATTTGGAGATATTACATCTAGTTCACTTGTCTAGATCATTAATATATATCATGAATAGCTGGGGTCCAAGGACCGATCCCTGCGGTACCCCACTAGTCACTGCCTGCCACTCGGAAAAAGACCCGTTTATTCCAACTCTTTGCTTACTGTCTGCCAACCAGTTCTCTATCCAAGTCAGTACCTTGCCCCCAATCCCATGTGCCTTAACTTTACACGCTAATCTCTTATGCGGGACCTTATCAAAAGCCTTCTGAAAGTCCAAATACACCACAGCCACTGGTTCTCCCATATCTATTTTACCAGTTACATCCTCAAAAAATTCCAGTAGATTAGTCAAGCACGAGTTACCTTTTGTAAATCCATGTTGACGTTGTCCGATCCTGTCACTGTTTTCCAAGTGCTCTGCTATTACATCTTTTATAATGGGCTCTAGCATTTTCCCCACTACCGATGTCAGGCTTACTGGTCTGTAATTCCCCGTTTTCTCTCTACCACCTTTTTTGAATAGTGGGGCAACATTAACTACCCTCCAATCCATGGGTACTGTTCCAGATTCCATCGAATGGAAGATGATCAGCAATGCATCTACTATTTCTCGGGTCACTTCCTTAATTAATAATAATAATTCAACTTTATTGTCATTGTACAATGCACAAGTACATGAACAACGAAATGTGATCTTGCAAGCTCCCATGAGTCCAGTACAAATAACATTAACATTAAACGTAAATAGCACCGTCCTGGGAGAAGCAAAGCCGCTGCGTCTGTGCGCGCCGCCATTCCATTTCCGCCATTCCTCCTGTCCGACAATCTTCAGCCCAACGCCCGGGCCTGCTCACCAGCCGCCCCTCCCGGGGCTCCTTCCGTGACCTTCTCACCAACCGCCCCTCCTCAGGGCTTCTTCCGTGACCTTCTGCACCTGGTCTTCCCTGATGGTCACCCCTCCAGGTACTAACCAGGCCTGGCTCTAGCTTAGCTTCCAAGCCTTGCCAGTGACCCTGTCCCTAGTCCCAGGAACCCTAGGATGTAGATTATCAGGCCCTGGGGATTTATCGACCTACAATCCCATCAATTTCCTTAACACCATTTCCCTACAAATACTGATTTCTTTCAGTTCCTCCCTTTCATCAGACCTTATGTTCCCCGACATCTCTGGGAGGTTATTTATGTCCTCCTTTGTGAAGACAGAACCAAAATATGTATTTAATTGGTCTGCCATTTCTTTGTTCCCCATTATAAATTCCCCTGATTCTGACTGCAAGGGACCTACGCTTGACTTCACCAATCTTTTTCTCTTCACATATCTATAAAAGGACATGTGAAGAGAAAAAGGAAGGAAGGATATACTTGCCATAGAGAGAGTGTAACGAAGGTTCACCAGACTGATTCCTGGGATGGGGGGATTGTCCTATGAGGAGAGATTGAGTAGACTAGGCCTATATTCTCCAGAGTTTAGAAGAATGAGAGGTGATCTCATTGAAACATACAAAATTCTTACAGGGCTTGACAAGGTAGATGCAGGGAGGATGTTTCCCCTGGCTGGGGAGTCTAGAACCAGTGGTCAGAGTCTCCGAATAAATGGTCGGCCATTTAGGACTGAGATGAGGAGAAATTTCTTCACTCAGAGGGTGGAGAATCTTTGGAATTCTCTACCCCAGAGGGCTGTGGAGGCTCAGCCGTTGAGTATATTCAAGACAGAGATCGATAGATTTTTGAATATTAAGAGAATCAAAGGATATGGGAATAGTGCAGGAAAGTGGAGATGAGGTAGAAGATCAGCCATGATCTTATTGAATGGCGGAGCAGGCTTGAAGGGCCAAATGGCCGACTCCTGCTCCTATTTCTTAGTTTGTCTCTAAGAACATACTTCCTCAGCTGGAAATCCAGAACAAGAGGGCGTAACAAAATTAGAGTCAGGCCACACAGGAGTGAAATCAGGAAGCACCTCTTCACACAAAGGGTAGTAGAAATCTGGACTTCTCTCCCTCAAATGGAGTTGAGGTACAGATCAGCCATGATCTAACTGAATGCGGAACAGGCTCGAGGGGCTGAATGGCCTCCTGTTCCTTTGTTCCTATGTACATTAGCATTGCTCACAGTCTCTGGTGTTTATTGAATTTATTCTGAGTAAATTGGTCACTAGGTGGCGTTTGAAAACCACTTAATAGTGAAGTTTACCATTACTATGAAGCTCGAGGAACAGCACCTCATCTTTCGATTAGGCACTCTACAGCCCTCTGGACTCAACACAGAGTTCAACAATTTCAGTTCATAACCTCGGCCCCTATCCTTCATTCTGCCGGCGCCACTCACACGTCATCTAGAGCCATCCTTTGTTCCTTGAATATATCTCTTAATGCCTCTTAATCTCTCCCGCTTTCTATCCTATCTCTGACCTTCCCTTCTGTTCTTTCATCTCCTCCCCCTTTTCCCAGCCCCCACTTGCTTTAAAATCTATCCCCTTTCCTGTTTTTTTCCAGTTCTGACGAAAACGTTAACTCTATTTCTCTCTCCACGGATGTTGCCTGGCCTGCTGAGTTTTTCCAGCGTTTTCTGTTGTTATTTTGGATTTCCAGCATCCGCAGTATTTTGCTATCGTACAAGTTTACTTTTTTATTTGCTTGCAATCTTTTTGATCCCAACAGGAAGTTGATTAAACGTCAACAGCGATACAATCATTAACCCAGGACATGTCCGTGACTCTGTCCTTTTCACTCTCTGTCAGGCTCGGTAGCTTTTGCAAACCCGTTCTAACACTTTCACTAGAATTCACTATTTACATAAAAGCATCTTTAAAAAAATCAACAGAAAACTTAAAGAGCTGCCTAAACTAACCACAGATATTTTCAACTTTGCTATTTAAAAGAGGCAGTGATGATAAAACTGTCCCTTTTGCCTCAGAACTCCCCCACTAATGCAGTTGGTAAAGTCAAGTGTATAATTGAACCAATCAAACTGCAGCGGCTCACATTTGTGCAGCTCCCACAAGATCATAAGACGGGTTTGGATGAAGACCCTTTCAGCCCTTTGGACCTCAATCTCCCAGAATACCAATCCCACTGCTTTCCCATGACAGTATTCAGCTGTTTTTCTCAATTGAATCCAGTGTCCTGGTCAATTGATCACCCTTCCTGCCAACCCATTCCAATTGATCACCCTCTGTGTAAAGAAATATTTGTTGCTGACTGCGCTAAATCATTAAAAAAAAATCATTCTTAGGATATGGGCGTTGCCGGCATGGCCAGCATTCATTGTCCATCCCTAGCTGTCCTGCGAAGGTGGTGGTGGGCCGTCTTTAACCATTGCCATCCCTATTGATTCTTTGTAGCAGTCTGATACAACAGAGTAGCTTGCTAGACTACTTCAGAGGGCAGTTATATGACTTTGAATCGGGACTGGGTAAGGACAGCCGGTTTCCTTCCGTAAAGAACATTAGTGAAACAGTTGGGTTTTTACAACAATCTGCACGGCCATTTTTACTGATACCATCTTTTTATTTCCAGATTTTTAAACTGAATTCAAATTCTTAAACTGCCACGGTGGGATTTGAATTTACGCTCTCTGGATTATCAGTCCAAGCCTCTGATTTACTAGTCCAGTAACAACCAGTACATTACCTGAGCTGTGCCCTCCTGTCCTGCTGCCCTGGCCTCTGGAGTGGAGCTTGAACCCACAGCCTTCTGACTCAGGCGCGAGTGTTACCACTGAGTCACGGCTGACATCTAGCCTGCTGACACTCGCTGTCCAGGCTCACATATAAAGAATGACTACTTGGATGAAGTAGCAGATAGCAGTGCCCATGGAAATATACTTCAGCACGAGTCAACAGCTTCAGAAGAAGGGCTGAAGTTAGAGGAAATAAATGAATGGGCTGAGTTCCAGGAACAGTAAGTAACCGCAGGTGAGTTTCTGGTACATTTTACCTTACTAAAAGTTAATTTCAAAATTCCCATTTGAGCGGCTCAACTGAAGATCTCTTCTGTACAAAGTCCAGCTCAGTTGCTAAACGGTGAAGCAACATAGCATACAGCAAATAGAGAGGGAAAAATCAGGCTGATTACACTGAAATAAAAAGCTTATGTGTGCTTCCCCGATGGTTCTGTGAGTATAATCAGTGAGTAGCTCAGCCATGCAGTCCCCAACTTCGATGGCAGGTTTGTGCTGAGTTAGCTAATCTCACTGGGGTGGTATTCGGGACACTATAATTGGCCTCAGCTCCCTTTGGTTAGGGAGGGAAAGCAAACCTGACCCCTATCTAGTGTCTCTTCCTGGAAAATGCACGTCTGTGGCCGTCCTTTGGCTGTGATGCCCCCCCACGGGCAAATCCATACCAACATTCATTGTGGAGGCTCACACTGAATAATGGATGGCCACTTGGGAGAGGTCGCAGATGGCACCTGGCACACATTTACCCACAGTGCAGCAAGGCGTCAGTGCCTTCAGAACAGGAGGAGTGAATGTTGGCAAGGATACAGTCACAACCATAAAGAAGATAGAACTTGCATTTATATAGCGCCTTTCACGACCTCAGGACGTCCCAGTGAAATACTTTTGAAGTGCAGTCACTGTTGTAATGTCGGGACATTTGGGGTCCTTCACTATCTCTCCCAGTGTATTGTTCTGTTCTGCTGTTGGGCAAATGAAATGGATGAAAAGGCAGAAGAACCCACAAAGTGGGAATACTTTAATTTTCTTGAAACAATTAGTTTTAAAATGAATTCTGCACCTGGAACCCACCTTCCCCGCACCCCCCCCCCCCCCAACTGCGATTTCTACCACCAAGAAGGACAAGAATGGCAATGTCATGGGAACACCATCACCTCCAAATACTCCTGCAAGTCTCACAGCACCCTGACAGGGACACATATTGCCATCTTTCGTCGTCGCTGGGTCAGTACCCTGGAATTCCCAACCTAACATTGTGACAGCACCATCACCACAAGGACAGCACAGTTTGAGGAGAAGGGCCAATACCACCTTCTCAGGGTAACTAAGGATGGACAATAAGTGCAGCCTTGCCAGCATCACCCACTGAGAGCAAATTAAAAAAAGAACACGGGTGTTAACCAGTTCATTTTAAATGAGTTGGCACCTCCAACAAAATAACCAGCAAAGGAACACGCCATGCATGCTGCCGTCAGTTTCTTTAGGGGCTTGGCAGCCAAAACAGAGGTTTTTAAAGGGGGGCTGGAGGCTGTCACTGGAAAGGTAAGTTTGAATTTTTGACTTACCTTATTGTGGAGCCAGGAGGAGCAGGAGTACTTCACCTTGAATCAGCGGGTCACTGCCGGCCACCGCTTGACCCTCCCCTCCTGACTGAAACCCCACCCGGACTCTCCGGCGTCCAAGCCAGTTGATCGAGCTGCCACCCCCAGGGCTCGCGAGCTGCTTCTGGGGCAGTGACTGGCACCTGCAGCTTGCCAGTAATAAGCAAATGAGGCAGGCAGACCAATCTGCCATGGTCCTGCTGCTGGCTTCATTTGGCACGTCCTGGGTGTGCTGCACTAGGATTGCACCCCAAGATTGAGGGATTGCACTGAGAAGAATGGAGTTGTGTAGAGGACTAGAATACAATGACGTAAAAGTTATGCTGCAGCTATACAAACCCCTGGTTAGACCACACCTGGAGTACTCTATTGATTCCTGGGATGAGAGGGATTGAGTAGATTGGGCCTATACTCTCTGGAGTTTAGAAGAATGAGAGGTGATCTCATTGAAACATATAAGATTCTGAGGGGAATTGACAGGGTAGATGCTGAGAGGATGTTTCCCCTGGCTGGAGTGTCTAGAACCAGGGGTCATAGTCTCAGGATAAGGGGTCGGCCATTTAAGGCTGAGATGAGGAGGAATTTCTTCACTCAGAGGGTTGTGAATGTTTGGAATTCTCTATCCCAAAGGGCTGTGAATGCTGAGTCTTTGAGTATATTCAAGGCTGAGATCGATAGATTTTTGGACTCGAGGGGAATCGAGGGATATGGGGAACGGGCGGGAAAGTGGAGCTGAGGTCGAAGAACAGCCATGGCCTACTCCTGCTCCTAATTATTATGTTATGTTTACTGTGAGCAGTTCTGGGTACCACACCTTATGAAGGATATATTGGCCTTGGAGGGAGTGCACTGTAGGTTTACCAGAATGATACCCTGGACTCCAAACGTTACATTACGAGGGGAGATTGAACAAACTGGGGTTGTATTCCCTAGAATTTAGGAGATTAAGCAGTGATTTGATTGAAGTTTTCAAGATATTAAGTGGAACTGATAGAGCAGATAGAGAGAAACTATTTCCGCTGGTTGGGGAGTCCAGGACTAGGGGGCAGAGTCTAATAATTAGAGCCAGACCTTTCAGGAGTGAAATTAGGAAACACTTCTACACACAAAGGGTGGTAGAAGTTTGGAACTCTCCTCCGCAAACGGCAATTGATGATAGATCAATTGTTCATTTTAAATCTGAGATTGATAGATTTTTGTTAACCAAAGGTATTAAGTGATATGGGGCTAAGGCAGGTATATGGAGTTAGGTCACAGATCAGCCATGATCTCATTGAATGGCTGAATGGCCTCCTCCTGTTCCTATGATCCTATTGAGGTTGTCCAATCTGAAGGGAGCTGAGCTAAAGTGGTATCATGAGCGAAAAGACAGAGAAAGAAATGAAATACAGCACGGTGGCATAGTGGTTAGCACTGTTGCCTCACAGCGCCAGAGACCCGGGTTCGAATCCGGCCTCGGGCGACTGTCTGTGTGGAGTTTGCACATTCACAGAATCACAGAAACCCCACAGTGCAGATAGAGGCCATTTCGGCCCATCGAGCCTGCACCGACACATATCCCACCCGATCCCCGTAACCCCTACACCAACACATATCCCACCCTATCCCCGTAACCCCACGTATTTAATCCCCCTAACACTAAGGGTCAATTTATCATAGCCAATCAAGCTAACCCACACATCTTTGGACTGTGGGAGGAAACCGGAGCACCCGGAGGAAAGCCACGCAAACACGGGGAGAATGTGCAAACTCCACACAGACAGTCACCCGAGGCCAGATTTGAACCCGGGTCCCTGGCGCTGTGAGGCAACAGTGCTAACCACTATGCCACCGTGCTGCCCTGTGTTTGCGTGGGCACCAGGAGAACTCCCCTGGTCTTCGAATAATGCCGTGGTGGGATCTTTTACGTCCACCTGAGAGCGTAGACCGGGCTTCAGTTTAACGCCTCATCCAAAAGACAGCACTTTCGGCAGTTCAGCACTCCCTCAGTACTGCGCTGAAATGTCAGCACTTTTGGCAGTTCAGCATTCCCTCAGTACTGCGCTGAAAGACAGCACTTTCGGCAGTTCAGCACTCCCTCAGTACTGCGCTGAAAGACAGCACTTTCGGCAGTTCAGCACTCCCTCAGTACTGCGCTGAAAGACAGCACTTTCGGCAGTTCAGCACTCCCTCAGTACTGCGCTGAAAGACAGCACTTTCGGCAGTTCAGCACTCCTTCAGTACTGCGCTGAAAGACAGCACTTTCGGCAGTTCAGCACTCCCTCAGTACTGCGCTGAAAGACAGCACTTTCGGCAGTTCAGCACTCCCTCAGTACTGCGCTGAAAGACAGCACTTTCGGCAGTTCAGCACTCCCTCAGTACTGCGCTGAAAGACAGCACTTTCGGCAGTTCAGCACTCCCTCAGTACTGCGCTGAAATGTCAGCCTAGGTTACGTGCTCAAGTCTCTGGAGTGGGGCTTGAACCCATAACGTTCGGACTCAGAGGCGAGAGTGCTGCCCACTGAGCCATTGCTAAGAACGTTGGGTAATGAAGAGACGATTGACACGGAGAAGGTTAAGGAACAGAATGGGAGAGAGAACAGAGCCCTGAGTTGGAGGACAAGCTATAACACGCATAGATTGAGGAATGGAAACGAGATCATCACGAACATACCTTTGATGGAAAGCTCAGTGATGGCTACTTATTTAGAAGTGAACAATGTCAGAAGTTGCCAAAGGGCGGGAATGTTAGTGAATAGGGAAGGATGAGAGAGTAATTCTATGAAATAAATCCAGAGCTAAGTAAAATGGCCAAACAGATTGCTTTTACATTGCATAAAAACAAATCTTTGGTGAGCTGCTGGGTTGAGGGGTCGGTTTCAAATTTATTTCTGCTTTTTCTTTTCTAATCAGTGAAAGAGAATGTGAATTTCCAAGGTTTAGTGTGTTTTTGTGATTTGAGGTCAATCATTCTGAGGGAGTGACCAGTAACAATGTATCTCCGTTTAACCAAAACACATCCCCTTTGGGAAGTATATGCGCTGAGCTTTCCAATTGTCACAAATAATATATGAACCTTGAAAGGTTTGTTATTATAAAGGTTATAAACCACAGCAACTCCAACGGCCTGTCTCAGGAGGGTTGTCTTCTCTTTACTCAAACTCTCAACCTCACTTGGTTCCTGTCGATGACGAGGCATTATCATGCCTTTTCATAATTCATAGAATCTTAGAATGATAACATTCTTCATGAATATTTTGGGTCTGTCTTCACAAAAGCGAGGGCGATGCAGACATTGTAGTTAAGGAGGAGTATGAAATATTAGATGAGCGGCTGGAGCCACTGCAGTGCATCCGTGAGGCTAAGAGTTACGTGGACAGCACGTTTCAGGAGGTGGTCACCCCGCAGCTTAAGAGCGTGCAGGCAGAGAGGGAATGGGTGCCCACCAGACAGAAGAGGAGGACCAGGTAGGTAGTGCAGGAGTCCCCTAAGTGCATCTCGCTCGCTAACCAGTATTCAGTTCTGGACACTGGTGAGGGCGATGGTTCCTCTGGGAAGTGCAGACAGAGCTAAGGCCACGGCACCCTGGGTGGCTCAGTTGTACAGGTGGGGAGGAAGAAGAGTGGAAGAGCAATAGTGGTAGCGGATTCGATAGTTAGGGGAGCAGACAGGCGTTTCTGTGGTCGCAGACGTGACTCCAGGATGGTATGTTGCCTCCCTGGTGCCAGGGTCAAGGATGTCACTGAATGACTGCAGGACATTCTGAGGGGTGAGGATGAACAACCAGAGGTACCAACATCGGTACCAACGACATAGTTAGAAAGAGGGATGAGGTCCTGCAGGCAGATTTTAGGGAGCTAGGAAAGAGATTAAAAAGCAGGACCTCAAAGGTAGTAATCTCCGGATTACTCCCGGTGCCATGTGCTAGTGAGTACAGGAATAGGAGGATAGAGCAGATGAATGGGTTAGGAGAGATGGTGCAGGAGGGAGGGCTTTAGATTCCTGAGGCATTGGGACCGTTTCTGGGGGAGGTGAGACCTGTATAAGCTGGACGGGTTGCACCTCAACAGGACCGGGCCCAATATCCTCGTGACGGGATTTGCTAGTGCTGTTGGGGAGGGTTTAAACAAGCTTGGCAGGGGGATGGGCACCTGAGAGTGGATTCAGAAGGGTGATATCAATGGACTGGTCAGGTGGGCAGAGCAGTGGCAAATGGAATTCAATCTGGAGAAGTGTAAAGCAATGCATTTGGGGAGGGCTAACAAGGAAAGGGAATGCACTATAAATGGTAGGACACTGAGAAGCGCAGAAGATGAGAGGGACCATGAAGGTAGCAGGCCAGGTAGATAAGGTGGTTAAGAAGGCACACGGGATACTTGCCTTTATTAACCGAGGCATAGAATATAAGAGCAGGGAGGTTATGCTTGAACTGTATAAAACACTAGTTAGGCCACAGCTAGAGTACTGCGTGCAGTTCTGGTCACCACATTACAGGAAGGATGTGATTGCACTAGAGGGGGTGCAGAGGAGATTTACGAGGATGTTGCCTGGGTTGGGAAATTTTAGCTATGAGGAAAGATTGGATAGGATGGGGTTGTTTTCTTTGGAACAGAGGAGGCTGAGGGGAGACTTGATTGAGGTTTATAAAATTATGAGGGGCCTAGATAGAGTGGATAGGAAGGACCTATTTCCCTTAGCAGAGAGGTCAATAACCAGGGGGGCATAGATTTAAAGTAATTGGTAGAAGGATTAGAGGAGATTTGAGGAGACTTTTTTTCACCCAGAGGGTGGTGGGGGTCTGGAACTCACTGCCTGAAAGGGTGGTAGAGGCAGAAATCCTCATCACATTTAAAAAATACTTGGATGTGCACTTGAAGTGCCGTAACCCACAGGGCTACGGACCAAGAGCTGGGAAGTGGGATTAGGCTGGAGAGCTCTTTGTCGGCTGGCGCGGACACGATGGGCTGAATGGCCTCCTACTGTGCTGTGAATTTCTATGATACAGCACAGAAAGAGGCCTTTTGGCCCATCATGCCTGTGCTAGCTCTTTGCCAGCTATCCAATTTGTCCCACTTCCCTACTCTTTCCCCATAGCCCTGTAACTTTTTTCCCTTCCAGTATTTATCCAATTCCCTTTTGAAAGTTGTTATTGAATCTGCCTCCACCGCCCTTTTAGGCAGCGCGTTCCAGATCACAACAACTCGCTGTATAATTTTTTTCCCTCATCTCACCTCGGGCTCTTTTGCCAATCACCTTAAATCTGTGTCCTCGGGTTACTGACCCTTATGCCACTGGAAACAGTTCTCCTTATTTACTCTTATCAAAACTGTTCATGATTCTAACACCTCTATCAAATCTCCTCTTAACCTTCTCTGCTCTAAGGAGAACAGCCCCAGCTTCTCCAGTCTCTCCATGTAACTGAAGTCCCTCATCCCTGGTACCAGGCTAGTAAATCTCTTCTGCACCCTCTCTAAGACCTTGATGCCTAACCAGTGTTTTATAAAGGTTTAGCAATAACTTCCTTGCTTTTGTGCTCTATGCTTTGATGCACTATCAATAACACCAAAGACTACGAGTTGAACTTATACGAAGTAGGCTTTTATTGACTAAGAACTGGAGCATGCCTCTACTAGTGGATCCATCCTAAGAGCTCCCGGGGGAAGGGTGGTGAGTCACCTTTATACCCGGGCTTAGGGGTGGAGCCAGGGGTGGAGACATGCCCGGACTTGTACAGAGTTAACAGTGGTTTACCACACAGACATGTACAGGGTTAACAGTGGTTTACCACATTCACCCCTCGTTTAAAAAAGAGTCCGGCGGGGTGAAGTGTTTCAAAAGTTCGTATACGAAAGTCTCTCCGGGGGTCTTGTCTGCCGTAATGATCTTCGTGGTGCCGGTTGCGGCGGTTCTTTGCCCGCGGCCGCTTCTCGCGTGGGACGGAGCACTGGCGTGTCGTCCTCTCGGGGTAGGGATGGCACCGGCATGTCGTCAGTTCGTGGTAGACACCCCGGTGGTGTGTCGTGGGTAGTGGTGGTGGGTGGAGGTAGTGGATGGTGATCGATGGTGTTTCGGGTGGTACCTGAGGGTGCGAGGTCTCGAATTGAGACTGTGTCCTCCCGCCCGTCAGGATACGCCACGTAGGCGTACTGTGGGTTGGCGTGGAGGAGGTGAACCTTTTCGACCAGGGGTTCCGTCTTATGGCTCCTCACGTGTTTCCTGAGCAGGACGGGTCCCGGAGACGTCAGCCATGGTGGTAGTGATGTCCCCGAGGTGGATTTCCTGGGGAAGACGAACATCTTCTCGTGAGGGGTGGCGTTTGTGGCAGTACAGAGCAGTGATCGTATGGAGTGGAGCGCATCGGGGAGGACATCTTGCCAGCGGGAGATTGGGAGGCCCTTGGATTTTAGGGCGAGCATGGTGGTCTTCCACACCGTTGCGTTCTCCCTCTCTACCTGTCCGTTACCCCGGGGGTTGTAGCTGGTAGTCCTGCTCGTGGCTATGCCCTTCTCGAGCAGGTACTGGCGCAGCTCGTCGCTCATGAACGACGAGCCCCTGTCGCTGTGGATGTAATTGGGGAAGCCAAATATGGCGAACAGGTCGTTGAGGCACCTGATGACTGTGGCGCTGGTCATGTCCGGGCAGTGGATGGCGAAGGGGAAACGGGAGTACTCGTCAATAATATTGAGGAAGTACGTGTTGCGGTCAGAGGAGGGAAGGGGCCCCTTGAAATCGACGCTGAGACGTTCGAAGGGGCGGGTGGCTTTTATCAGGTGTGCCCTGTCTGGCCTATAAAAATGCGGTTTGCATTCGGCGCAGACCTGGCAGTTCCTGGTCATGGTCCTGACCTCCTCGATGGAGTAAGGCAGGTTGCGAGCTTTAATAAAGTGGAAGAACCTGGTGACCCCCAGGTGGCAGAGATCATTGTGGAGGGTCCGTAGCCTATCGACTTGTGCGTTGGCACATGTCCCACGGGATAGGGCATCTGGGGGCTCATTAAGTTTCCCGGGCCGGTATAAGATATCGTAGTTGTAGGTGGATAACTCGATCCTCCACCGCAATATCTTCTCATTTTTGATTTTCCCCCTTTGTTGTTAAACATAAATGCTACTGACCGTTGGTCAGTGAGCAGGGTGAAACGTTTACCGGCCAGGTAATGCCTCCAGTGCCATACAGCCTCCACTATCGCCTGGGCCTCCTTCTCGACTGAGGAGTGTCGAATTTCGGGGCTCTGGAGGGTCCGTGAAAAGGCGGCCACGGGTCTCCCCGCCTGGTTAAGGGTTGCGGCTAGGGCGAAGTCGGATGCATTGCTCTCCACTTGGAAAGGGATGGACTCATCCACTGCGTGCATTGTGGCCTTCGCAATGTCCTCTTTTATGAGGGTGAAGGCCGCACGGGCCTCTGCCGTCAGGGGGAAGGAGGTTGACTTGATGAGGGGCCGGGCTTTGTCTGCATAGTTGGGCACCCACTGGGCGTAGTAAGAGAAGAACCCTAGGCATCTCTTCAGGGCTTTTAGGCAGTGGGGGGGGGGGGTAGTTCCAGGAGGGGGCGCATTCGGTCGGGGTCGGGGCCGATGACTCCGTTTTCCACCACGCAGCCAAGAATAGCGAGGCGCGCGGTGCGGAACATACATTTTTCTCTGTTGTATGTCAGATTCAGCCGTTGGGCCGTACGGAGGAATTTTTCTAGGTTGGCGTCGTGGTCCTGCCGGTTATGGCCGCAGATGGTGACGTTGTCTAGATAGGGGAAGGTGGCCTGCAGCGCGTTCTGGTCAACCATCCGGTCCATCTCCCTTTGGAAGACCGAGACCCCGTTGGTGACGCCGAAGGGGACTCGGAGGAAGTGGTAGAGGCGACCGTCAGCCTCGAAGGCCGTGTACTGGCGGTCCTCAGGCCTGATGGGGAGCTGGTGGTATGCCGACTTCAGATCAATCGTCGAGAATACCCGGTATTATGCTATCTGGTTGACCATGTCAGATATGCGGGGAAGTGGGTATGCGTCTAATTGCGTGTATCGATTGATCGTCTGGCTGTAATCAATAACCAGGCGCTGTTTTTCGCCGGTCTTTACTACCACCACTTGGGCTCGCCATGGGCTGGTGCTGCCCTCGATAATCCCTTCCCTCAGGAGTCTTTCTACTTCTGATTTAATAAAGCTCCTATCCCCGGCACTGTACCGCCTGCTTTTAGTAGCAATTGGCTTGCAGTCTTTGGCGAGGTTAGCGAACAACGGGGGGGGTTTGACCTTCAGGGTGGACAGGCTGCATACTTTGCGCGGCGCCGTGTTTAAATTCTGCCGGCTGCAGACTGTAAGTGGGGGCAGGGGCCCGCCATATGCCATCGTGACGTTCTCCAGATGGCACTGGAAGTCTAATCCTAGCAGTACGGGAGCGCAGAGCTGTGGCAGGACGAGGAATTTAAAATCTCTGTACTCCACGCCGTTCACTGTCAGAGTCGCTACACAGTAGCCGCCGCCGTCCACCGTATGGGACTTTGAGGCCATAAAGACCTGGTGGCGTGTGTGCATAACCGATAGGGAGTAGCGTCGCACCGTGTCGGGGTGGATGAAGCTCTCCGTGCTTCCGCAGTCGAAAAGGCAATTTGTGGCATGGCCATTTACCTTTACGTTCATCATGGACCTGGCTAGTTGATGGGGCCTAGATTGGTCCAGGGTGATGGAGGCCATCGTCGAGATCGGTGGGTCGCTGTAGTATTCGCCCGCGCTGGGGGCCTGGTCCCGAAATGGTGTCCAAGATGGCGGCTCCTCCGCGGCTGGTGGTGCCCAAAATGGCGGCCCGCACGGCTCACACGTGGTTGGTGGGGTCCAAAATGGCGGCCTGTGCGGTTCACACGCGGCGCTGCTGGAATTGGGGGTCGATTTCGCCCTGCACACTCGCGTAGTGGCCTTTCTTGCCGCATTTGGAGCAGGTCGCGTCCTTTGCTGGGCATTGCTGTCTGGGGTGCTTGGCCTGGCCGCAGAAGTAGCATTTCTGGCCTCTGGTCATTGCAGCTGTAGTTGGGCTGCTGGCGGCTTGTGACCTTACCGGGTCCCAAGATGGTTGCTCCCATGACATCCACGTGGCCATCCGGTCAGGGGGGTAGGCGTCCATGTTCTGGAGGGCCACGTCTAACGAGTTAGCGAGGGCCACCGTCTTCTGCAGGTTGAGCCCCCTCTGTTCCAGCAGCCTCTGCCGAGTATAGTTGGACCTGATGCCGGCTACGTAGGCGTCTCGGATCAGGTCTTCCGTGCATTCCTTGGCCGTCACCGCTTTGCAATTACAGTCCCGGCCGAGGACTCTCAGTGCCAGTAAATATTCGGCGCCCGATTCCCCGGGGCGCTGTTTTCGGGTAGCCAGGAGGTGTCTGGCGTAGACCTCGTTAACAGGCCTCACGTATTGTTCCTTTAGCGTCGCGATGGCGGCCGCGTAAGTTGTGGCGTCTCGGGTGATCGAGTAGACTCGGTGGCTCACCCGTGAGTTCAAGACAAGCCGTTTCGCGTCATCTGTAGTGACGGTAGTGCTGGAGGCCTCCAGGAAGGCTTCGAAACAGCTCAGCCAGTGTTCAAAGTTATTGGCTGCATCTGCTGCTTGAGGTTCCGGCTTCAAGATTTGCTCCATGTCAAAAATTAGTCAATAAAATTGATGCACTATCAATAACACCAAAGACTACGAGTTGAACTTATACGAAGTAGGCTTTTATTGACTAAGAACTGGAGCATGCCTCTGCTAGTGGATCCATCCTAAGAGCTCCCGGGGGAAGGGTGGTGAGTCACCTTTATACCCGGGCTTAGGGGTGGAGCCAGGGGTGGAGACATGCCCGGACTTGTACAGAGTTAACAGTGGTTTACCACACAGACATGTACAGAGTTAACAGTGGTTTACCACACAGACATGTACAGGGTTAACAGTGGTTTACCACATGCTTCTATTAATAAAGCCAAGGATCCCATATGCTTTTTTAACAGCTTTCTCAACTTGTCCTGCTACCTTCAAAGATTTGTGTACGTACACCCCCAGGTCTCTCTACCCTTTAAAATTGTATCATTTAGTTTAAATGTTACACCCCCGTTAAATGCCTTTCGTTCCATTAAATCTTTTAAAACTTCTCCTGATGAAAAAGTGGGTAAGTGCACTTGCACACTGACCAAGAGGATCCCATCCCTGCTCTGTGCTGAGTTAGCTGATTGCAGCCAGGGCACCAGTAGGGAGTGCTACAGTTGGCCTCACTGCCCCTGGGCTAGGGCGGAGAACAATCAGCCAGCGTTCCATGTCATGACTGCTCTCCAGTTGCCTTTGCTGGAGCGAGTACATGTGCACAAGTCAGGTAAGGACAGGATCAGGCTTGGCTGTGATACCCTCTTCAGTCAGATAGCCTGCTAACACGTGCGGTCCAGGTGCATGCATGGGAAATGGTCACTTGAATGAGACTTCAGGCAGTTTCTGCAACTTTTGCAACTGTAGCCCAATACGGGTAGAATTGAAAATAAGGTGTTCAGGAAACAGGATGATGCCTGCACCGTTAATCACTTAGTGATGTTGCTATTTATAGTTATTGCCTGAGAGAGATACTCTTCACTGCCCAGCCTTTCCTCTCTCCAATTCCTGCCCAGGCCACAGCTATTACTGATAATACATTTCCACTGTGGAAGTATTTACATGAAGGATGTTGACTCATAACGTTTGTTTATTCAGAATGGCACTGCTCATTAACCATCGCTTCACAGTGACAACTCTACCCACTGGACAGTCAGCTGTGGCTCAGTGGGCAGCACTCTCGCCTCTGAGTCAGAATGTTGTGGGTTCAAGTCCCACTCCAGAGACTTGAGCACAAAAATCTAGGCTGACACTCCAGTGCAGTGCTGAGCGAGTGCTGCACTGTCGGAGGTGCCGTCTTTCAGATGAGACGTCTGCTCTCTCGGGTGGACGTAAAAGATCCCATGGCACTATTTCGAAGAAGAGCTGGGGAATTATTCCCAATATCCTGGGGCCAATATTTATCCCTCAATCAACATCACTAAAACAGATTATCTGGTCATTATCATATTGCTGTTTATGGGAGCTTGCTGTGCGCAAATTGGGTGCCGCATTTTCTACATTACAACAGTGACTACATTTCAAAAAGTGCTTCATTGGTTATAAAGCGCTTTGGGAAGTCCGGTGGTTGTGAAAGGCGCTATATAAATGCAAGTCTTTCTTTCTTTGGACTGCTACCGTCACTGTGAATTCAGTCAGATTCCTTGTTTCATTTTCTTATTGCATGTTTGTAACATCACATCTGTTGCTTGTGTAACTGTAGCACACCAATCTGTTACACACCAATACGTGATCGTTAACAGATTACAGAAAAGATGCCAGTCATTCTGAGATTGCTACTCGCAGCCAGGGTAAATGTAGAGGGGGCTAGAATTGTTCTCGGCATGTCTGGGATCCCACTCCTGATTACCATAATGAAAGCATGCATGTGGGGTGACCAAGAAAGGACAGGACTGGGATTGTGTGTGGGATGCCCCACTCACCCCCCAACACTCAGTATCCAGGCGCATACAGGAGGAATGGCCAGTTGTATGGGGGATGAAAACGCAGCCGACACCAGTAGAAGCCAGCAGGAAGAGTGAAGGGATGAAAATGATCAAAATAATCATTCAAAGTTATAAGAATGAGTGTTATATCAGGGTGTCTTTTTAACAGTAATTAAGTGCACAATAAAATGCGGTACATCCGAAACATGAAGTTACATCCTAACTATCGGCGATGTTCCCAACAAGAGATTTACAGTTTGCCTCAAGAACACACAAATCTATTTTATGATTTCTTGAACGAGGTAAACTCACAGCTCCTGGCATTGGGGATCATTGCTGAGGAAATCACGGTTGCACTGACCTCATCCCTATCAACAATCACTTCCTCCTGGTTACGGCCCCACTTGTACACGCTCTTTCTGTAGCCAGGAGAACAGGATGACTTAAATTTACAGCACCATTGTTCCCCCACCAAGGAGTGTATCACGCTTGACTAACTGTTTCTGAACTCTCAGAGGCCAATATACAAAGGGGGGGAAGAAAACCAAACGAAAGGCAGAATAATGTTGTCACGGTTGATATGAAGGCCAGTCATGAGTAACTACCCCAGTACATGGTGCCACGACGTCCCAGGTCCAGTTTCCTCCAAAATAACAACAGAAAATGCTGGAAAAACTCAGCAAGTCAGGCAACATCCGTGGAGAGAAATTTGAGTTGACGTTTCGGGTTTGACCCTTCTTCAAAACTGGAGAGAAAAGGAACTAGATCGAAGGCAGGGCTGCGATCGGACAAAAGAATAAAAGAAGTAAAAGAGATTAGAAGCTAGACGAGATGGTAATAGGCTGTGATTAGGTGTAAAGTGTACTGGCAGGGCAAAAGATAGCTGCCAGGTGTGAGAGAGAAACAAAAGGAAAGGGGGGGGGGAAAGGAAAGGAGTGGAAAAATATAAGTGAAAATGAAACGGGGGCCGAGGTTATGATCTGAAATTGTTGAACTCGATATTGAGACCGGAAGGCTGCAGAGTGCCTAATCGGAAGATGAGGTGCTGTTCCTCGAGTTTACGTTGAGCTTCCGTGGAACAGTACAAGAGGCCAAGGACGGTGAGGTCCGAGTGGGAATGGAGCGGTGAATTGAAATGACAGGCGACCGGAAGCTCGGGGTCACCCTTACGGACTGAACGGAGGTGTTCCGCAAAGCGGTCACCCAATCTGCGTTTCCTCCAATCTGAGCTGGGAAAGCTGACCTCAGCCAGCGTGGCAGTTGGGATTCTATAATTGAACCCAGACTCTCTTGTCTAGGAACGGAGATATTATTGGGTGTTGTTCCTGTTCCTAATCAGTGCTCCCTGCACATGTTGGAACTTAAGGTGAGGACAGAATCAGACTTGGCTGTGATGCACACCAATCCTCTGTCTGGGCTCACACATGAAGAATGGGCAAGACACTGGAGGACTCCCAGCACATTTGGAATTGTAGTGCATGGTAAACACCATGTGAGCGCATAGGTAGTTAGTAATGAATAACAATCAGCACTGGCTCACGTTCGACACCACAGACCGAAGGTGCCACAGTCCCCACTCAGAGGAACAGGAGGAGGCTATTCAGCCCCTGGAGCCTGTTCCACCATTCAGTTAGATCATAGCTGATCTGTATCTTAAGTCCATTTACCCGCCTTGGTTCCATAACCTTTAGTAACCTTGCCTAACAAAAATCTATCAATCTCAGTTTTGAAATTTTCAATTGACCCCTAGCCTCGGCAGCTTTCTGGGGCAGTGAGTTGCAGATTTCCCGACCCTTTGTGTGTAGAAGTGCTTCCTGACATCACCCATGAATGGCCTGGCTCTAACTTTAAGATTATGCCCCCTTGTTCTGGACTCCCCCTATCAGAGCAAATAGTTTCTCTCTATCTACCCAATCAAATCCTTTAATCATCTTAAACACCTCAATTAGATCACCCCTTAATCTTCTGTACTCCAGGAACTACAAGCCTAGTCTCTGCAACCTGTCCTCATAATTCAACCCTTTTATCCCCGGTATCATTCTGGTGAATCCGCGCTGCTTCCCCTCCGAGGCCAGTATATCCTCCCTGAGGGGCGGGGCCCAGAACTGAACCCAGAACTCCAGACACGGTCTAACCAGAGCTTGATATAACTGTAGTGTAACTTCGACCCCTTTGTATTCCAGCTCCCCTTGAAATAAAGGCCAACATTCCATTAACCTTTAAAATTATTTTTTGTTCTGTCCACTAGCTTTTCATGATCTCTGTACATAGACCCCTAAATCTCTCGGCTCCTCCACAGTTCCTCGCTTCTCACCATTTAGAAAATACTCTGATCGATCTTTCTTAGGTCCAAAGTGGATGACCTCACACTTCCCCACATTAAACTCCATCTGCCACAGTTTTGCCCACTCACTGAATCTATCAATGTCCCATTGCAATTTTCTGCTCCCATCGATACTATTTGCTGTGCCAGCTAACTTAGTGTTGGCAGCAAATTTGCATATATGGCTCTCTATTCCTTCATCTAAGTCATTTATAAATATCGTGAAAATCTGAGGCCCCAGTACAGCTCCCTAGGGGGCACTACTAGTCACATCCTGATAATTTGAGTACATACCCATTATCCCTACTCTCTGTCCACTACCCCTTCACCAGTTCCCTACACGTCTCAATAGGTTGCCTCCAATTCCATGCACTCTTATTTTTGTTAACAGTCTCTTCTGTGGATTCCAATCGAATGCCTTTTGGAAGTTCATTCAGTAACTTCCATAGACACTCTCTTATCCACCACTTTAGTTAACTGCTCAAAAAATTCAACTAAGTTCATGAGACATGATTTACCCTTTACACATCCATGCTGGCTCTCTGATCAGATCATATTTGTTCAAGTGCTCAGTCACTCTGTGCCTAGTAACAGATTCTAGTATCTTCTCCACAACAGGCGTTAGACTAGTAGGCCTATAATCTATAATAAGTAGCCCTGAAAAGTGTGAGGTGAGGCATTTTGGGAGGACTAACAAGGCAAGGGAATACACAATGAATGGTAGGATCCTAGGAAGGACAGAGGATCAGAGGGACCTTGGTGTGCATGTACATGGATCCCAGAAGGCAGCAGGACAGGTAGATAAGGTGGTTAAAAAGTTATATGGGATACTTGCCTTCATTAGCCGAGGCATAGAATATAAGAGCAGGGAGGTTATGATGGAGCTGTACAAAACGCTAGTTAGGCCACAGCTGCAATACTGTGTGCAGTTCTGGTCGCCACACTATAGGAGGGATGTGATTGCATTGGAGAGGGTGCAGAGGAGATTCACCAGGATGTTACCTGGGCTGGAGCACTTCAGCTATGAAGAGAGACTGGACAGGCTGGGGTTGTTTTCCTTAGAGCAGAGAAGGCTGAGGGGGGACCTGATTGAGGTGTACAAAATTATGAGGGGCATAGATAGGGTAGATAGAAAGGAACTTTTCCCCTTAGTAGATGGGTCAATAACCAGGGGGCATAGTTTCATGGTAAGGAGCAGGAGGTTTAGAGGGGATTTGAGGAAAAACTTTTTCACCCAGAGGTTGGTTGGAACCTGGAACTCGCTGCCTGAAAGGGTGGTAGAGGCAGGAACCCTCACAACATTCAAGAAGCATTTAGATGAGCACTTGAAATGCCATAGCATACAAGGCTACGGACCAAGTGCTGGAAAATGGGATTAGAATCGACAGGGCTTGATGGCCGGCGTAGACACGATGGGCCGAAGGGCCTCTTTCTGTGCTGTATAACTCTATGGGGGAGAAATTCGGCTGGTAGCGCCTCCAATTAGTGCCTAAAGAGGCCGAGAAGTGGGGCGTTAGCCAATTTTCGGCCGGGCGCAATGAACCCAGCGCCTCGCCCCATATTGAGCATAAATTTAGCGCCCGTTCACGGGTCAGGCAGATCATGACGTCATTTGAGTGTGCAATGCCTTTTGGGCGCCCCGGACCGGAAATTCAGTGGCGCCCCCCTCCGTTGTGCCTGGCGCTAATAAGGACAGCTTACCTGGAGCCTTCCCCAGTCGCTCTCGGGCTGGAGGGGCGTTATTTAAAGGGCACTGGTGTGGTTTAAAAGCGGCAGCCTTTTTGGCTCACAACTTCTTCGCGAGCTACAGAGAGTTGCTGGGCTGCACACTGCGAGCCATTTCAGCACTGAGCCAGCGCTGGCAGAGGAACTTCAGCCTTCTGACCATCACCTTGCTGTTGGTGAGCATTTCCAATGGCAAAACTTTCTTTGCGCACTTATTATGGGGGCTGCATTGGAGGGGAACGTCCTGCTGCTGAATCATCTGGAAAGGGCACAGAGACGCAGGGAGAGAGGGGCAGACATGGCCAGACGGAGGAGGACGAACAGACGTCGCCACACCAGACCTTACGCTGCCAGGGTTTTCCGACAGCAGTTTTCCTACATGAACATGTCGGAGGAGCAGTGTATCAGAAGGCGGCGCTTTAGAAAGGAGGTGGTGACTGAGCTGTGCCACCTGCTTCAGCCAGATCTGCAGCCTCAGATAAGGTGCAGGACATCTCTGTCGGTGGCTGTGAGGATGACTGTTGCCCTAAACTTCTACGCAAGCAGCTCCTTTCAGGCCGCAACTGGGGACATAGCCAACATCTCGCAGTTTGCGGTGCTTTGCTGCATCCGTCAAGTGACTGATGCCCTGTTTAAAAGGAGGCGGCAGTACATCTCCTTCCCAATGACCCCAGACAAGCAGCGGGAGTGCGCAGAGGGCTTCGCTGCAATAGCGGACTTCCCCATGGTGCAGGGTGCCATTGACTGCACGCACGTGGCTTTGTGGGCGCCTGTATTGAATCCGGAGGAGTTCCGCAACCGCAAGGGGTTCCATTCCTTGAATGTCCAGCTGGTCTGTGACCACCGACAGCTGATCCTCGCAGTGAATGCGCAGTTCCCAGGCAGCAGCCACGACGCCTTCATCCTGCGCCAGACTTCTGTTGCAGACCTTTTTGAGGCCCCGGCTCACCCAGGAGGCTGGCTTCTCGGGGACAAGGGCTATCCTCTGTGCCCGTGGCTGATGACCCGCCCCTTTAAGAGCTGGCCGGCGCCAGTGTGTCTCGGGGAAAGTGATTATTGACAGCACCTGCGCTGCGCCCCGCCGCGGCGAAATTGGGTTGCGCCGCCGGGTTAGCGCCTTAAGAGTATCGTGCAGCGCCTGATTTAGCGCCGCAATCACCTTCAGGGGCGCTGCAACCCAATATCGCGCCAGGTGGCGCTAAATTGCGCCTGGCGCTAAACTTTGCGCATCGCCAGGACTAACGCCCCAAACGGGGCTATACCCAATTTCTCCCCCTAGGACTCTACTCCTAGTTTCTCTCTCCTACTCTTAAATAATGGAGTGACATTGACAATTTTCCAATCCCGTCTGCTCTGTCAGGCGAGTGTAAAAGATCCCATGGCACTATTTCAAAGAAGAGCAGGGGAGATGATCTGGTCATTATCACAGTGCTGTTTGTGGGACCTTGCTGTACACAAATTGGCTGCCGCGTTTCCCACATTACAACAGCGACTCCACTTCAAAAGTACTTCATTGACTGTAAAGAGCTTTGAGATATCCGGTGGCCGTGAAAGGCGCTATATAAACGTAAGTCTTTCTTTAGTCTCATTATCTCCATTACCATTTTTCTACTTATATTAAATCTAGTAAGTTCCTCTACTTGATTAATTTTTAGTTTTCCTCTTCCTCTCCTGTGAATACCGATACAAAGCAGCTATTTAGCAAGTCTGCCATTTCCTTATTTCCAATTACAATATCATCTGCGTCTTCTTTAAGAGGCCCACATTACTCTTAGACACCCTCTTTCTCTTAATATATTCTTAAAACCTTTAGTGTTGTCCTTGATATTCCTCGCTAGCTTTTTCTCGTATTCCCTTTTTGCAGTTCTAACTACTTTCTTTGTATCCCTTTGCTGATCTTTATATTGCTCCCAGTTCGTGGGATCGCCACTGTTATTTGCATTACTTCTTGCTCCATACTTCTTGCTCGGTGTGAGTCAGAACAAATCCTGATCTAAGTCATACTGAATGGAGGAGTATTGTGGCACCTTCCTGTTTTTGCGAAGAGGGTGACTCGGGCCTGATGTTATGTAGCGACACGGGGAGGGGGGTGGTCACAGATCACTCAGGAGGTCAAGAAGCAGATTACCCACCCACCCTTGGCGGCAATGGTCTGTTTGAGGTTGTGGGTCACCCTGCCAGTTCTAACACCAAATCCAAACACGAACTGAAACCACCTGTAAGAGGCCACCTTTAAAAATTACCACAACAATGATTAAATACAGTCACAGCGTGACTCAGAAGCTTCAATGGCAAAAACGTCCGGCTCTTAATTGGCAGTTGGACTGAGTGTTCTACAAAATGGGATGAGTCAGGAGTCTCTGAGGGAAACGGGAAATACTGCCCAGAGCAATGGGCCGGTTCCTTGCTCCACTGGCTTTGCTCCAACATGCGTCATGGCAAGCTGCCTAAGCATTGAGACTGACGGCACCTGTGAAAAGTCTGTCGGTCAAACAATGTTGCCTTCCTGACAAAGGACAACAATGTAGGAGCTGGGTGATTCCCCCCCCCCCACCCACCCCACATTGTTGAGACACCTAGGTGAAAGGCCAAGGCCCATCGTACAGGACGTGTAAAGAGTGAGAGTAAAAGAGAAGTTGAATCTTGAAGTAATAATTAGATGATGCCATGTTGGGTTTTCGGTTGTGGGAGGAAGGGAAGACGGAGGGAGATGAGGAACTCCACAGTTTTAATGTTCTGAGAAATAATTAGACCACAAGACGTGATGTGATTAGTCTTGATTTCAACACAGTGGGGTTACAGTGAGGAGGAAGAGTGTAAGATAAAAGTAAAATAAGTAAAACAAATTATTCTCTGATGGGGAAAAACAAATGAAACATTTTCTGCAAGGATTATAATTCTAACTGCAGCAAGTACATCATTTTCCTTTGAACTCTTTATTTTACAATATCCATGGGAGTAAACATTTTTTTGATTACAGCATATCTGAAATGGCAATCAGCTTCAGTACTTTACACTCAACTCATTCTTACTTTAAAAGAATGTTTGATACATTGCATTTTATTTTATAACTTTTTTCAATTCTCGAGGTACTTTGCTTCAGTGGCTGTTTAATTAGGAAGGGAATGTTTTGCTACTTCATCTTTGTTTCTTATTTCTCCTGCAGTTTTCTCCCCTCTTGTCCTGCCAGCACAGACTCCTTCACTGAGCTGCGTTCCTCCAGGCACTGGTCACACTTCAGGACCACGGGTAAGCCACCGCTCTTCATATGTACGGTAGACAGTGAAGTGTTGGTGGGCTGTTTTACAGCAAGGTCGTGATCACACTTGCGGACAAGATGGAATTGTACTTCAAGAATCTATTGGTTCTTCCCAAAGACGAATCTTAAAAAGAGGGAGGGGAAGAGATGGATCATTGGGGAGACCTCTCCCATCCTGTAAAGTGCATTTTCTATTGGTTTTGCGGGGGGAGTTGGTGATTGAGGATAGTCCTATAGAATTTCATATCTCTGGCTGACAGAGAATAGAGAGGAGTGGGGATCAATCTAAAAAAGGAGATTGAGTATTGCTGACAGGCTGAGCTGAGCTAGAAGGGACCCAGGTGAAGCTGACAAACACACCACTAAGTGAATACCAAACATTTTCTTTCCTTCCTCAATTAAACTACAAGCTTTGTCAGATACATTTGAATCTGTGTTTAAGAAATGAACATTCCAAGAAGCTGGTTGAAGAATGAACACATGACCTGGTGTCAATGGGAACCTTTTCCATTCTTCCTCCAGTTTTCTCCCCTGCGCTCCTGGAGGTGCCAACTCTTGCGGGAATAGTCACACCGGGCTAGCTGCGCTCTGGTTCCTCACTTAAGTGGCCATTCTTCATGTGTGAGCCTGGACAATGAGTGCCTACAGGCAAATGCCACAGTCGAGCCCAATCCTTTCCCCACAACACACATGGGATAAATTGGGTTGCTTTGTGCTTCCCGTTGGGGCGCAAAGCCCTTAGCGCCTGGGCGCAGCGCCTCCTACGTTCAGCGGGCGCTAGGTTAGGTTAGCGGCGGCGGTAGCGGGTAGTGCCCTGTGGTGCTGTGCCGCCGGCGATGATGTCATCGCCGTGCGCAGCACCCCGGCCACAACCTTGGGTTGCGCCCCGACTATTGCCAGACGATATGCCCTGCAGGGTCAGGCTGGCGTTTTTGCAGCCATGGCGGCTGCCCCCTTCCCCTTTTTTTCTTCAGGGTGCCAGCCGCGATCGCTCAGCCCGGCACTCCTCGAGTGCTGGGCTCTTTTCCCGGCACCCCGCTTCCTGGTGGTTCAGCAGGGCCCCGGTGCAAGGCCCCGCCCCTTTAATCAGGGGGGGAGGCCTGCAATGACGCGGTGCTACATGTCGACGCGCCTGGCGCTGTTGCACGTAGCACCGTAAAATTCACTGGTAACGCCCCAAAGAGGAGGGGGAGCTCTTCCAGTAGCACCTCCTGCTTGGGGCGCTACTACTGAATTTACGGCGCAGGGACGCTAACTTTTTCATGGCACTAAAATTAGCAACGTTAGCACCCCAAAGGGGGGCCACTGAATTTTTCCCCCATGCACTTTCCAACAGGCCAGTTGCAGACGACTTTTTCCCCCTTCCATCCCTAGCCTAAGGTGTTGAAGCCGGTTTTAGCGTGCTCCACTGCTACATCAATACAGACTTGGGATCGTACTTGGGACCTTCCTGGTCTGTAAAGCTCAAAACTACTAAAGGGGGAACGTTAAACGAGCAGAGACAAAACTTGTGGATATTCTTATCCTTCAATCTAACTAATTCAAGGCATTTCTCAGATAACCAGTTCCCTGCTATAATTATGCTACAAAATCTAATCACGATTTTAATTTTAATTTGTTCTAAGGATGTGGGCGATGTTGGCAATGCTTCATTGATTACCCATCTATAGTTTGCCCTGGCTTGCTGCAGAGGACATTAAGAGTCAACTATATAATGTAGTGAGACCAGGTAGGGGTAGCAGATTCCCTTAGTTGAACCAGTTGGATTTTTACCACAGTCCAGCTGCTTTCATGGTCATTTTTCTGGGGCCAGAACACAAACTACTAGTTTTTGTTGAATTCAGTATTACAACTTGTTATGGTGGGATAGGAGCTCATGACCTCTGGGTTCTTAGTTCAGTACCATAACCACTACACTACCGTACCCTGATTTTACTGGTTGCAGTGGTATTAAGTTGTCCGTGTACACAGGATGGGCTCTGTCCACACAGGTGGTTTGAGAGACAGAATACAGCAAAACTGAGAATCTGACAGGCCCTTTCTGGATAAAAATTCCATATATTTCAAATATAAAATAAAGCTGCACTGGATTATATTTTTTGTAATGGATAGACAACAAAATAATTAAAGAATGCAATAACGATGTGCTAATGGTGTCAGTGGTTGCTCCTTGGATGTTTTGTTTCTAGCTTCTAAGTACCACAGTTAGAAGCACCTTGTGCATGAGTTGGCTCGGCAACAATTGATCATTTTTTTCTTAACTCTGCAAAGTAACCAGCAGTCCAGGCCACAATGGTTGTTACTGTCCTTCCTCAGCCTTGGCAAGAAGAGTTGGGGCTGGCGTTTTTTGTGGAATACCGAAAACGATCACTATGATGATGATGATGATGAGGACAACGAGACCAATTACCACTCCCAAAATGATTTTCCATTTCCTGTTTTTAAACTTTTCTTGCTGAGCTACTTTGTTCGTAGTCTTCTTAAAACCTTTACTCTGTGAAGATCAACACACACCATCAGTGAAATCCCCAAACTTGACTACTGACATAACAGATTTGAAATTCTGAAACTCATTGTTGAAGTGAAGAGAGCATAGACCACAAGAACAGTAGCAGGTGATGTCTCACATTGAGGTGGCTGACTGTCTAATACATATAACAGACTTGGATTTTCACAAAATATTTCAGAAAATTCAACATATAATGGTTATGAAAAAGATCAAGATTCATGGAGGCAGGTTTAGCACTTGGATGTAAAGCATGTAGTAGATGGAGCGTACAGAGGGAAATCGGCCAAGGAGCACCTAATACACTCACCCTCCAGTGCCTCATCAAATTGGCCATGTGGGAATATGGACAGTGAATATCGACCCGCTACTTGTAAGCCTTGGCTCAGTGGGCAGCGCTCTCACCTCTGAGTCAGAAGGTTGTGGTTCAAGTCCCACTCCAGAGACTTGAGCACAAAAATCTAAGCTGACACTTCAGTACAGTACTGAGGGAGCGCTGCACCGCTGGAGGTGCCATCTTTTGGATGAAACATTAAATTGAGGCACGTCTACCCTCTTTTGTAGACATAGACATAGAAGATAGGAGCAGGAGTAGGCCATTCGGCCCTTCGAGCCTGCTCCGCCATTCAATGAGATCATGGCTGATCATCCCTGCCTTCTCCCCATATCCCTTGATCCCTTTAGCCTTAGATGTAAAAGATCCCATGGCACTATTCGAAGAAGAGCAGGGGAGTTTTCCTGGTGTCCTGGCCAATATTTATCCTTTAACTAATATCACTAAAACAAGTAATGTGGTCACTTATCTCATTGCTGCTTGTGGGATCGAATGTTTTGGCTGTGTGTAGTTCAACATTCTATTGGGCGTGTTGATTGCCCAATAGAATGTTGGACATTTTGGATTAGATTTTCAAATTACCACCCAGATGGAAAGCCAGGACTGTGGATCCGCTGCCAGTGGTAGAAACTGCCCATTTTCACTTCAACTGAAATCAAGTTGAAAGTCTTTTATGTCCATAAAATGGGTACAACTATATTGGATTTAGGCCCCAACTTCTCTAACAAGAACTTGAGCATAACTAATAGCCTTTTGTGCAGAACTTAGACAAAGGCCTTTTGAAAGTCCAGGTACAGCCCATAATAGGGTTTACCACAGTCCACTCAGATTGCTACTTTTGCAGAGAAGTCAAGGTTAGTCTGAATCTATGTCAACTGCTGTTTATTATGTTATTTATTGTACAGATACTCCTCAAATTCACTCCTGATAATTGATTCCATTATTTTGCACGGATTGAAGTCAAATGAATGGTTTTATAGTTGCTTGTGATGGATTTTATCTAAATGAAGACTATGGAAGCAAGCGGAGATTCTAACATAAATACAGAGTTACTCACAGCTTCCAGCAGCTGTTCAGCTCTGTCATCCAGAGCTTCCAGTTTGCCTCCTCGATCCTTTACTTTTTCAACATTTACAACCATGACCTCCATGACATCCTCTGTGTCTTTCTGCATTTTTCTAATTTTATCCAAATTATTCGTACCCTACAAGAAATCAAATCACAATAAGAATTTCAGAAAGAGCCGAGAAAGTTCATGGTAAGGCGGTAGGGAATGATTGTCGTTCTTTCCCTCAAGGAAACAGCTCCCTCCTCCCCCTCCCCCACCCCCAGCCCCCCAAAAACCACACACAGCTGAGGCTGGAAATTCGGACAATCACAAATGTGGAGCTTCCCTAATGACCCTATACAAGGAAGTAAAGAGGGAGGATAAGGAGTCTTTGAGATGATTAGTTGATGTTTTCAAGATTATGAAGGGAATTGACAGCATTAATTCAAAAATGTTCACTGAAGGATGTTATGTTTTGAGTCTTTTTACTTCGAATATATCTTTGGCTTTTGTGTCTCCAAGTACTCTTGTAAGTGAGCATTGCACCTTATGTCCTCAAAAATGCCGATGCTTGGTGTGTAGGTACATTTGACAGCAGGTCCAGTATTACAAACACCTTCTGAATAAATAGCAGCAAATAATAAATATATTTACAGTGAATATTAGACTACGCAAACTCTGCATAGGGAAGTAATACATGGTTTGCAAGCTCCATACTGAGCTTCTTGGGGTTTAGAATCCTCTGTTCTAGGCCTCCCCCGACAGTGTTGTCTGGTCTTTCTCCAGACATTGATGATAAAAGTCAGTCTAGCTGACACTTTTCTCTTGCTATTTGTTTTGGTGCTTTATTTTTGCTGCTATCCATGGGGGTTGCACCAGCAGCTCACCATTGAGGAGCGAGAGCTACAACTTTCTATTTGTTTTTTGTCCTAATTCAACGTCACCAGTGATTAAGCTGCTTTCGGGTGCTGTAACCGTGGCTGGGCTTTCTTCGGGTTTGTCTGAAAGCACTTGACAATTTTTTCAGGGCACAGTGTTTTGGTTTAGGACCCGATACCAGAGTTATTGTGCTTATTCTGTGTGTCGGTTTCTGTTTAAAGAGAAGTGACAAGGACAGTGAAAACAGTCAAAGGTTTCTTTTCAACTGGGCGAAGGGTTAGTGCCCAAAACTGCGTGCAGTACTCCAGACCAACATTTAAAAGCCTGAGTGCTGACAAAGGACCCCGCCCAGAACACTATTCTATCCTCTCTTCCAGAAGCTGATCCACCTGCACTATACTTCCAGTATTTTCCGTTTTTTTAAATGTCTCTTTCCAGCATTCTCGGTTTTTCATTGTCCTGTCTTTTTGCATGGTTATCAAATCAGTTCAGACTGTTTTGAGTATTAGTGTCAAAGCACCAGAGGAAAAGTCACACTTAACCCGACATGCTCCAATGTTGTGCAGTACACTTCCTGTCTGATGCTCAGAATTCAACCCCTCTAATTGCTCCTGTTGTGTATGTACCTTTAAGAGAAGAACTGATTTTATACTGCAGTACCGGCAGTGACCACCCCTGTATAAAAGGCCCTAGCAGGCTTCTGTACTTCAGTCTGATGTTACCCTCTGTTCAGTAAAATACCTGTTGAATTGTTCTCCCGAAGTCCGTGTATTATTGAGGTGCGGACTTTACAGCTCCTACCCCCAGGGACAGACCTGTCCCCACCAGTACTTCACCCCAGTGTTATCCAGCTCAAATCCAGACAAAGCCCATATTTGGAAAGATTCGAATCTGGAATTATCGTGCTGGGCTTTTTTTAGTTCAGGTAAAAAATGTTAGCGCACTCACCGTTACACTGATCCTAGTGATAAACCAACTGAAGTGTGGCTGTGTAAACATTTCCCACATGTACCCGTCCACTTACTGAAACCTTGGTGACAACACTGGAGGGACTGGTGCTTTTAACTCAATGCACAAATGTATATAAATTCACCCTTTCATCTTTCCTGTTATCAAGCAAGCCAGCACATCCTGTTAAACTACAGCAGTGATTAAACTTGCAGAGCATTTAAAAATCAGCAAATTATTGAACAAACTGGCTTTCTATGCCCAGACGACTGCCTGTCACTGGGGTACGGTTCCACAGGCGACAGCCACCCAAATGCCCGTTCTTCAAGTTAGACAGTGAATGTTGGCAGGCCATTCAACCATGGGGAGAGCAAGGCAGCCAACCCCAATGCTGTTCTCCACCCACTGTTCACTTTCCAGTCTGGATCGTGCTCAGGTGTGTCTGACTTTGCACTCCCGAGCTAGCCCAGTCCAGGGACACTGAAGCAGATATACAGCATGAGAATAGTCTCGTTTAGGCCCGGTCCCACAGCAGTCGACCTCCCCTGTCAGTCTCTCTTTAAATACAACCCCGAGAGCAGTTTAACTGCATCGTGCCCACTGCTTTCTGTTTCTTTTCGGGGGCAGATTATCAACTCAATTTAACCAGCACCTTCCAGCACAGAACCGAATACACAACAAAATAAAGGTGGGAGTCAACAGCCCCGAGCAGGAGCTGTCCGGGAGAGCCGAGTCAGCACCTTGTTTAACTTTCGATCATCTCGATCGTCCTTTAAACTGACCCCGAGTGCTTGTGATCTTGTACTTTCAGTTTCTTTTTGATCATAGCTAGAAATGCTAGCGAGAGCCCGAGGTGGCACAGGCTGACAATCAAAGTGAGGGTCCACACGTTACTCACCATTGCTGCTGGTCACTGCTCTCTGTCCCTCGCTCTGTCCCACTGCGAGACTGGCTGCTGCTATTCTGGACCCGGAGCAGCGCTGGATTTCCCCTACGCCTCGTCCTTCCCGTCAAACAAGTTGAGACTCGGCTTCCGGGAATTTACACCGACCTACTGTCTTTTTACATATTTGCCTGATGTACGCGTGTGCGCTAGAGCCGTTTATAATGTCGAAATAGACCATTTTTATTACTGTTTCAGAATTAATTGTTGCCTTGATCCAACAATAACAAAATTTATCCAGGCATTGTAACTCCTGATACCTCTCAAATGTGCACATTTTTTTCCCGAACTGGCTCTCTGCTGAATGCAGCTGAGAGTGTGCATGAATGAGTATGGTCATGGTACTGTACGAGCAACACCAGGATTGTGAGTTCAGCCGCCACCATGGCAAGTTAGAAAATTGAATTCAACATACTTTAAAAAAAATTCATTCTGGGGGACGTGGGTGTTGCGAATAAGGCCAGCATTTATAGCCCATCCCTAATGGCCCTTAAGCAGGTGGTGGTGAGCCGCCTTCTTGAATCGCTGCAGTCCGTGTGGTGAAGGTACTCCCACAGTGCTGTCAGGGAGGGAGTACCAGGATTTTGACCCAGCGGCGATGAAGGAACGACCAATAATGTCCAAGTAAGGATGGTGTGTGACCTGGAGGTGGTGGTGTTCCCATGCGCCTGCTGCCCTTGTCCTTCTAGGTGGTAGAGGTCGCGGGTTCAGGAGGTGCTGCCGAAGAGGTCTTGGTGTGTGTTTGAAAATGCTGCATTACTTATTTACGGACAGGGTACAGCTGTAACAACTCACCCAAGTGACCACTCCTCTCTAGTACGAGCCACACACCTTGTCAATGTTCCCCCTAATTTTTGTTGGGTGCTCGGCCCCTTTAAGGAGCTGTACAGCCCATTCACAGTTTAGCGCATATTTAACATTGAAAAAGCTGGTCCTGGGCTGCGCGGGACCGACACTGCTGAACGGCCGCGCAGCTTATAAGGAACGTTGCACCTGGTTGGGACAGTTCCTCTCACTGGACACGGGCGATGGGACAGACCCATCACTGGACAATAGCGATAGTTCGGACAGTCCCATTACTGGACACGGGCGATAGTTGGGACAGTCCCATCACTGGCCACGGGCGATAGTTGGGACAGTCCCATCACTGGACACGGGCGATAGTTGGGACAGTCCCATTACTGGCCACGGGCAATAGTTGGGACAGTCCCATCACTGGACACGGGCGATAGTCGGGACAGTCCCATTACTGGCCACGGGCGATAGTTGGGACAGTCCCATCACTGGACACGGGCGATAGTCGGGACAGACCCACCACTGGACATGGGCGATAGTTCGGACAGTCCCATTACTGGCCACGGGCAATAGTCGGGACAGTCCCATCACTGGACATGGGCGATAGTTCGGACAGTCCCATTACTGGCCACGGGCGATAGTTGGGACAGTCCCATCACTGGACACGGGCGATAGTTGGGACAGTCCCATCACTGGACACGGGCGATAGTTGGGACAGTCCCATTACTGGCCACGGGCGATAGTTGGGACAGTCCCATCACTGGACACGGGCGATAGTTGGGACAGTCCCATCACTGGACACGGGCGATAGTTGGGACAGTCCCATCACTGGACACGAGCGACAGTTGGGACAGTCCCATCACTGGACACGGGCGATAGTTGGGACAGTTCGTATCCTTAGACATAAACAGTCAGAGTCATAGAGGCACAGAAGGAGGCCATTCGGCCCATCGAGTCTCTCTGTAGAGCAATCCATTGTCCCACTCCCCACTCTATCCCCGTAGCCCTGCAAGTTTATTGCCCTCAAGTGCCTATCCACTCTCCCCTTGAAAACATTGAGTGTCTCCACTTTCACCACTTCCGTCGGCAGCGAGTTCCAGGTCCTCCCCACTCGCTACGTAAAAAAGTTTTCTCTCACATCCCCCCTGATCAGCTTAAGCTTTTTTGGAGAATTTTTGCATTAATCAATTTGAGTCACATCATGTAGGGAAATTAAATATTTCTGGGTCTCACTGTCATCACCCAGCACTCCAGGTTCTGATCCAGCCTTGGATAAATGCAAACTAAACCTCCCTCTTTGATGCCCTATCAAGCCACCCCTTCAAGCACTTCCACCTCTAGTTCAGATACAACACAGGTTAGATAGAGTAAAGCTCCCTCTACACTCTCCCATCAAACACTCCCAGGGCAGGTACAGCACGGGGTTAGATACAGAATAAAGCTCCCTCTACAATCTCCCATCAAACACTCCCAGGGCAGGTACAGCACGGGTTAGATACAGAGTAAAGCTCCCTCTACACTGTCCCATCAAACACTCCCAGGGCAGGTACAGCACGGGTTAGATACAGAGTAAAGCTCCCTCTACACTGTCCCATCAAACACTCCCAGGGCAGGTACAGCACGGGTTAGATACAGAGTAAAGCTCCCTCTACACTCTCCCATCAAACACTCCCAGGGCAGGTACAGCACGGGTTAGATACAGAGTAAAGCTCCCTCTACACTGTCCCATCAAACACTCCCAGGGCAGGTGTAGCACGGGCTAGATACAGAGTAAAGCTCCCTCTACACTGTCCCATCAAACTCTCCCAGGGCAGGTACAGCATGGGGTTAGATACAGTGTAAAACCTCCTGCACTCTATTCCTTACAACACTTCTTAATTTAGTGCCAAATATTCAATTTTAAAGTAAAGAAAATACAGTTATGGGCCGTGGATGCAGGCATGAAGATAAATAATTCCGCACGATGCCCCTGCAGTCTCTAATGATCGGTGCTGCCAAAGCATGCACCAGCATTCCCTTCGAGATTTTCTCACTCCTCTGCTGATGTCAGACACATGTTGATGTAGTTTTATGGGTGCCCTCTATACCTTATCCAAGTGCCTATTCTTCACATTTGAGATTGGACAGTCAATGTGAGCCATGAGGTGAGCACTGCAGCTGTCTGACACCAACACCCAAAACAACAACTTCCATTTATATAGCGCCTTTAACAGAGAAAAACATCCCAACGTGCTTCACAGAGGCGTAATCAGAAAAAAATGGACAGCGAGCTAAAGAAGGATCCATTAGATGGGGTCACCAAATGCTTGGTGAAAGGGGTGGTTTAAGGAGGGTCCTCAAAGGAGAGGGAGGTGGCAAGGCGGAAAAGCGGAGGGATTTAGGGAGGAAATTCCAGAGCTTCGGACCGAGACAGCTGAAGGAACGGCGCCAATGGTGGGTCGAGGGGAGTGCAAAGAGACCAGTGTCAGAGAACGAGCGCGCGCCGGTGGATAGTAGGGCTGGAGAAGGTTATAGATGGATGAGGGGCAAGGCTGTGAAGGGATTTAAAAAAGGGATGAAAATGTTTAATTTGAGGCGTTGAGTGACTGTGCCGCGCACACTTTCCGGAAGGGCTCAGTGGATAGCACCTCCAACATGACTGTTATCTCTAGACTTGACTATTCCACCGCACTCCTGGCCGGTCTCCCATGTTCTACCCTTCGGAAACTTGAGCTCATCCAAAACTCTGCTGCCCGTGTCCTAACTCGCCCCAAGTCCCGTTCACCCATCACCCCGGAGCTTGCTGACCTACACTGGCTCTCGGTTAAGCAACGTCTTCATTTTGAAACTCTCATGCGTGTTTTCAAATCCCTCCATGGCCTCGTCCCTCTCCATCTCTGTAATGTTCTCCAGCCCCTCAACCCTCCGAGATATCTGCGCTCCTCCAAATCTGGCCGTTTGAACATCCCCGATTTTAATCGCTCCACCATTGGTGGCCGTGCCTTCAGCCTAAGCTCTGGAATTCCCGGCCTAAACCTCTCCACCTCGCTTACCTCCTTTAAGATGCTCCTGAAAACCTACCTCTTTGACCAAGTTTTTAGTCAGCTGTCCTAATATCTCATTATGTGGCTCGGTGTCAAATTTTCTTTTATAACAAACCTGTGAAGTGCCTTGGGACATTTTACTACGTTAAAGGCACTATATAAATACAAGTTGTTGTTGTTGTCAACACTGCTTCCACTTGTGGGCAAGTCCAAAACAAGGGGGCATTAATATAAGATAGCCACGAACAGATCAAATCAAAAAAATGAGGAGGTATTTCTTTCCATAGCGAGTGGTGAGAATGTGGAACTCGCTGCCACATGGAGTGGTTGAAGCAGAGAGCATTGACATATTTAAGGGGAGGCTTGCTGCAGACATGAGGGTGAAGAGAATAGAGGGATACAGGAGCAAGGTGGAAAGGGTAATTTGATAGTAGGAGGCTCGTGTGGAGTACAAACACTGGCATTGACTAGTTGGGCCAAATGGCCTGTTTCTGTGCTGTAATTCTCTGGAGCACAGACAGGGTTCAAACCAGGGGTTACCTTTATCTGAGAGACTCAGGTATACACTAGGTGGTGAATTTACCAACTTAGCCATTCAAGGTAGTTTCCCCTCCCCCTCGCTCTCATGGTTCAGTGCATCATGTGATGTAGTACTGAGCCATACAAACTCGGAAAACTCCCAAAGCTGGTCGGTGGTAACATTCCATTTCAGATTAAGTGGCTTTGGAGCTGCTACCATTAGCTTTTGGTCCAAGGTCGGGACAGAATCTATGACAATATATCTCGTTCTATGGTGAAACCATTGGTCAGTATTCAAAAGCACCATGGGACGAAGGCAGCTTAGCAACAGCCCCACTTCCAACCTCAGCCATTGCTCAGCCTCTGCAGGGAAATTGATTTTCCACTGAAACAAGTGATCAAAAGTGACAGGAATAACTGATTCAGAATGGAAGTAATAAAGGTTTACCCTGTTTCCCAGTAAGCTACAGTCCAGTAGCCTCTCCCAGTAATGAACAAGCAGATGACTTACCCATAAAAGCACCCACATTGCCAATTAAACTGAAGAGGCAGCTTTCAGGAGGGTACGAGCCACATTTACTGTCAAGAAAATATAAAAGCAGTTAGTGTGAGGTTTGATTCGATAACCGGTTCCAATATTTTCCGCTCCTGAAGGTATTTATCTTGTTGGGTTACAGTTCCCCAGGTGCTGCAGTCTACCCACATCCCTCACAAGTGGCCATTTTTCATACCAGAGCTTAGAAGTGAGTATCAATGTGGTAAACCACTGTTATACCTGCCTGTGTGTGTGTTTGTATTCCACTGTGTACATGTCTGTACATGCCTCGGCTGACTCCTCCCTCGAGTCCAGGTATAAAGGTGACTGCTCCACAGTCCCTCTGTATTCTGGACTGGTCGACCACTCGAGGCACACATTCATTCCCTTGTTAATAAAAGCCTGTTAGTTACTCGCTTAACCTCAGTCTTTTGAGTAATTGATAGCGCATCAATTTTATTAAGAAGATTTTTTATAATGGAGAAGATCCTCACACCAGCATGCCTGGACTTAGACCATCGGGAGGCGGACGCATCCACCAAGTTTGCTCACTGGCTTAAGTGCTTTGGAAAATTCCTGATTGCCTCCGCTGCAACGGTCAAATCGGATGAGGACAAACTGGATGTCCTGATCTCCAAAGTGAACCACCGAGCGTACTCGGTCATCCAGGACACGACCTCGTACGCGGCTGCTCTCAAGCTCCTCAAAGACCAGTACACGCGCCCAGTGAACGAGGTGTATGCCAGGCACCTCCTGGGGAGTCGTAAACAACAACCTGGGGAATCGACCGAGGAATACCTTCAGGCACTGTCTGTGCTTGGCCGGGCCTGTGGTTGTAAGGATGTAAAGGCCGCCGTGTACACAGAGGAACTTATCCGGGATGCTTTTGTGGCGGGCCACAGGTCCAATTACACCCGACAGCGACTGTTGGAGCAGAGTGACCTCGACCTCAACAAGGCCTCTGAACTCGCACTATCATTGGACACAGCCTACCGGGGCATGGATGCCTACTCCTCTGCACCGTGGACGCCGCGGGGAACGACAGCCTGGGACACGGTAGGACCGTCTCATAGCGCCGTGCCACCCCAGCCACATCCCAGCAACGGCCCAACTACCGCAGCAGTGTCCCAAGGCCAGAAATGCTACTTCTGTGGCCAGGCCAAACACCCCAGAGCGCGCTGCCCGGCGAAAAATGCGATCTGCTTGGGCTGCGGGAAGAAGGGACACTACGCCAGCGTCTGCAGGGCCAAAGCCACCCCGAACCCCAGCAGCGCCGCGTGTGGGCCGCGCGGGCCGCCATCTTGGGCCTCCCCAGCCATGTGCGAACCACCGGAACAGCAGCCATTTTGGACACCTCCAGCCACATGGGGATCATGGACACCGCCATCTTGGACGCCAGCCACCATCTTGGCCCCCAACACCGCCTCATCTGATACCTGCAACGACACACCGACCCCTACGCTGGCCTCCGTTACGCTGGACCAAGCGAGACCGCACCAACTGGCCCGGTCCACAATGGACATTAAGGTAAATGGTCATGAAACAATCTGCCTTTTTGACTCTGGGAGCACGGAGAGCTTCATCCACCCCGACACGGTGCGGCGTTGCTCTCTCCCAGTCCTGCCTGCGCACCAGCGGATTTCTATGGCCTCCGAGTCCCAGTCGGCGGACATTGGCGGCTACTGCGTGGTGACACTCTTAGTAGACGGGACTGTGTACGATAATTTTAAACTTCTGGTCCTGCCCCACCTCTGCGCTGCCGTCCTACTGGGGTTAGATTTCCAGTGCCACCTTAAAAGTGTTACGATGGCGTACGGTGGACCCCTCCCCCCACTCACAGTCCGCAGCCAGCAGCTTCCAAATTGCCCGCCGCGCACCAGGTACAACCTCTCCACACTCAGAGTCACCCCCCCCACCCACTGTTTGCTAACCTCACCCCCGACTGTAAGCCCATCGCCACAAAGAGCAGGCGATACAGTGCCGGGGACAGGGTTTTCATTAAAACCGAAGTGGAGCGGCTCCTGAAGGAGGGGATTATTGAGGGCAGCACCAGCCCCTGGCGAGCCCAGGTTGTGGTCGTTAAGACCGGCGAGAAGCAGCGCCTGGTAATCGACTACAGCCAGAAAATAAATCGCTACACCCTGCTGGACGCTTACCCACTGCCCCGCATAGCTGATATCGTCAACCAGATCGCGCAGTACCGCGTCTTCTCGACCATTGACCTGAAATCAGCGTTCCACCAGCTCCCTATCCGCCCTGAGGACCGCCAGTATACTGCCTTTGAGGCAAACGGCCGCCTCTATCACTTCCTTAGGGTTCCCTTTGGCGTCACCAACGGGGTCTCTGTCTTCCAAAGGGAGATGGACCGGATGGTCGATCAAAATGCATTGCAGGCCACTTTCCCATATCTGGACAATGTGACAATCTGCGGCCATGACTTGTAGGACCATGACGCAAACCTCGAAAAATTCCTCTGCACCGCCCAACTCCTGAACCTGACGTATAACAAGGAGAAGTGCATATTCCGCACAACCCGCCTCGCCATCCTTGGCTGTGTTGTGGAACACGGAGTCATCGGCCCCTACCCCGACCGGATGCGTCCCCTTATGGAACTCCCACTGCCCCACTGCCTCAAGGCCCTGAAGAGGTGCCTAGGGTTTTTCTCCTATTACGCCCAGTGGGTCCCCTACTATGCGGACAAGGCCCGTCCGCTGATCAAGTCCACCTCTTTTCCCTTGACGGCAGAGGCCCGCTTAGCCTTCCACCGTATCAAGGAGGACATTGCCAAAGCCACCATGCACGCAGTGGACGAATCCATCCCCTTCCAGGTGGAAAGCGACGCGTCCGACTTTGCCCTGGCTGCTACCCTTAATCAGGCGGGGAGACCCGTGGCCTTCTTTTCACGAACCCTCCAGGGCCCGGAGACCAGACACTCCGCTGTTGAGAAGGAGACCCAGGCTATTGTGGAGGCTGTGCGTCATTGGAGGCACTACCTGGCTGGAAAACGATTTACCCTGCTCACTGACCAGCGTTCAGTTGCTTTTATGTTTAACAACAAGCAGAGGGGCAAAATCAAAAACGACAAGATCTTGAGGTGGAGAATCGAACTTTCCACCTACAATTACGAGATCTTGTACCGGCCCGGGAAGCTCAATGAACCCCCGGATGCTCTATCGCGTGGCACCTGCGCCAGCGCGCAGATCGATAGACTGTGGGCCCTCCACAATGACCTCTGCCACCCGGGGGTCACCAGGTTCTTCCACTTCATCAAGGCCCGCAACCTGCCTTACTCCATTGAGGAGGTCAGGACCATGACCAGGAACTGCCAAGTCTGCGCTGAGTGCAAACCGCACTTTTATAGACCAGACAGGGCTCACCTGATAAAAGCCACTCGCCCCTTCGAGCGCCTGAGCGTTGATTTTAAAGGGCCTCTCCCCTCCTCCGACCGTAATGTGTACTTCCTCAACATTATTGATGAGTACTCCCGTTTCCCGTTCGCCATCCCCTGCCCGGACATGACCAGTGCCACGGTCATTAAATGTCTAAACGACCTCGTCACCCTGTTCGGTTTCCCCAGCTATATCCATAGCGACCGGGGCTCATCGTTTATGAGCGACAAACTCCGCCAGTACCTGCTCGCTAGGGGTATTGCCACAAGCAGGACCACCAGTTACAACCCCCGGGGGAACGGGCAGGTGGAAAGAGAGAATGCGACAGTTTGGAAGGCCGCCCTGCCAGCCTTAAAGTCTAGGGGCCTCCCGACCTCCCGCTGGCAGGATGTGCTCCCCGATGCGCTCCACTCTATTCGGTCACTGCTCTGCACTGCCACTAACGCCACCCCTCATGAGAAAATGTTTGTCTTCCCAAGGAAGTCCACATCGGGGACATCGCTACCGCCATGGCTGACGTCCCCAGGGCTGGTCCTACTGAGAAGACAAGTGAGGACCCATTAAACGGACCCCCTGGTCGAGAGGGTCGACCTCCTCCACGCCAACCCCCAGTACGCTTACATTGCGTACCCGGACGGGCGGGAGGACACAGTCTCCATACGAGACCTCGCACCCTCGGGGGCCCCAGTAACCCACCACCCACTACCACCACCCCCCACGATCCAATACCCAGCCCCAGCAGACGGCACGCCTGGGCCCCACGACCCGCTCGACACCCACGAGGACTACACACCAGTGCCCCAGCCTACGTGGGACTCGATGCCGGAAGCTTCACTACCCCTGCCGTCGCCACGTCGATCACAGCGGCAGACAAGACCTCCGGAGAGACTCCAATACACAAACTTTTAATACACTTCACCCCGCCGGACTCATTTTTAAACAAGGGGTGAATGTGGTAAACCACTGTTATACCTGCCTGTATGAGTGTTTGTATTCCACTGTGTACATGTCTGTACATGCCTCGGCTGACTCCTCCCACGAGTCCAGGTATAAAGGTGACTGCTCCACAGTCCCTCTGTATTCTGGACTGGTCGACCACTCGAGGCACACCTTCATTCTCTTGTTAATAAAAGCCTGTTAGTTACTCGCTTAACCTCAGTCTTTTGAGTAATTGATAGCGCATCAGGTTTACCCTGTTTCCCAGTAAGCTACAGTCCAGTAGCCTCTCCCAGTAATGAACAAGCAGATGATTTACCCATAAAAGCACCCACATTGCCAATTAAACTGAAGAGGCAGCTTTCAGGAGGGTACGAGCCACATTTACTGTCAAGAAAATATAAAAGCAGTTAGTGTGAGGTTTGATTCGATAACCGGTTCCAATATTTTCCGCTCCTGAAGGTATTTATCTTGTTGGGTTACAGTTCCCCAGGTGCTGCAGTCTACCCACATCCCTCACAAGTGGCCATTTATCATACCAGAGCTTAGAAGTGAGTGTCACAGGACTACTTGAACACGGGTTCGCCAGGTCAAGTCCAGTCCTGCCTTTCTGACCAGGAGCCCACATTTGCAAACTTTGCAGCAGGAGTTGTCCGCGGTGATGTAAAAAGGGGGGCTGACTGGCAGTTTTCTCTCCTTAGCCGCGTTGCCTTGTGTGTGCACATTATTGATCTCCCCATTTTATACCCAGTGTCGTCACTGAGTGCCTCTTATCTAGCAAGTAATCAAACAACAGCGAGGAGGGAGGGTACAAAGAATACTCGCACCACAAAGCACTGATGCACAAGTTACCCCAAAGCAACTCATTCGCCCCCTCACAACCAGCTCAAAAATGGAAGGGTGGAGGCCTACAGGCAGATTACCCACTTGACGGGGTGGAGGGGTGAAGAAAGGAATGTGTGTATAACTCAGGGGTTGGAGTGGGGTGGGGGGGGGAGGGGGGGAGTGTCATAAGAGAACTCGAATGTAAATGCAAATATGTTTGAAAGTAGGAAAGGAGGCAGAGTTTATAAAAATCATAAACAGAGTAAAGCATTCCAAGTACAGTCTGAAATTTTTTAAATTCTCTCCAACCCACTAGTACTGAAACTTAACCCAAGTTAAACTTTAATGATTAATTTTAATAAGAGTAGTTTCCACAGGCAGGAGGGTCGGTAACCAGAGGACACAGATTTAAGATAATTGGCAAACGAACCAGAGCGGAGATAAGGAGAATTTTTTTTTTTTTACACAGCGAGTTAGGGAATAGTGCCAGAGGACTGGCAGACAGCTAATGTGATTCCTATATATAAAAAGGGAGATAGATCAAGCCCAGGGAACTATAGACCAATTAGCTTAATGTCAGTGGTAGGAAAGATAATGGAATCCTTAGTGAAAGATGTAATAGAAAAACATCTAGAAACTGAAAATATAATATAGTCAATACAGATTCCAAAAGGGAAGGTCATGCTTGACCAACCTTATTGAATTCTTTGAAGAAGCAGTAGAAAGGGTAGATGAGGGTAATGTAGTAGACGTAATATATTTGGATATCCAAAAAGCCTACGATAAGGTACTGCACAGCAGACTCATGACGAAAGTCAGACGTGCGGAATCAAGGGACAAGTAACAGAATGGATAGCAAACTGGCTACAAACCAGAAAACAGAGAGTAGGGGTTAAAGGTAGTTACTCAGACTGGCTAAAGGTGGGAAATGGTGTTCCACAAGGATCACTGTTGTTCACCATTTACATAAACCATTTGGACTCGGGAATCAGAAGTACAATTTCAAAATTTGCGGATGACACTAAATTGGCTTTGTAGTTAATATAGAGGAGGACTGTGACAAAATCCAGGAAGACATTAATAAAGTTACAGAATGGGTGTGTAATTGGCAAATGAACTTCAATATACAGGAAACTCTCGATTTACCAGCACCTAAATAACCAGAAATCTCTCTTAAGCGGCAAAATTCAGGAGTAGGTTCAGGTAAGTTTTACTTCATATTAGTGGCTGTGTAACCGGGGTTCCTGGATCTGTGGCCGTGTAACCGGGGTTCCTGCACCTGTTGCCATGCAACAAGGACGCCTGGATCTGTGGCTGTGTACGGGGCTCTTGTACCTTAGTAAGCATACCCCTCTGTAATCCGGACTTTTTGATCAACCGGTAGCACGCCGGTCCCGTCGGTGCCGGATAAAAAAGAGTTTCCTGTAGGTTAATTGTGAGGTGGCACATTTTGGTAGGAAGAATAAGGAGGCCACATACTCCTTGGAAAATAAGTCTGTGGGGTAGAGGAACAGAGGGATCTGAGGGTATAGATACACAAATCACTAAAAGTAGCAACACAGGTTAATAAGGCCATTAAAAAAAGGAAACAAAGCCCTGGGGTTCACTCCTAGAGGGATAGAATTGAAAAGCAGAGAAGTTGTGTTAAACTTGTATTGAGCCTTGGTTAGACCACACTTGGAGTACTGTGAGCAGTTCTGGTCTCCATCTTATAAAAAGTATATAGAGGGACCAGAGAAGGTGCAAAAAAGATTTATGAAAATGATACCAGAACTGAGAGGTTATACCCATCAGGAAAGATTGAACGGGCTGGGGCTCTTTCCTCTAGAAAAGAGAAGACTGAGGGGTGACCAGATAGAGCTCTTTAAGATTATGAAAAGGTTTGATAGGATAGACATAGAGAAGATGCTTTTGGCAGATACAAAGGATTAAAAACAGTGGAAGCCCTAGAGGAGTATAGAAAGTGCAGGGGGGGTATCCCAGGCTGCTGCGTGAGGCAAGGGAGGAGATTGCAGGGGCTCTGACACAAATTTTCAGAACCTCTCTGGCCACAGGGGAGGTGCCAGAGGACTGGAGAACAGCTAATGTAGTACCATTGTTCAAGAAGGGTAGTAGGGATAAACCAGGGAATTACAGGCCAGTGAGCCTAACATCAGTGGTAGGGAAATTAGTGGAAAAAATTCTGAGGGACAGAATTAGTCTCCACTTGGAGAGGCAAGGATTAATCAACATGGCTTTGTCAGGGGGAGATCATGTCTGACCAATTTCATTGAATTTTTCGAGGGGGTGACGAGGTGTGTGGAGGGTAGTGCAGTTAATGTAGTCTACATGGACTTCAGTAAGGCTTTTGACAAAGTCCCACATGGGAGACTGGTCAAGAAGGTAAGAGCCCATGGGATCCAGGGCAATTTGGCACATTGGATCCAAAATTGGCTTAGTGGCAGGAGGCAGAAGGTGATGGTCAAAGGTTGTTTTTGTGACTGGAAGCCTGTGTCCAGTGGTGTACTGCAGGGATCGGTGCTGGGTCTTTTGCTGTTTGTAGTGTACATTAATGATTTAGATGTGAATGTAGGAGGTATGATCAGTAAGTTCGCAGATGACACGAAAATTGGTGGGGTAGTAAATAGCGAGGAGGGAAGCCTCTGGCTACAGGACGATATAGATGGGTTGGTTAGATGGGCAGAACAGTGGCAAATGGAATTTAACCCTGAAAAATGTGAGGTGATGCATTTTGGGAGGACTAACAAGGCAAGGGAATACACAATGAATGGTAGGACCCTAGGAAGGACAGAGGATCAGAGGGACCTTGGTGTGCATGTACATAGATCCTTGAAGGCAGCAGGACAGGTAGATAAGGTGGTTAAAAAGGCATATGGGATACTTGCCTTCATTAGCCGAGGCATAGACTATAAGAGTAGGGAGGTTATGATGGAGCTGTACAAAATGCTAGTTAAGCCATAGCTGGAATACTGTGTGCAGTTCTGGTCACCACACTATAGGAGGGATGTGATTGCATTGGCGAGGGTGCAGAGGAGATTCACCAGGATGTTACTTGGGCTGGAGCGCTTCAACTATGAAGAGAGACTGGACAGACTGGGGTTGTTTTCCTTAGAGCAGAGAAGGCTGAGGGGGGACCTGATTGAGGTGTACAAAATTATGAGGGGCATAGATAGGGTAGATAGAAAGGAACTTTTCCCCTTAGTAGAGGGGTCAATAACAAGGGGGCATAGTTTCAAGGTAAGGGCAGGAGGTTTAGAGGGGATTTGAGGAAAAACTTTTTCACCCAGAGGGTGGTTGGAATCTGGAACTCACTGCCTGAAAGGGTGGTAGAGGCAGGAACCCTCACAACATTCAAGAAGCATTTAGATGAGCACTTGAAATGCCATAGCATACAAGGCTACGGACCAGGTGCTGGAAAATGGGATTAGAATAGACGGGGCTTGATGGCCGGCGCTGACACGATGGGCCGAAGGGCCTCTTTCTGTGCTGTATAACTCTATGACTCTACGATCCTCCCTGTTATTTCATCAAAAAATTCAAGATCGAGCAGCTGAGCAGAGACCAGACATTGAATCTGGGATCCTGCTGGTGTGGATGGCTCAGCTTTTCAATGGATAAACTCACTGAAGCCGCAGGCGGCTGGGGGAGGGGGTGGGGGGTGCAAGGGGAAGCGGTTCCCCACAGGTCTGTTCTTGTTCAGATTTAGAAAAGTCTTTTATTTGCATACAACCCTTTAACATGCTCAAAGAAATGGCTGAAGCTGCAGATTCCTTTCGTGGGCTGTAAGGCAAGATTGTGCTTGGCTGGAATATTAATGCCTGCTTCATTCCAATCATTGTTTTCTTTCAAAGAGTATGAAAAGTCACGTGAAAACTGCTCAGTGTAAAAGTTCCTCCCTTCCTTGCAAGAAGGAAATAAGGGATTACAGTAATAAACAGTAAAAGGTTACAGTGTTCTGTCACACAGTGGCCAAGCTGCCATCCAATGTGGTACTGGGCCATCTCGACTGGAAGATCCCAGATTGATTCCTGGTCCACGCTGAGATTAGTTGATGTTAGCGAGGGCAGCAGTGGGAGCACTACAGATAGTCTCAGTGCCCCTGGACGAGGCAGGAGATAAGTTATCCAGGGTTCCCACTCCTGATGACTACCCAGTTACCCCTGCTGGAAAGTGCACATACATTCACGTACCTTACGGAAGTGACCATTATTTACATCTCAGCTTGGACGATGGCCAACAATTCGACTGAGGGCAGTATCGCTGCTCAGCCAGATTTTGCCCCCAGCCATTGTCCACCCACACGCACTTTCCAACAGGAGATGCTGGATAATGATTGGGGAGCCAAGGCTAATTATTTATTCCCTCCTTCGGAAAGGCACTGAGGCCAATTCTAACAGTTCAACTGCTGCGCTGGCTGAGCTCAGCTAACTCACCGCAGACCAGGGATTGAGCTGGGGACCTTCCTGTTGGCACACAATGCAATGCTTTTGCTCGAATTTCCCATGTTTCTGAAGACATTAAGCCTGGAAAGCAGTGTGCAGCACTCCAGTCATCGTTACTGATTGCCCGGTACACTCTCCTCATAGATCAGTAACTAAACAAGATTGATCTAAAGGTCCGCAGCATAGTAACTTTAGAATTGGTCCTTTCAGCAGACTGCTGGCTCACATGCTGGCTACACACTCAGTGGAATGGCGGCTGCCTCAGCCAAGTGCACACCATACCACTCATCCATTCTCTGCTCCACAGCATGAAAGTTACAGGAAGAAAGTTTCCGTAAATCTCCTCACAGTTTAATATATTTGAACCATTTATATGTTTTTGGTTAAGGTCTGCTGAATTAACTGCTCGCAGCTGGGGCAGCAGTAAGAGCACGATATTCATGAATGGAGTAGAGGAGCACAAGGTCTTTTGTGTGTAAAAGAAAAGACTTGCTTTTATATAACGCCTTTCACAACCTCAGGACGTCCCAAAGTGCTTTACAGCCAATGAAATACTGTTCAAGTGAAGAAAGCGCAGCAGCCAGTTCGCACACAAGTTCCCACAAACAGCAATGAGATAAACGACCAGTTAACCTGTTTCAGATGTTGGTTGAGGGATAAATGTTGGCCAGGACACCAGGGAGAACCACCCCTGCTCTTCTTCAAATAGTGCGTTAGGATCTTTTACATCCACCTGAGTGGGCAGACAGGCCTCGGTTTAATGGCTCATCCGAAAGACGACAGCTCTGACAGTGCAGCACTCCCTCAGTAGTGCACAGAAGTGCCCAGCGTAGATTATGTACTCGGGTCTCTGGAGTGGGACTTGAACCCACACCCTTCTGACTCAGAGGCAAGAGTCGATAAACAAAGAACTTGCATTTATGTAGCGCCTTTCTGTCCTCGGGACGTCTCAAAGTGCTTCATGGCCAATGGATTACTTTTGAAATGCAGCCACTGAACGCGAGCCTGAGTTGATGCATGCACCATCGAGGCCCTACACCGCCGGTTGTCCATCGAACAGAATTCAACAAATAACCGCAATCAGTGCAGTTGCAACAATCAATGGACCAAAGGCTGGCCTGGCTGCAAGGTTTCATTACAGCTAGTGGCTCCCTCTGGTGGACGTGCACAAGAAAGGAATCCCCGGCCCGTGTTCAGTTGGCCGACCTCAGGCAGAGCGATGATTGTAGAAGGGCCTTCCGCTAATGATCACTATCCAGTGGCCCCTGTTGGATGTGCACCCGTGTAGAGAATGGGGATAGGATCTGGCTCAGCTTTAATGCCCCCAATGGTTGAATAGCATGTCAAAGCTCACAGATGAAAAATGACCACTGAGGACAACAAAGTGACATTGAACTACACCCCAGGGAGGAGTCAACTCCTTCAGGAAAGGAGGAGGGGCGAAAATTACAGAGAAAAAAATCAACATGCTTAAATGTTGTGCCAGTTCATCACCTCCAGTTGCTTCCATCCGAGTGTTGTCCAGCTCAAAATGCTCCCTCCAGACACACCCCAAGTTTGGAAGGATGCAATCTAGAATTGTACTGCAGGGTATTTTTCACGGTTCAAGCAGGCACACTGTGGAAACATCTACTGTTACGCTATGTTGGAATCAGGAGACTCTCTGCACGCCAGCTTTAACAGCCTTTGTGTTTTCTTTATTTCTGTTAAGGCTAGTTTTATTAAAGCGTTTTCACCACTGCTATGAATGTTGGTAGTCCCATCTCCATAGCGATCCCTAGTGTTCTATCCAGAGTAAGAGAAAATGTGGGATTTAGGCGCACCAACGTCAGTGTTCTTGCTCAACATCCCCAGCATCGAAGCTTTGACCAGGCTCGATCAGCTCCGATGGACGGGTCACATTGTCCGCATGCCTGATACGAGACTCCCAAAACAAGCGCTCTACTCGGAGCTCCGGCACGGCAAGAGAGCCCCAGGTGGGCAGAGGAAACGCTTCAAGGGACATCCTCAAAGCCTCCTTGAAAAAGTGTAACATCCCCACCGACACCTGGGAATCCCTGGCCCAAGACCACACAAAGTGGAGGAGAAGCATCCGGGAAGGTGCCGAACACCTCGAGTCTCTTCGCCGGGAGCAAGCGCAGGCAGCGCAAGGAACGCACGTCAACCCAAGCACCCCGCCCACCCGCCCCTTCAACCACCGTCTGCCCCACCTGTGACAGAGACTGTAGGTCCCGCATTGGACTCATCAGTCACCTGCAAACTCATTTTTAATGTGGAAGCAAATCATCCTCGGTTCCGAGGGACTGCCTAAGAAGAAGAAGGAGGAATGCTGGTAGTCCCATCTCCATAGCGATCCCTAGCGTTCTATCCAGAGTAAGAGAAAATATGGGATTTACTGCTATCCAGACAAACAGCGATTGCAATCCTGTAGCAGGAGGAAGCTTGTGGTCTCCTCTGTGACAGTATCGCTGAATATAGAAGACTTGGGTTGTGTGTATGACCCCCTACCCTGAGTATGGTGATGACAGGGGTACTTGCACTAAGAACTGTGACTACTTACAGTATAGGAGGATCCCAATGTAATGTACCTGCACTAAAGAAAGGAAGACTTGCATTTATATCGCGCCATTCACAACCGTAGGATTTCCTTTACAGCCAATGAAGTACTTTTGACGTGTAGTCACTGTTATAATGTAGGAAACGCAGCAGCCAATTTGCGCACAGCAGGCTCCCACAAACAGCAATGTAATAATGACCAGATAATCTTTTTTTTAAAGTGATGGTGATTGAAGGATATATATTGGCCAGGACACCGGGAGAACTTCCCTGCTCTTCTTCGAAAAGTGCCATGGTATCTTTAACGTCCGCCTGAAACTGCAGCTGGGGCTTTGGTTTAACGTCTCATCTAAAAGATGGAACCTCTGACAGTGCAGAGCTCCCTCAGTACTGCACTGAAGTATCAGCCTAGATTTTGTGCTCAAATCTCTGGAGTGGGACTTGAACCCACGACTACACACACACACACAAAGAGAAAGCCAGGTTCCTGATTCTATTTACAATAGCAAAATACTGCGGATGCTGGAAATCTGAAATAACAACAGAAAATGCTGGAAATACTCAGCATCCGTGAAGAGAGAAACAGAGTCAATGTTTCAGGTCTGGGACCCTGTGGTGTATGTAACCTGTACCACCTTAAGAGACTACCTTAAGAGATGCACTACTTTCTCTGGGCTATTGTAGTTGTATATTGTAGTACCGGTGGTGACCACACCGGTATATAAACTCTGTGTAGTAATTTGCTAAGCAGTTCAGCCCTGACCTTCGATTAGTAAAGACCTGTTTAAGTTATTCTTGTTGTCTGTGTCCAGTGATTTAGAATAAGCATATCTGGGACACTCAGACTCAACAGTGGCGACGAGTCCGATCTTACCCTGCGGCAGTTTTGCATCCAAGGCAGCTTCGTCCTCAGAACGGGCGTCGAGAAGAGGCATCCGCCCTCATCATCCTGCTGAGCACCGCATCGCACGGGAGGCATCGAGAACCCGGGTTGAAATTACTGACCACGAAGTCCTCCATCAGCGACAGGCAGTGATCATCCTTCTACCACGGTAGTGGGTAAGCCGATCTAGCGACACGGGCAGAAAGTCGGCTGCGTTGTCAGTGGAGAAGGGGAGGGAAACCGGAGGAAAAAGGGCGGAGAACTCGACTGCAGCCGGTGAAAAGGGCCGGGCTGCAATCGGGGCCGAGAGGCGCAGTGACAAGGGCAGCGTTAATGCCACGAGAACCGCGGAGAACTCGACCGCAGCCGGTGTAAAGGGCCGGGCTGCAATCGGGGCTGAGAGGCGCAGCAACGAGGGAAGCGTTAATGCCCACGAGAACCGCGGGGGAGCAAAAGCAGCGTTGGGGAAATTAAGAACCGCTGGGAGGCGAGAACGGCAACAGCGCGGTCATCGCCATTGTAGCCAGCGGGGGAAGAAGACAAGTGCGGGAAGCCGCCATTGTAGTCGGCGGGGGAAGAAGACAAGCGCGGGAAAAGCCGCCAAGCGTGGGAAGCCGCCATTTTAGTAGGCGGGGGAAGAAGACAAGCGCGGGAAGCCGCCATTTTGGAAAAATAAAATATTTAAAGAAACTCTCAAGGATGCCTAAACACGGTAACATCACTGCTTTTGATAGCGATGTTGAAGATTGGGCCACGTATGTAGAACACATTGAAGTTTATTGTACAGCAAATGAGGTACCAGATGATAAGAAAGCACTAACCTTATTAAACTCAATGGGTGCGAAGATGTACGGGTTATTGAGGCACCTTGTAACACCATATAAACCGGCGGATCAGACTTTCGCGAATATTGTTAATATCCTGCAAGAACATTTAAACCCCACGCCGCTGCTGATAGCGGAACGATTTAAATTTTACAGAAGAACGCAGCGGAATGAGGAAAGCAACGCTGAATTCTTAATTGAACTGCGCAAGCTATCAAAGTACTGTCAGTTTGGTACAGGACTAGCAGATGCTCTGAGAGATAAATTCGTGTGTGGATTATTAAAAGAAGGAACACAAAAGCGACTGCTAGAGGAAAAGGACCTTACGCTTGAGAAAGCTGCCACCATTGCAGCATCGCACGAGGCCGCGGCAAGAAGCACCGCGGAAATGCAGCTAAGGTCATCGGAACTCAGCACCAATCAAATGGGATTGGGTGCAGTAAAGTGTTATCGTTGCGGAAGGACAACGCACGATCAGAACCAGTGCTGGTTCAAAAATCAGGAATGCAGAAAATGTGGCAAGCTCGGTCACATAGCTAAAGTATGCCGGTCAGGAAAGAAGACCAGCAACAAAAAGTCACCGCAGGAAAAGTGCAAAAAGGTACACAAGGTGACAGAGAACAGTTCGGATGAACAGAAGACGGATTCAGACTCCAGCAGTAAGGAATTGGGTTGTCTAAGAATACATAATGTGGGTAACACAGCAGACCACCAAACTATCTGGGTCACACTTCAGATAGCAGGAGTCCAAGTGAAGATGGAATTGGACACTGGATCGGCATTGACGGTCATGAATAAGCAAGATTACAAAAGGTTATTTCCACACATTCCCCTAAGGGATACGGAGATTGTATTGAAAACATACACGGGGCAAAGAGTATACCCCATTGGAAAGATAAAGGTAAAGGTGGTCCACAAGGGTAAAGAAAGCCGAGGAATGGACTTATATGTGTTACCTGAGGGAGGTCCACCACTACTGGGACGGGAATGGATCAGGAGAATAAATATGGACTGGCATTCCTTAAAAGCATTAACTGTAGATTCCGGTAAAAAGGACAATGTCAAACCTAAACGACTGTCCAGAATATTGGACGATGCTAAAGAGGTGTTCCAGCAGGGACTGGGAACACTGAAAAGAATTACGGCAAACATCAAGGTTGAAGAACATGCAAACCCGAAATTTTTCAAAGCTAGACCGGTACCTTATGCGATACGACCTGCTGTGGAAGCTGAGCTGGAAGGACTAGAACATTCCGGAGTACTGTCAAAGGTGGACTGGAGTGAATGGGCCACGCCCATTGTTCCCGTCATGAAGCGTTCATCGAGTAACAAGCCAGGGGAACCGGGGAAGGTTCGCATCTGTGGCGATTTCAAGATCACTGTTAATCCGGTGCTTCACACGGTGCAATATCCGCTTCCACGGATTGAGGATATCTTCGCTTCGTTGTCTGGCGGGAAACACTTCACCAAGATAGACCTGGCGCAGGCGTACTTACAGATGGAAGCTGATGAAGCGTCACGCCAGTATCTCACGATCAACATGCATAAGGGCTTATATCGGTATAATAGACTAGTTTTTGGAGTGGCATCGGCTCCAGCGATTTGGCAAAGGGCCATGGAGCAGGTATTACAGGGACTTCCAGGCACACAATGCTACCTGGACGACATTCTGATTACAGGAGATGATGATGAGGAACACCTTGCAAATTTGGAACAGGTGCTCACCAGATTGAAAGAATATGGACTTCGAGTTAATCGCCAGAAATGTGAGTTCTTTCAGAAGCAAATCTCGTACTGTGGTCACGTCATTGACCAGGAGGGGCTTCACAAGTCACCTGACAAGATCGAAGCTGTTGTGAAGGCTCCCGCTCCGGAAAATGTATCCCAGTTGAGGTCGTTCCTCGGGTTGATTAACTATTACCATAAGTTTCTGCCAAATTTATCCACGGTGCTACACCCGCTGAACGCTCTTTTGCAGAAGGGAGTGCCATGGAAGTGGAGCGAGGACTGTAAGCGGGCCTTTCACAAAAGCAAGGCATTGATCACTGATGTAAGAAAAAGGAGTCTTACCATCAAGTAACTTTAAAGTAAGCTTTAAGTAACTTATAAACACACTATATACAAGAGAGGTCTTTACCATGCCTCTGGTAGAAGCCTCTTACAATACTGAACAGACCAGTATTTATACCAGTCCAACAGGAAGTGACATATGACAGGAAGTGAGGTATGTACACAGTTCATAGTTCATAGTTCACAGTTCACAGGAAGTGATGACATAACTTCCCGGAAGTTATTATTATTATCACATTCTTCCCTCCTGCAGGATTAGGAGGCTGTGGTCTACCTTTTGGTCCGCAGCCGCCGAACAAGGAAGAGTCGCACCCGTTTGGATTCCCGTCATAGAGGGTCGCTGGTCCGCTTACATGCGGTTGGCCATTGGTCAGAGTCTGTGTGGCCTGGATTGCCCTGTGAAGGGTCGGGGAGATCATGGCTTCGAGTACGAGCCCCAATAGGTTCAAAGTCAGACTGCCTCTGTTCAGAGGGAGGTGCAGAGCTGGTCTGTGGCGGATCAGTACTTTCATGCGCAGTACTGGGAGGGTCGCAACCTTGAGTACGGGGTTCTACCGGCACCAAGCTAGTTGGTGTCCGATCAGGATCCTGGAGAGGGGTACCCGATAGGTCCCAAGAGTTTCCTGGTGAAATGCCATCACCTGATGTCCCACTAGGTCCTGGTGGGCAGGGAGCCAGATCCCGTAATGATACGGTAGATTCTCGGCCGTCGGAATATCGTATGTTTGCATAGGTGGGGTTGGCATCGGTTAGTTCGACCTCGTCTACGAGAGGGTCATTTTTAGATGTCCGAACGTATCTTCGGAGTAATACAGGTCCAGGAGTAGTTAGCCATGACGGGAGTGATGTCCCATGAGATGAGCGACGCTGGAATCCAAAGAACCGCTCATGAGGTGTAGTATTTGTGGCTGTAGAAAGCAGGGACCGTATAGAGTGCAATGCATCCGGAAGCACTGTTTCCCATTGCTGGTCTGGTAGGCCCCGAGACCTTAAAGCGAGACGTACGGAATTCCAGATGATACCGTTATACCTCTCTACCTGCCCATTTCCGATGGGATGGTATGGTGTTGTTTTGCTTGTAGCAATTCCCCGTTCTGAGAGGTAGTCCTTGAGTTCCCTTGACATAAAGGATGGAACCCGATCTGAGTGAATATAAGCCGGCATGCCACAGAGAGAAAATACCTGCTCAAGGCAGCAGATTACTGTGGACGCCAGCATATTGGAGCAGGGGAAGGCAAACGGAAAACATGAATATTCGTCGATCATGGTGAGCAAATATGTGTTCCGAGTTGAAGAGGGCACTGGGCCCTTAAAATCGATGCTAAGTCGTTGCATCGGTTGGGTTGCATGTATGAGTATACCATCTGAGGGGCGGAAGAACTGAGGTTTTAATTCCGCACAAAGCCGGCATTCTGAGCATATTTTCTTTACATCTCCAGTGGAAAAAGGGAGATTCCGTGATCGTACGAAATGTAGCATGCGCGTAACGCCAGGATGACACAATCCATTGTGGACATCCATGAGAGTAGAGGATGACATAGTGGAGCAGAATGCCCGTGTGAGGGTGTCCGGGGCCACAGTCTCCTTGCCAGGCCGATAGAGAATGGTGTAACCAAAAGAGGTCAGTTCCATCCTCCAAAGTTGTATTTTATTATTCTTAATTTTGGTTCGTTTTCGATTATCGAGCATGAAGGCGACTGATCGTTGGTCCGTGATCAATGTAAAGTGCTGGCGAGCTAGAAAATGGTTCCACTTCCGTACTGCCTCTATGATGGCTGTGGCTTCTTTCTCAACCGGAGGATAATGTAGCTCGGCACCTTGTAAGGTCCTGGACATAAATGCTACAGGACGACCTTCCTGATTCAGAGTAGCCGAGATCGCCACCTCCGAGGCATCACATTCAACCACGAAAGGGAGATTCTCATCGATGGAGTGAAGAGCCGCTTTCTCCAACTGTTTTTTGAGAAGATTAAAGGCTGCAACAGCCGCTGTTCCCAGTGGAAATGATCTAGCATGCAGCAAGGGTTGGATTTTGTCCGAAAAATGAGGAATCCATTTAGCGTAGTATGCAAACAGACCGAGAGCCCGACGTAAAGAAGCCGGATTCTTAGGTGACGGGAGCTCTTGGAGCGGGCAAAGTCTTTCTGGGTCTGGCTTAATGATACCATTGCCTACGCAGTAGCCAAGGATGTTGATGGTCGGTTGCGACTCAACAGATTTGGATTCATTCAGGGTCAAATTACGGTGATGGAGGGCATCCCGAAATTTTTGGAGGTTGGCGTTGTGTTCCTGTTGATCGTGACCTGCAATGGTAATGTTATCAAGATAGGGAAAAGTGTCCCTTAGGTTTTCCTGCTTAACCAGGCCATCCATTGCCCGTTGGAAGACAGCCACTCCATTAGTAACCCCGAATGGGAGGCGACGAAATTGGTACAGCCGTCCATTAGCCTCAAAGGCCGTGTACTGCTTATCTGAGACCTTCAAGGGTACCTGATGATAGGCACTTTTTAAATCGTAAGTTGAGAACACTTTGTATTCGGCCAGTTTATTAACCATATCATCAATGCGTGGCAATGGGTAGGCGTCCAAGTCGGTATATTGATTGATGGTTTGCGAATAATCGATGCATAGTCGCTGTTTGTGAGGTTTTAGAGGGTTTTTGACAATGACGACTTGAGCCCGCCAGGGCGACGAACATGGTTCGATGATATCCTCTGCTAGAAGTCGAGAGATTTCAGCCGCAATAAAAGATTGGTCTTCCTGATTAAAGCGCCGCGATTTCGTTATTATTGGTTTGCATTGAGGCGGAATACTGGCAAATAATGAGGGTTCATCAAGTGAAGCTGCTGACAATGCACAAAACGGTAATTTAGACGGTATATTAGAAATAGTAAGTCCGGGTTTGGATCCACCAAACTCAATGGTGAGTTTCTTATGCTGTTTTTGGAAGTCCAGCCCTAAGAGGAGATCACTACATAAGTCCTTGAGCACCGAAAGTCGGGTGGAGGGATACATACGACCATGAAGTGTCATATCAACAACACAAAAGCCGGAGATTCTGGTATTAAGTGATGACTGAGCCATCGCAATTGCCTGGTCCGATGGGAAGACATGTAGTTTCAATTTCGCAACAATCTGTTCCTTAATGAAACTATCAGTACTTCCTGAGTCAATTAAGGCATCTAAGGTATGCCCTTTAATTGAATTTTTTGTGGCTGCATGAGACAGGTTCTGTGGGCAAGCAGCTATAATTGGTGTCGTTGCACAGAGAGTGGCTAAAACCCTCGGTGTGCTTCTTCGGGAGAGAGCTCGAGAGGAAGCTTGATAGGTCCTAGCTGGAGCATCTTGATAGGCCCTAATTGGGGCAGTTCCGTAGGCCTTAGCTGGATTGGCCCTCGTAGAGGCCCTTGATAGGCAAACTTTAGCAAAGTGTCCTTTTTTTTTGCAATAACTGCAGATTGCATTGCGAGCAGGGCAGGTTTTCCTAGGGTGAAAAGCATCTCCACAAAAGAAGCACTCCTTCCTAGATTGCCAAGAGGCTGCTAAAGTGGGGTCATCCTCCTCTTCTTCATCAGAATTATCAGAATTAGATTCCCCCATGATAGGGTTCACCTGAGACCGCTTGAATTGTCTGGTTGCAGCTACAGCAGCAGATCGAGATCTGGGCAGCTGATAGAGGTCTGCATTTCTCTTTGCCAAATCCAGAGAACAAGCTAGGTCAAAAGCTTTTTGTAGCTCAAGTGTTTTACTTTCTAGTAGACGCTGGCGTATAAATGGAGAGGCAATCCCGCAGATGAAAGCATCACAAATCATTTCTTCGCGGTACAGCTCAGCTGAGGCTGCCTGAAAGTTACAATCTATGCTGAGCCTGCGAAGTTCTTGCAGGAATTCGTCAATTGATTCCCCTGGCCCTTGTTGGGCTGTGGCCAGTAGATGTCTAGCATAGACCTCATTTGGGGTCTTGGCATACAGTTTCTTAAGTGCCCGAATCACCTCATCGTAATTATCCCATTCATCAACATATTCGAACACTTTTGGGGTCACATAGTTGATAAGTATTCTCAATCTAGCAGGAGCATCCGCTTCACATTCATCCAGAAAATTCTCAAAAGTACGGTACCAATGCTTCCATACCCTGCCAGCTGCTGGTGTATTCGGGTCCAAGTCCAGACGAATAGGTCTAAGGATTCTCTCCATGATGGGTGGTTCCCTGGATCCTTAACTCCGAGTTTGTCCGAAGGTCTAGTATTTGAGAGTGTAAATACTAAGTTACTTAAATTGATGTAAGAAAAAGGAGTCTTACCATCAAGTAACTTTAAAGTAAGCTTTAAGTAACTTATAAACACACTATATACAAGAGAGGTCTTTACCATGCCTCTGGTAGAAGCCTCTTACAATACTGAACAGACCAGTATTTATACCAGTCCAACAGGAAGTGACATATGACAGGAAGTGAGGTATGTACACAGTTCATAGTTCATAGTTCACAGTTCACAGGAAGTGATGACATAACTTCCCGGAAGTTATTATTATTATCACAATCACCTCTAAGGAAGTGTTGGCTCACTTTAACCCAACGCTGCCTATTCGTTTAGTTTGTGATGCTTCTCCATATGGTACTGGGGCAGTGCTCTCACATAAGTTGCCAAATGGCTTGGAAAGACCAGTCGCATTCGCATCCAGATCATTGACCTCCGCTGAGCGCAACTATGCTCAGATAGATAGGGAGGCTCTCAGCCTTGTGTGGGGAGTAAAAAAATTTAATCATTACCTGCAAGGGCAAAAGTTTACGCTGCTGACAGACCACCAGCCGTTGGTTTCCATTTTTAACCCTAAGAAGGGTGTTTCAGTGATGACAGCGCAGAGGCTCCAGAGATGGTCCCTTTTCCTAGGGTCACATCAATATCAGATCGAATTCAAAGGTACAAAGCAACATGGTAATGCTGATGGGCTGTCGCGCCTGCCGCTACCTACAGCGGAAGAGGCACCGACAGTTGACCCTGTTGAGTTATTTCACTCGACCCTCATCGAATGTTTACCAGTCACCAATGCAAGTATTGAGAGAGAAACCAGGAACGACCCGACACTGTCTCGGGTCTACGAATTGACAGTGAAGGGATGGCCAGCTCATGGTGAACCACTGTTACCGGCATTCTCAGCCAGACGAGAACAGCTGTCCGTCTGTCAAGGAACATTGATGCATGGAACAAGGGTGATTATTCCTCCTAAATTAAGGGAGAGAGTTCTAAAGGAACTGCATGAAGGTCATCTGGGGGGAGTCAAGATGAAAAGCCTTGCTAGGGCTTATGTGTGGTGGCCAGGTATCGACCAACAAATAGAGGATCTGACTAAAAGCTGCTCAGGGTGCCAAAAAGTTCAAAATGCACCTCCAATTGCACCGCTGCATCCATGGGAATGGCCTTCAACCCCATGGCAATGTGTACATATTGACTTCGCAGGTCCATTCATGGACTCTATGTTTTTAATTGCGGTAGACACACATTCTAAATGGCCAGAAGTGATTAAGATGGCGACCACTACCTCGGAAAAGACGATCGCAGTTCTAAGAACGATATTCGCAAGAAATGGATTGCCAGAACAAATATGTTCAGACAACGGACCGCAGTTCGTGTCAGATGAATTCCAGAAATTCATGAAGAAGAATGGGGTGAAACATTATACCTCTGCCCCATATCATCCGGCTACAAATGGGTTGGCCGAGAGATTTGTACAAACGTTCAAAAAGGCGATAAAGGCCATGAGTGAAGACCAGATTCCACTACAACACAAGGTGGACAATTTCCTAATGGCATATCGAAACGCCACTCATGCAGTGACAAATCAAAGCCCTGCCATGATGTTCTATAACAGGAGGTTGCGGTCCAGGTTGGACTTGTTTAAACCAAATGTGCGGAGGGAAGTCGAAAACAAACAGTTCCAGCATATAAATAACAAGACCACTCGGAGTTTCGAAATAGGACAACCAGTGTTAGCCCGGGACTATAAGAATGAGAAATGGCAATCTGGAACAATTCGTGCCAGACAAGGACCCCTGATGTACACAGTAGATATTGGTGAAAACGTAATACGATGTCATGCTGACCAACTTGTAGAATCGAGAACAAGGGTCGAACCCATGACTACGACAGAGACACCAGTGGAAGAAGTTAGTGAACCTGAAGCATCTACCTCAGACGCCAATGTACCTGATGATGTCCAACCCATAAGAGATCAACTAGATGAGTCACCCCAGCAACGAGAATCAGAGACCCCTGAAAGGCGTTATCCAACTCGGATCAGGAGGCCTCCTCAGAGACTGAATCTTTGAACAGTTTTGCATGAAGTTGTATATATGTTATCCATGTTATGTTTAAATTGGGATGTACACTGTTAAGCTAAAAAGGGAGGAATTGTGGTGTATGTAACCTGTACCACCTTAAGAGACTACCTTAAGAGATGGACTACTTTCTCTTGGCTACTGTATATTGTAGTACCGGTGGTGACCACACCGGTATATAAACTCTGTGTAGTAATTTGCTAAGCAGTTCAGCCCTGACCTTCAATTAGTAAAGACCTGTTTAAGTTATTCTTGTTGTCTGTGTCCAGTGATTTAGAATAAGCATATCTGGGACACTCAGACTCAACAGGACCCTTCATCAGAACTGGAAAACACTGGAGATGTAACAGATATTAAGCAGGTACAGAGACAGGGGCGGGAGGGGGGTGGGTGGGTGGTGGGGTGGAGGGTTAGGAGGGGAGGAAGGAAGGAATTGAACCAACATACTATACTTTTGTAAGAGGCAGGAAAGATAAATTGTTGCAAATGGGAATGGCAAAAATCATACAGCATGAAAAATGGGGGCAAGGATTATTATCTGAAATTGTTGAACTCGATTAGTTATGACGTGTTTGTGAGATGGCGGAGTGGCCATCAGCCCTGTACAATCACACATTCTTGAGGCGTTACTGTGCTGATGCAAACCCCATACTGATCTGCAACAAGTGCTGTGGCTTATATTTTAAACAGTCATTGAGCAAGGCAAATACTGGCACTGTGCTGGGGATGGGATTAAGTGTGCTATAATCAGGCCTGAGCTACATAGTCACAGCCTTTAGTCTGGCAAGCAAGTCCTCCAAATGGTACAGAACTCATTAAAAAAAAGGATACAAATGGACAGATGTGCCTATGTGTGTTTGACACCCGGTTATGGGGAAAATGCACGGTCCTGTTACAGCACTCACTGGAGCACACCTCGGGGGAATTGAGGGCATGCAGCCCACGATTTTCCATCCACTGAAATTAATGGACAGATGATCGGGGTTCCGTGCCCATGATCTCCCAAGATATGCTCCCTGCCAGTGCCTCTCCCCACTGGGAGCATTGCATTGCAGTGTAACCTCGACAATGAGGGTAACTAGTTTAGGAAATGTCTGAACGGTTCTTGTTTTTTATACTTAGTAGATTACCTGGTTAAAATTCCCTTCCTCCCCCAGTTTCTCCTCTCTTCTCCTGAAGTCACTGACTCTCACTGTGGAATGGATCCACGGGCATCTACCACTACCCCAAGTGGCCGTTCTTCATCTGTAAGTCTGGACAGTGAGTTAGGTGAGCTATTCCATCATGGGGGAGGCACACCAGAGCTGAGCCCAGTCCTGTCCAAATCCAACGTCCACACATGATGAGCCTTTTCCTGCAAAGATCACCGCCTATTGATCAGGAGTGGAAACCTGGCGCCTGCGTCCTCTGTATGGCTTAGTCCCACACTGGGTGGTGCATTTTCCCACTGAGCCATAGAAGCGCTTAACATTGATAGAATTTAAATTTGTATGAGGGTAGAGGGCGACAAATGATGGTTGTGTGGGCTACAGCACCCCGTATAAGCTCACTATTGCAATACACTAGAACCGGGTATCGCAAAACGCATCACAAATGTAACTTAAGTCCCCGAGTCCTTGTGGGAGTGAAGGAAGGTGGAAAATGAAAAGGTCAAATCATGAAACATAAACAGTTCCCTTCGCTTTTAGTGCAAGCTGGTATGAGGAAAGAGGAAGGCATTGTCTACAACTTTCTCAGCAGTCACACAAAGTCAGCCCATTAAGATCTTCTCCAGAAGCTCAGTGTATATATCTATCACCCTGTCTGCGACTGAGCCATTCGGGCAACAAAGGGCCCAAATTTTCATTCCTGGCCAGTGTGAGATTTCTCATCTCAGCCATGACAGTAACAGGAGTGCTTTTTTTCCCCAGTGATTCCTGCTGATAAGTGCCATCAGGCTAGAGTAGGATTCGGCTGTGATGCTTGCACAGTTGAATATCCTGACAGTCATTGCCTAAGCTCACACATGAAAATTCATGACACAGGCGAGGTACTGAAAGGTGCCTGGCATCAATGGAACTATAATTCAGTAACAGTCAACAAGAGAAAGGGAGACAGTTGGAAGGTGGGTGATCAAGAAAGAGGAAATTAATCTCACACAAAAAAGAAAAGACGTGCATTTATACAGCACTTTTCATGACCTCTGGATGTCCCGAAGTGCTTTACAGCCAATGAAGTACTTATTGAAGTGTAGTCACTGTTGTAATGTGGGAAACACAGCAGCCAATTTGGGCACAGCAAGCTCCCACAAACAGCAATGCAATAATGACCAGATAATCTTTTCTTTAGTGATGTTGGTTGAGGGACAAATATTGGCCAGGATACTGAATGCGATTCACTGTCTGGAGCAGCAAAAGTAACTCAGGTGCAGCATAGAGCAACAGCTAGCTCGCCCCATTCGAACTTGTTCCAGGACTTACTCTGTACCTCCTTGCTGGGGATGTGTTCAGTTGAAAAGGTGCCACATGCTCAGAAATGAAATGACTGAGAGCCTGTTGCTCAACTAATGACCTCAGCACTCAGTTCCCTGTTGAGGTAAACGAATGATACCACTTCTACATCCTGTAATCTAACTCTAGTGAGTTCGCAAGGGTGGAGTGTCGGGGTGCGACAGTTGGTTCAGTGACCCGGGGTTAGGGAGAAAAGAAAGAAAGACTTGCATTTATACAGCGCCTTTCACAACCACCGGATGTCTCAAAGCGCTTTACAGCCAATTAAGTATTTTTGGAGTGTAGTCACGGTTGTAATGTAGGGTTGTAATGTTCTAAGGGAGGGTGAAGAAAGCAGCAAGGCTTCCCACTCCTGATCTCTATCCAGTGACAGCTGCTGGAAAGTGCATGTGTGTGGATATCAGGCAAGGTACAGATCAAGCTTAGTTGTGATGCTACCATGGACAAATAGCCTGCCCAGCTCACATATGAAGAATGAGGACTTGGGAAAGAAACCAGAAAGCACTCGGTGCCCATGGGACCCGTACCCCAGTGAGAGTGAGCACCTTCGGGAGAGGAGGGGACCCGTACCCGAGTGAGAGTCAGCATCTTCAGGAGAGGAGGGGACCCGTACCCCAGTGAGAGTCAGCACCTTCAGGAGAGGAGGGGACCCATACCCCAGTGAGAGTCAGCACCTTCAGGAGGGGAGGGGACTGGTACCCCAGTGAGAGTCAGCACCTTCGGGAGAGGAGGGGACCCATACCCCAGTGAGAGTCAGCACCTTCAGGAGGGGAGGGGACTGGTACCCCAGTGAGAGTCAGCACCTTCGGGAGAGGAGGGGACCCGTACCCCAGTGAGAGTCAGCACCTTCAGGAGAGGAGGGGACCCATACCCCAGTGACAGTCAGCACCTTCAGGAGAGGAGGGGACCTGTACCCCAGTGAGAGTCAGCACCTTCGGGAGAGGAGGGGACTGGTACCCCAGTGAGAGTCAGCACCTTTGGGAGAGGAGGGGGCCCATACCCCAGTGAGAGTCAGCACCTTTGGGAGAGGAGGGGACCTGTACCCCAGTGAGAGTCAGCACCTTCGGGATAGGAAGGGGCCCGTACCCCAGTGAGAGTCAGCACCTTCAGGAGAGGAGCGGACTGGTACCCCAGTGAGAGTCAGCACCTTTGGGAGAGGAGGGGGCCCATACCCCAGTGAGAGTCAGCACCTTTGGGAGAGGAGGGGACCCGTACCCCAGTGAGAGTCAGCACCTTCGGGATAGGAAGGAGCCCGTACCCCAGTGAGAGTCAGCACCTTCGGGAGAGGAGGGGACCCATACCCCAGTGAGAGTCAGCACCTTCGGGAGAGGAGGGGACCCGTACCCCAGTGAGAGTCAGCACCTTCAGGGGAGGAGGGGTCTGGTACCCCAGTGAGAGTCAGCACCTTCAGGGGAGGAGGGGACTGGTACCCCAGTGAGAGTCAGCACCTTCAGGGGAGGAGGGGTCTGGTACCCCAGTGAGAGTCAGCACCTTCAGGAGAGGAGGGGACCCGTACCCCAGTGACAGTCAGCACCTTCAGGAGAGGAGGGGACCCGTACCCCAGTGAGAGTCAGCACCTTCAGGAGAGGAGGGGACCTGTACCCCAGTGAGAGTCAGCACCTTCAGGAGGGGAGGGGACCCATACCCCAGTGAGAGTCAGCACCTTCGGGAGAGGAGGGGACCCATACCCCAGTGAGAGTCAGCACCTTCGGGAGAGGAGGGGACCCGTACCCCAGTGAGAGTCAGCACCTTCAGGAGAGGAGGGGACCCGTACCCCAGTGAGAGTCAGCACCTTCAGGGGAGGAGGGGACTGGTACCCCAGTGAGAGTCAGCACCTTCAGGAGAGGAGGGGACCCGTACCCCAGTGAGAGTCAGCACCTTCAGGAGAGGAGGGGACCTGTACCCCAGTGAGAGTCAGCACCTTCAGGGGAGGAGGGGACCCGTACCCCAGTGAGAGTCAGCACCTTCGGGAGAGGAGGGGACCCGTACCCCAGTGAGAGTCAGCACCTTCAGGGGAGGAGGGGTCTGGTACCCCAGTGAGAGTCAGCACCTTCGGGAGAGGAGGGGACCCGTACCCCAGTGAGAGTCAGCACCTTCGGGAGAGGAGAGACCTGTACCCCAGTGAGAGTCAGCACCTTCAGGGGAGGAGGGGACCCGTACCCCAGTGAGAGTCAGCACCTTCAGGAGAGGAGGGGACCCGTACCCCAGTGAGAGTCAGCACCTTCGGGAGAGGAGGGGACCCGTACCCCAGTGAGAGTCAGCACCTTCGGGAGAGGAGGGGACCCGTACCCCAGTGAGAGTCAGCACCTTCAGGGGAGGAGGGGACTGGTACCCCAGTGAGAGTCAGCACCTTCAGGGGAGGAGGGGACCCGTACCCCAGTGACAGTCAGCACCTTCAGGAGAGGAGGGGACCTGTACCCCAGTGAGAGTCAGCACCTTCAGGAGGGGAGGGGACCCGTACCCCAGTGACAGTCAGCACCTTCGGGATAGGAGGGGGCCCATACCCCAGTGAGAGTCAGCACCTTCGGGAGAGGAGGGGACCTGTAGCCCAGTGACAGTCAGCACCTTCGAGAGAGGAGGGGACCCGTACCCCAGTGAGAGTCAGCACCTTTGGGAGAGGAGGGGGCCCGTACCCCAGTGAGAGTCAGCACCTTCGGGAGAGGAGGGGACTTGTACCCCAGTGACAGTCAGCACCTTCGGCAGAGATGGGGACCCGTACCCCAGTGAGAGTCAGCACCTTTGGGAGAGGAGGGACCTGTACCCCAGTGAGAGCCAGCACCTTCGGCAGAGATGGGGACCCGTACCCCAGTGAGAGTCAGCACCTTCAGGAGAGGAGGAGACCCGTACCCCAGTGAGAGTCAGCACCTTCGGGAGAGGAGGGGACCCGTACCCCAGTGAGAGTCAGCACCTTCAGGAGAGGAGGGACCTGTACCCCAGTGAGAGTCAGCACCTTCAGGAGAGGAGGGGACCCGTACCCCAGTGAGAGCCAGCACCTTCAGGAGAGGAGGGACCTGTACCCCAGTGAGAGTCAGCACCTTCGGGAGAGGAGGGGACCTGTACCCCAGTGAGAGTCAGCACCTTCAGGGGAGGAGGGGACCCGTACCCCAGTGAGAGTCAGCACCTTCAGGAGAGGAGGGGACCTGTACCCCAGTGAGAGTCAGCACCTTCGGGAGAGGAGGGGACCAGTACCCCAGTGAGAGTCAGCACCTTCGGGAGAGGAGGGGACCCGTACCCCAGTGAGAGTTAGCACCTTCGGGAGAGGAGGGGACCCGTACCCCAGTGAGAGTCAGCACCTTCAGGAGAGGAGGGGACCTGTACCCCAGTGAGAGTCAGCACCTTCGGGAGAGGAGGGGACCCGTACCCCAGTGAGAGTCAGCACCTTCGGGAGAGGAGGGGACCTGTACCCCAGTGAGAGTCAGCACCTTTGGGAGGGGAGGGGACCCGTACCCCAGTGAGAGTCAGCACCTTCGGGAGAGGAGGGGACTCGTACCCCAGTGAGAGTCAGCACCTTCGGGAGAGGAGGGGACCCGTACCCCAGTGAGAGTCAGCACCTTTGGGAGAGGAGGGGACTCGTACCCCAGTGAGAGTCAGCACCTTCAGGAGAGGAGGGGACCCGTACCCCAGTGAGAGTCAGCACCTTCGGGAGAGGAGGGGACCCGTACCCCAGTGAGAGTCAGCACCTTCGAGAGAGGAGGGGACTCGTACCCCAGTGAGAGTCAGCACCTTCAGGAGAGGAGGGGACCTGTACCCCAGTGAGAGTCAGCACCTTTGGGAGAGGAGGGGACCCGTACCCCAGTAAGAGTCAGCACCTTCGGGAGAGGAGGGGACCCGTACCCCAGTGAGAGTCAGCACCTTCGGGAGAGGAGGGACCTGTACCCCAGTGAGAGTCAGCACCTTCGGGAGAGGAGGGGACCCGTACCCCAGTGAGAGTCAGCACCTTTGGGAGAGGAGGGGACCCGTACCCCAGTGAGAGTCAGCACCTTCGGGAGAGGAGGGGACTCGTACCCCAGTGAGAGTCAGCACCTTCGGGAGAGGAGGGGACCCGTACCCCAGTGAGAGTCAGCACCTTCAGGAGAGGAGGGGACCCGTACCCCAGTGAGAGTCAGCACCTTCGGGAGAGGAGGGGACCCGTACCCCAGTGAGAGTCAGCACCTTCGGGAGAGGAGGGGACCTGTACCCCAGTGAGAGTCAGCACCTTCGGGAGAGGAGGGGACCCGTACCCCAGTGAGAGTCAGCACCTTCAGGAGAGGAGGGGACCCGTAACCCAGTGAGAGTCAGCACCTTCGGGAGAGGAGGGGACCCGTACCCCAGTGAGAGTCAGCACCTTCGGGAGAGGAGAAAACTGGGGAAAAAAGAAAAATATACATAAAAATGACACAAGATTCAGCTTCGCCACTCTCAGAGACAAGTAGACTTTAATCATTCGCATAACAGCACATTAAATCCAAATAAGGTAGAATATTATAAAGTTAAAAAAAACTGTTCAACATTCACTTCTACCCTGTTCCGCAGTTAAGGGATCGTCAATTCAAACTCGGTTCACTAATGTGTGGGAGCGTTGAGCTTGTTCAGATACTTGGAAAGCTTGCCTGTATCAGCAGGCTTCTGTTCAAATATCTAACTTGCACAACACACAAGAGGAAGGACCAGTTTAGTTTCACATTACAAACTGCCAATCTAACCCACATTGCCTGCAGCCGGTCAGCTCTGTGGTTGCAAATCTACTTCCCACAGACGAGAAACAAATGTGTACGAAGAGGCTGAGTGAAGCTGAGAATGGCTCACACCAAACTGCTTGTTTTCCTGTCACTCACTCTTTAATCTGAATGAATGAGGAAGACAGCTCCCCCAATGCCCTTTTGGGAATGTGCACCACCTGGTAAAATACTGAGCCAGCGAGACCAAGAAGGTCCCAGCTTCAGTCACAGAACAAGTGACCAACACCAGCTTAAAGCCCCAACAGAACTGAGTAACACTCACAGGAGAATGGGGATTCACACTGACCCCCGGCACATTCAGCAGGGGTCACTACGTGGCGTGATACAGAGCTTCACAGCTCAGGAGGTCCCATGCTTGATCCCTGGGCTGTGCTGAGGTAGCTGCATCAGCTGGGCCAGCAGTAGGGAAGCTGGCAATTGATCTGTCTCAGCACCTTGGACTAGGGAGGGGGAAATTAAGCAGGGTTCCTGCTCCTGATCGCTCTCCAGCGACGCTGAGAGTAAGCCCGTGGTCACAGGCTAATGACCTGGTCAGGCTTGGCTGCGATGCTGCCTGTGGTTGAATAGCCCGCTGGGGTTGTTTAGGCTCACACATGAAGAGTGGCTAATTGGGCAAATTACTGGAGCGTCATTGACCCCCGTAGAACCACACCTCGGTGGGTGCTAGCACCTTCAGTTGGGCTTGTGAGAAAATGGAGAAAGAAACAATGAAATAGTTATAGGTAAGGAAAGGTTTACATTTTCATTGAGATCCCAGAGCGGGCTTGTTTCCACACAGTTTTCCTCGTCACTGAGGTTGCAGTACACAGGAGTCAATTGAGCAAATACCACTTTCCCCTTCCAAACTTTACCTTCCAAATGACTATAAAACATGTACACTCATCTCTTCAAAATTACATTAAGCACAGTGCTCTGACCCAGCATTAACCAGTTTGTCCCATCTGCCTCGTGATCAGCAGGGGTGTCAGATAGCAGAGTGAGGCTAATCGTGTTGTCCCAGACCCAGGCACAGCCTGCTGTTGGCCTGCGACAGGCTGTCACACTCACACCTGCAATGGCGGGCCGACAGGGCTTGTGTAAGTCCTACTTTTGTTTTCGAGAAAAGTTTTAAAATTTTAATCATGTGGGAAATTAATTCCAGTATTAGTGATTAAAGAAGAGCAGAAAAATGCTGGAAAATGCAGAGCAAAGAGGTTAATATTTCGGAGTTCTGATAAAGGTTCTGCCCTGAAATGTTAACCCTTCTCTCTTGGATGCTGACTGATCTGCCATGTATTTAAAAAGAAATCTGTTTCTTTCCTAACATTATAGGTTGTACTCTCAACACTGATCCCGCTGCTTTAAGGAGCAGTATCTCAATAACAATTAAATTCATGCTGTTTCCTTTGTACCTTGATTTCCTGTGCCCTTCGAATCAGACCCAAGTTCCACACCATTACAGGAAACTTTCTGATATCCGGCACTGACGGGACCGAGCTGGTGCCGTACCATCAAAAGTGCCGGACATACCAGCGTTAATGTTGAAACATACGGAACTGAAAAGCTCCGTGTGAATCAACAAACCCTGTTGCTTAGCAACAGCTTCAAAACAGTCAGCTGCAGCTGCAAGCGTCTCTAGCTGAAGCTGTTGCTATAGCTACAGACCTTGCAGTGCCTGACTGGGGAAAAAAAAGCAACGAGAACTAAAAAAACTTATAGAAAACGGCTCCTGATTTTTGCCGTTAGATCGAGTATTCCGGACATATAACCTCCGGATAAACCAAAGTTTCCTGTATTAGAAGCAGCTCTCAGTGTGAGCAGTGGAGTACTCCCCCTCAGACTACACCAGATGATTGCACCCCACAAGTTAAAGGAGCTTGCACATACCCACCAAGGAGAGGGGATAACAATTCAAAGCCTCTCAACGGAAAGAGTGTCGAGATCCCCTGAGTGATTGTTGGGACTGAGTCTGTAGAAACCAAGGGTAGAAAAGTTCACTGCATTGCTCAGAAACAATACCACAATTTCACAGCGATAACCCACAGGAAAAACTGCTGTCAATGAGACACATTTAATCTTGAAACAGAATAGTGGAAACTTACCCGAGCAGTTGGCAGCTGATTGTGTGTGAAGGGTGGTTTAGAGATTTATTTGATGTATCGGGGAATATGAACTGGCAAATATTGCAGCATGTGTCTTGCAGACAAGAGTAAGTAAGACCAAGGAAACAGGTACATTAGGAGGTGATATTATAAGGATGGGAGATTATAATTTCACTCCTGGAACCTGAATTTACATCCAGCCCAAATTGATGGGATGAAAATCTCTTGAGACTGGGACAATCTCAACCCAGTTTCTCATGGGCATGGGACTCACAACACAAAGTTGTCCTGAATTCAGCAAAATTGATGCTAAATTGGCAATTTCACTCAGTGAAGGCACAGAATAGCTGGTGTGGGAAATGAAAAAATGTCACATCAGTGTAGTAGTGGGTGCTCTTCTGGGTAGGGAGTGAAGACACATTTTTAGGACAGTGTAGAGGGAGCTTTACTCTGTATCTATCCCTTGCTGTACCTGCCCTGGGAGTGTTTGATGGGGCAGTGTAGTGGGAGCTTTACTCTCTATCTATCCCTTGCTGTACCTGCCCTGGGAGTGTTTGATGGGACAGTGTAGAGGGAGCTTTACTCTCTATCTATCCCTTGCTGTACCTGCCCTGGGAGTGTTTGATGGGACAGTGTAGAGGGAGCTTTACTCTCTATCTATCCCTTGCTGTACCTGCCCTGGGAGTGTTTGATGGGACAGTGTAGAGGGAGCTTTACTCTCTATCTATCCCTTGCTGTACCTGCCCTGGCAGTGTTTGATGGGACAGTGTAGAGGGAGCTTTACTCTGTATCTAACCCGTGCTGTACCTGCCCTGGGAGTGTTTGATGGGGCAGTGTAGAGGGAGCTTTACTCTGTATCTAACTCGTGCTGTACCTGCCCTGGGAGTGTTTGATGGGACAGTGTAGAGGGAGCTTTACTCTGTATCTAACCCGTGCTGTACCTGCCCTGGGAGTGTTTGATGGGGCAGTGTAGAGGGAGCTTTACTCTCTATCTATCCTTGCTGTACCTGCCCTGGGAGTGTTTGATGGGGCAGTGTAGAGAGAGCTTTACTCTGTATCTAACCCGTGCTGTACCTGCCTTGGGAGTGTTTGATGGGGACAGTGTAGAGGGAGCTTTACTCTGTATCTATCCCTTGCTGTACCTGCCCTGGGAGTGTTTGATGGGGCAGTGTAGAGGGAGCTTTACTCTGTATCTAACCCGTGCTGTCCCTGCCCTGGGAGTGTTTGATGGGACAGTGTAGAGGGAGCTTTACTCTGTATGTAACCCGTGCTGTCCCTGCCCTGGGAGTGTTTGATGGGACAGTGTAGAGAGAGCTTTACTCTGTATCTAACCCGTGCTGTACCTGCCCTGGGAGTGTTTGATGGGACAGTGTAGAGAGAGCTTTACTCTGTATCTAGCCCGTGCTGTACCTGCCCCGGGAGTGTTTGATGGGACAGTGTAGAGAGAGCTTTACTCTGTATCTAACCCGTGCTGTACCTGCCCTGGGAGTGTTTGATGGGACAGTGTAGAGGGAGCTTTACTCTGTATCTAACCCGTGCTGTACCTGCCCTGGGAGTGTTTGATGGGACAGTGTAGAGGGAGCTTTACTCTGTATCTAACCCGTGCTGTACCTGCCCTGGGAGTGTTTGATGGGACAGTGTAGAGAGAGCTTTACTCTGTATCTAACCCGTGCTGTACCTGTCCTGGGAGTGTTTGATGGGACAGTGTAGAGGGAGCTTTACTCTGTATCTAACCCGTGCTGTACCTGCCCTGGGAGTGTTTGATGGGACAGTGTAGAGAGAGCTTTACTCTGTATCTAACCCGTGCTGTACCTGCCCTGGGAATGCTCGATACTGGTACTGGGAGCCTCAAATGCAAAGTATCCATTCAGCACTAACATCTCTCACCTTGATGAGCACAAAATTCACAGAAAAAGTAGTAATGATTATTTTAGGATATTTCTAGTATTTCCAGCCCTCTGCCTGATATTTTATTGAGTCAACATTTACATCAGTAAGTTTTTACAAAGGATTTTGCAGATTTGTGTACAGCAAGGGTGTTTCTTGAAAATATACAACACAAAATCAACACTAAAACCAAGAGTGCATCTATATCACAACAGCAGGGGATAGACTGGACAGAAAGAACACAAAACTTAGTACACAACACAAAAAACCCCATGCTGGGCTACTCCAAGGGCTCCTGCTGTTAGGATGGAATGACCCCTGTGGCAAAGAGAATGATCAGGGTCAGGATAATGACAACGATGACCACTAGCAGGATGATCATCTTCGTATTCTTCCACCAGTATTTCCGCGCTACTTTCTGTGAGGTGGTTTTGAAGTGTTCTGACTGCAAGGGAATGTGTAAATAATATAATAAATAACATTTAAAGTTGCATTTAAACAGTGCCTATCCGAACTCACACCAAGTCCCGTTCACCCATCACCACTGTGCTCGCTGACCTGGTCTGGCAACACCTTAATTTTAAAATTCGAATTCTTGTTTTCAAATCCCTCCATGGCTTCGCCCTCCCTATCTCTGTAATCTCCTCCAGCCCTACAACCTTAAGAGATCTCTGAGCCCCTTCAATTCTGGCCTCTTGCACATCCCTGATTTTAATCATTCCACCATTGGCAACCATGCCTTCAGCTGCCTAGGTCCTAAGCTCTGGAATTCCCATCCCTAAACTTCTCCGTCTCTCTCTACCTTTCTTTCCTCCTTTAAGACATGCCTTTAAAACCTACTTCTGTCCTAATATCTCCTTATGTGGCTCGGTGTCAAATTTTGTTTGATAATCGCTCCTGTTGAAGCACCCTGGGACGTTTTGCTACGTTAAAGGTGCTACATAAATGCAATTTGTTATCACTTCGAAACCTCTCAACACGCTTCACTCAATGAATTACTTGAAATGCAGTGTCAGTTGTTATGTAGGCAAATGCGACAATCATTTAGCCATGGTTTTGGTGGAGGGAAGAATGTTGGTCAGGATATTGTGAGAACTTCCTTCTCTTCTTTAGATTGTGACATCCACCTGAACCACCAGGGCGGACACATGGGATCTCAGTTTAACATCTCAACCGGAGGATAGCACCTGACAGAGGGAACTGCCCACAACTGCAGCACAGCGTTAGTCCTAGGACACGTACTCGAGACATGGAGTTCAACGTCACAACCTCCTGAACCAAAGACCAGAGTGCTACCAACTGAGCCAGGCTGGCACAAGCAATCAGGTACAGTCACAAGCTACAGTATGGTTACACAGTCACCCTGATTCAGATCAAAGTTCCCCCTAATATAACAAATAAGATGCGACAAGCAATTCTGAATGGTGAGCACAGGATGGCACCTTTTTTTAAAATTTGTTCCTGGGATGTGGGCGTCGCTGGCAAGGCCAGCATTTATTGCCCATCCCTAGTTGCCCTTGAGAAGGTGGTGGTGAGCCGCCTTCTTGAACCACTGCAGTCCGTGTGGTGAAGGTACTCCCACAGTGCAGTTAGGTAGGAAATTCCAGAATTTTGACCCAGCGATGATGAAGGATCACGATACACTTCTAAGTCAGGATGACTTGGAGGGGAACTTGGAGGTGGTGGTATTTGTTGTGTCCGTGTATAATAAGACACAGACTGCAGGAGAACGGTACAACAGGTGTTTACTCAACGTGGTTCACACTGGAACTGATCTGTACAGATTACTACTCATTGCTATATACAGGTGTGGTCACTGCCGGTACTGCAGTATACATGAGCTGTAAAAGATAGTCCCCCCCTTAAAGGTATATACATTACAATATTCCCATGCACCTGCTGCCCTCGTCCTTCTAAGTGGAAGAGGTCGCGGGTTTGGGAGGTGCTGCCGAAGGAGCCTTGGCGAGTTGCTGCAGTGCATCTTGTAGATGGTACATACTGCAGCCACGGTACGCCGGTGGTGGAGGGAGTGAATGTTTAAGGTGGTGGTGGAGTGCCAATCAAGCGGGCTGCTCTGTCCTGGATGGTGTCGAACTTCTTGAGTGTTGTTGGAGCTGCACTCATCCAGGCAAGTGGAGAGTATTCCATCACACTCCTGACTTGTGCATTGTAGATGGTGGAAAGGCTTTGGGGAGTCAGGAGGTGAGACACTCGCCGCAGAATACCCAGCTTCTGATCTGTTCTTGTTGCCACAGTATTTATGTGGCTGGTCCAGTTATGTTTCTGGTCAATGGTGACCCCCAGGATGTTGATGGTAGGGGATTCGGCGATGGTAATGCCATTGAATGTCAAGGGGCGGTGGTTAGACTCTTGCTTGTTGGCGATAGTCATTGCCTGGCACTTGAGTGGCGCGAATGTTACCTGCCACTTATCAGCCCAAGCCTGAACATCGTCCAGGTCTTGTTGCATGGACTGCATCATTATCTGAGGAGCTGTGAATGGCACTGAACACTGTGCAGTCATCAGCGAACATCCTCAATGGGTAGAGCACTGACTCTGAAACAGGGGGCCTTGGTTAGACTACCAGGTGCTCTGCTTGTACTAGATGGAACACGTAATCGTGTAAAAAACGGACCTAAAATCACGACAGGGCCTGTCTTTCACAGTATTGTCTCTGGACCTATTAGTGTGTTGGTACCAATACAGTGTCAGAAAAGTTGTACCTAAACCAGTACACATACAGGAGAAGGCCATTCAGCCTCAAGCCTGTTTGATTAGATCTGTTCCTCAACTCTATTTACCCACCTTGATCCATATCTCTTATCTAATAAAAATCTGTCGATCTCAATCTTGAAAGCCCCAATTGACTCAGCATTCACAGCCTTATGGGGGAGAGAATTTCAGATTTCCACTATCCTTCATGTGAAAAAGTGCTTCCTGATTTCACTCTTGAATGGCCTAGCTCTATGTTTAACATTGTGCCCCCTTGTTCTCGGTTCCCCCAGACATAGGGGGGAAAATTGAGTCATGCCCCCTTTGGGGCACTAACTTCGCCGGGGCGCGCGGCCGAAATTCACCGGTAGTGTCCCAAGAGGGAAGCGGGGTGCTACTGGAAGCGCCCCGCCTCCCTCTTGGGGTGCTGCGAGTGGCGTTGAGACACGTCGCGCCGCGGTACTGCAGGCTTTCCTCCTATTCTTAAAGGGAAGGGGCCTAGCGCAGTGCGACCCGGGGCCCAGCTGGGCCACCAGGGAGCGGAGTGCCGGCAAAAGAGCCCGGCACTCAAGAGAAGTGCCGGGCTCACGGAGCGCAGCCGGCACTCTGTGGGGGGGGCTGGTCAGGAGGCCAGGGACAGCAACGAGGGCAGGTGCTGGCAGGTGGCCAGCAACAAAAATGGCCACCTGGCACCTCCCCTTTAATTTGCGCCGCCCCGGCCGCAGGTAGGCCCCCCTGACCCCATCGGACATATCGTCCGGCGGTAAGTCAGGGGGCACTACCGAAGATCACGGCCATTTCGCAGGCGGCGTTGGCGGCGCCCGCCCAGGCGCTAGTTGCTTTGCGCCCCAACGGGAGGCTCAAAGCAGCCGAACTTTTAGGCCTTAATGTTCTGTGTTATGCTTCTTGTCTGATGCTCTTAATTAATTCCCTCCAATTGCACCCACCTCCAGTGACAGACTTGTACCCATCAGTACTGTAGTGTATGTACCTTTAAGTGGAACTATGTTTTTGAAGCCCCTGTATACTGTAGTACCAGTAGTAACCACTCGGGTATATAAGCCTGTATAGCGTCTTGCGTAGTTAGTTCACCTCCAGACTTTGTTCAGTAAACACTTGTTAAATCAACTCCTACATTCCGTGTCTCCATTAACACACGGATCTAACAGTGGCGACGAGTTAGAAACGAACTTACCTGCAATTCGGCAGCATCTCAAGGAGATCGATTCCTCAGACGAAGGTCGAAGCCAGAGGCAAGAAAAAAAGAAAGAGAAGCTGTGGTTTCACCAGCTAAACGGGCTGGTGGCAGGTAGTGCACTGATCCTTCCTGGGCTGCGGCGGGCTAGAGCTCGATCGGGTGACTTTGCAACGGGGCCGGGCAGCGAGTCGGGAAGCAGAAGCAAGGAGAGAGAGAAGGTGGAGCACTCAGGGCACGGCCGGTGCTGCAAAGCAGGTCGGCGTTCAGACCGAGCAGAGGGAGGGGAAAGTCCCAGAGGGTCCGCTCCACGACGGGAACGGTTCTCCAAGTAACGGAGAAACTATTGAAGTGATATATAAAAAAAAAATAGAAATACCGCGAAAAGCTGCAGGTCGCAACGGGAACCGCGGAGAACAGCGTTGGCAGCAGCGGCAGCGGTGGGAAAGCGCGGGAGGCGCCATCTTAACTCGGCGGGGAAGAAAGAAAAACGCGGGAAGCGCCATTTTAGATTTTCAAGATGCCGAAGACTGGCAATATTACTGCTTTCGATAGTGATATAGAAGATTGGACCACATATGTGGAAAGAGTGGAGGTATATTGCAAGGCGAATGAAGTAGCGGATGATAAAAAGGCATCGGTACTTCTAAATCTGATGGGCGCAAGGACATACGGGCTGTTACGAAACTTGATCACTCCAGCCAAACCGATGGACAAGAATTTTAAGGAGATTGTTGATACCTTACAGGAGCACTTAAACCCAACACCGCTGCTGATAGCGGTACGATTCAAATTCTTCAGGAGGAATCAGCACAAGAATGAAAGTAACGCTGATTACCTCACCGAATTACGAAAGCTGTCAAAGCACTGCCAATTCGGGGCAGGACTGGCAGATTCTCTATGAGACAAATTCGTCTGCGGTCTCCTAAGCGAAGGAACACAGAAAAGACTACTTTCTGAGGAAGATTTGACACTGGACAAGGCTTTCAGTGTGGCTGTATCATACGAAGCAGCAGCAAGAGGAGCTGCAGAGATACAGCAAAAGCCACAAGATTTCGGCACCCATGAAATGACACGGGGTTTCGAGAGATGTTATCGCTGCGGCAGATCCACCCATGACCAGAAGGACTGCTGGTTCAAGGACAAAGCATGCAGGCAATGCGGAAAGATGGGACACATTGCACGTGTATGCAGATCTGGAAAGAAATCCGCTGACAGTAAAAAAGTCAATAAGGAAAAGTACAGAAAGGTACAAATGATGACGGACAGTAGCTCCGAAGACCAGAAGAGCGATAGCGACTCCGGAAACAAGAGACTAAGCTGTCTCAAATTACATAATGTAATTGCCAAAGAAGATTACCAGACCATTTGGGTTACCCTCACGATAGCGGGGTCCCCAGTCAAAATGGAGCTAGATACAGGATCAGCTCTGACCGTCATGAGTCGACGGGATTACGAGCGGCTATTTCCGCATATACCTTTGAAAGACACATCCATTATCTTGAAGACATATACGGGGCAGAAAGTATACCCCAGAGGGAAAATAAGGGTGCCTGTTGTATACAACGGCAAGGAAATACAGAAGTTGTATTTATACATTCTGCAAGATGGTGGTCCACCGTTGTTGGGACGTGAATGGATCAGAAGGATACGTTTAGACTGGCACTCCATTCAGGCACTGACGGTGACCAGTAAGAAAAAAAACGATGATGACGTCATACCTGGACGATTAAAAGAAATCTTGGCTAACGTCAAAGAAGTGTTTCAACAGGAACTAGGAACCCTGAAAGGCGCCACCGCCTCAATAAAAGTGGAAGATGCGGCAATTCCCAAGTTTTTTAAGGCAAGGCCGGTGCCATACGCAATTCGTCCAGCCGTCGAGGCAGAGCTGGAGAATTTGGAAAAAGCAGGCGTGTTATCCAAGGTAGATTGGAGCGAGTGGGCAACACCCATCGTCCCGGTCATGAAGAAAACGTTGAATAATGATAAATCTGAAGAACAGAGAAAAATTCGCATCTGTGGGGACTTCAAGGTGACTGTAAACCCAGTTCTTCGCACGGTACAGTATCCTCTTCCGAGGATAGAAGATATTTTCGCCTCACTATCCGGAGGGAAACGTTTCACCAAAATTGACTTAGCACAGGCATATCTACAGATGGAGGTTGAGGAGGCCTCTAAAAAGTATCTCACGATAAACACACACAAAGGCCTGTACCAGTACAATCGACTGGTTTTCGGAGTGGCATGAGCTCCGGCTATCTGGCAAAGAGCTATGGAGCAAGTCCTGCAAGGGATTCCGGAGACTCAATGCTACCTAGACGACATCCTTGTAACAGGAGAAAACGACAACGAGCACCTTGCCAACTTGGAGCAGGTGCTCACAAGGCTGAGAGAACGGGGCCTACGAGCAAATCGCCCCAAGTGCGAATTTTTCCAGAAACAAATATCATATTGTGGCCATGTCATTAACGAAGAAGGGTTACATAAGTCACCTGAAAAAATTGAAGCGGTCGTAAAGGCCCCAGCGCCTGAAAATGTCTCACAATTAAGGTCGTTCCTGGGATTAGTAAATTACTATCATAAATTTTTACCGAACTTGTCGACGGTTCTGCACCCTCTTAACGCACTGCTACAAACGGGAGTAGTTTGGAAATGGAGCGAAGACTGTAAACGTGCCTTCCATAAATGCAAAGGCTTGATCACGTCCAGGGAAGTGTTGGCTCATTACAACCCATCACTGCCAATCAGACTGGCGTGCGATGCATCCCCTTACGGCGTGGGAGCGGTATTATCGCATAGATTCCCTGATGGCTCGGAGCGGCCGATAGCTTTTGCGTCACGCTCATTGAACTCAGCTGAGCATAACTATGCCCAGATCGACAGGGAGGCACTCAGCCTGGTGTGGGGGGTGAAGAAATTCAACCATTACCTACACGGACAAAAATTTACCTTGTTGACTGACCATCAGCCCCTCGTCTCCATATTCAATCCTAAAAAGGGCGTTCCCATTATGACAGTGCAAAGGCTACAGAGGTGGTCCCTTTTCCTAGGGGCACACCAATATGACATAGAATACAAAGGAACAAAACAGCATGGGAATGCTGACGGGTTATCGCGCCTACCATTGCCAACGGTGGAAGAGGCGCCTACAGTGGACCCAGTGGAGATGTTCCACTCGACCATAGTAGAATGTCTACCGGTGACAAATTCTACCATTGAAAAGGAAACGCGAAATGACCCGACTCTCTCACGAGTCTACAATTTAACAGTGAAGGGATGGCCAGCACATGGCGAACCACTGTTGCCAGCATTCTCGCAAAGAAGAGAACAGCTGTCAGTGTGCCGAGGAACCTTGATGTGTGGATCCAGAGTGGTGATGCCACCCAAACTCAAGGATAGAGTGCTAAAGGAGCTTCACGAGGGGCATCTGGGTGGAGTGAAAATGAAGAACTTAGCCAGAACGTTTGTGTGGTGGCCAGGTATCGATGGAGACATCGAAGAAATGACCAAGAGCTGTCTAGGATGCCAGAAGGTCCAAAACGCCCCACCACAAGCCCCTCTACATCCATGGGAGTGGCCCTCATCTCCATGGCAAAGGGTACATATCGACTTTGCTGGTCCATTTATGGACTCAATGTTCTTAATCGCGGTGGATGCACACTCCAAGTGGCCAGAGGTAATAAAGATGTCCTCCACCACCACGGAAAAAACCATCACAGTATTAAGGACCATATTCGCCAGGAATGGGCTGCCTGAACAGATCTGTTCTGATAATGGACCGCAATTTGTATCCGAAGAATTCAGGAAGTTCTTAAAAATCAATGGGGTTAAGCACTACACGTCCGCCCCATACCATCCCGCCACCAATGGATTGGCTGAAAGGTTTGTCCAGACCTTCAAGAAGGCCATAAAGGCCATGGGTAATGAAGACATAAATCTACAACATAAGGTAGATAACTTCTTGTTCGCGTACAGGAATGCAACACATGTGGTTACAAACCAAACCCCCGCCATGATGTTTTTCAATAGATGCCTAAGATGCCGGCTGGATTTGGTCAAGCCAAACGTCAGAAGGGACGTAGAGAACCGGCAATTTCAAAGCATGAATGAAAGGCCAACTAGAACCTTCCAGATAGGTCAACCAGTTTTGGCCCGGGACTACCGTACCGAGAAATGGCAGCCTGGAACTATTTGCACACGACTAGGACCGCTGATGTATACCCTGGACATTGGAGAAAGCATAATAAGGCGCCATGCTGACCAGATCATAGAGTCATCCGAAAAAGGACAACCTACACCACAACTCTATACGCCTAGTGATGAAGCAGAGATACCCATAGTATCTACCTCCGATCCGGTGATACTGGAACCAGATGAACCCGACACTGGCATTGAAGCCGAATCGACCTTGCCAAAAGAACCTACTACACCACCGAGGCGTTATCCGGACCGAGTCAGGAAGCCTCCAGAGAGACTGAATTTGTAATTGATTAACTTCAGCAAATGTGTATATTATTGTTCTTGTAAAAATGTTATTTAATGATTACTTAAAATGTTATGTACTATTTATCTAAAAGGGGAGCAATTGTAGTATATGTACCTTTAAGAGGAACTATGTTTTTGAAGCCCCTGTATACTGTAGTACCAGTAGTAACCACTCGGGTATATAAGCCTGTATAGCATCTTGTGTAGTTAGTTCACCTCCAGACTTTGTTCAGTAAACACTTGTTAAATCAACTCCTGCATTCCGTGTCTCCATTAACACACGGATCTAACAAGTACTTCACCTCAGTGTTATCCAGCTCAAATTTTGCTCTCCAAACACAACTAAAATTTGGAAGGACACAATTTCTAATTGTACGCTGAGTGTTTTTCACAGTTCAAGTCGGGACATTACAAAAACTTCACACGCCCAGAATTAGACTGTATTGAAATTCCGGTGACAATGTTGCTTTGGGCCTGACAAGTAGACCAATCAGTGACATAGAAACATAGAAACATAGAAGATAGGAGCAGGAGTAGGCCATTCGGCCCTTTGAGCCTACTCCGCCATTCAATGAGATCATGGCTGATCATCCAATTTCAGTACCCGGTCCCTGACTTCTCTCCATATCCCTGGATCCCTTTAGCCTCAAGAAATATATCTAACTCCTTCTTGAATATATTTAATGAACTGGCCTCCACCGCCCTCTGTGGTAGAGAATTCCACAGGTTCACCACTCTCTGGGTGAAGAAATTCTTCCTCATTTCAGTCCTAAATGGCTTACCCCTTATCCTTAGACTGTGACCCCTGGTTCTGGACTCCCCAGCCATCAGAAACATCCTTCCTGCATCTAGTCTGTCCAGACCTGACAGAATTTTATAGGTTTCGATGAGATCCCCTCTCAATCTTCTAAACTCCAGTGAGTATAAGCCTAATCGACACAATCTCTCCTCATACGTCATTCCTGCCAACCCAGGTATCAGCCTGGTGAATCTTCGCTGCATTGACTTGTGAAGAAGTCATATACCACAGTGACTGCCGCTCCTCAACATAACCAATGAAGGTGGAAGGCAGCAAGAGGGGACAAATGGGGTCATCATTTAACCTCCTTCTTTCCTGAAGATGCTGACTGCTGATGGAGTGTGGTTCCAATGGCACAGAGCACCCTCTGGTACCTCGTCCATGTAACTGTTCCTCGTGTGTGAGCTGAGGCGGTGAGTGTGAACAAGATATTTGACTTTGAAGGGGATCATAGCCAAGCTCTATTCTGACCTCTCCGCATGTCCACACGTGTGCAGTCACCAGGTGGGTGCAGGAGTCTTGGCTGATTTCCCCCTCCCTAATCTAGGGTTGCTGATCCAATTGCTGCACCTCTACTGCTCTCCTGGATAAGATGAACAAAGTCAGCACAGGCCAGAGATCGAACCTGGGACCTTCTGGTTTGCAGAGCTCAGTTCCTCTAAATGCGTCATGAGGGAAGTTTCTAAGTTCATCTGTTTAATAATCGCCAGCTTACACTGGCTTGCAGGTCCTCAGTCTTGTTCATGAGATCGTCCAACTTCTCTCCACGAGCCAGTATCCGGTCGACGTTCTCAGACATGATGGTCTTCACTCCTTCCACGTCACTCTGTAGGCTCCTGACACGGTCCTCCTTCACACGGCCTTCCTCCTGGCAACAGAACACAGCAAGGGTCAACAGAGCACAGCAACAGTCAACAGAGCACAGCAAGAGCCAACAGTGCACAGCAACGGTCAACGGAGCACAGCAAGGGTCAACAGAGCACAGCAAGAGTCAACAGAGCACAGCAAGAGTCAACAGAGCACAGCAAGAGTCAACAGAGCACAGCAACGGTCAACAGAGCACAGCAAGGGTCAACAGAGCACAGCAAGGGTCAACAGAGCACAGCAAGAGTCAACAGAGCACAGCAAGAGTCAACAGAGCACAGGAAGGGTCAACGGAGCACAGCAAGAGTCAACAGAGCACAGCAAGAGTCAACAGAGCACAGCAAGAGTCAACAGAGCACAGCAAGAGTCAACGGAGCACAGCAAGGGTCAACGGAGCACAGCAAGGGTCAACGGAGCACAGCAAGGGTCAACGGAGCACAGCAAGGGTCAACGGAGCACAGCAAGGGTCAACGGAGCACAGCAAGAGTCAACAGAGCACAGCCAGGGTCAACAGAGCACAGCAAGAGTCAATAGAGCACAGCAAGAGTCAACAGAGCACAGCAAGAGTCAACAGAGCACAGCAATGGTCAACAGAGCACAGCAAGAGTCAACAGAGCACAGCAATGGTCAACAGAGCACAGCAATGGTCAACAGAGCACAGCAATGGTCAACAGGGCACAGCAATGGTCAACAGAGCACAGCAATGGTCAACAGAGCACAGCAAGAGTCAACAGAGCACAGCAACGGTCAACAGAGCACAACAATGGTCAACAGAGCACAGCAATGGTCAACAGAGCACAGCAAGAGTCAACGGAGCACAGCAAGAGTCAACAGAGCACAGCAATGGTCAACAGAGCACAGCAATGGTCAACAGAGCACAGCAATGGTCAACAGAGCACAGCAAGAGTCAACGGAGCACAGCAAGAGTCAACAGAGCACAGCAAGAGTCAACAGAGCACAGCAAGAGTCAACAGAGCACAGCAAGAGTCAACGGAGCACAGCAAGGGTCAACAGAGCACAGCAAGAGTCAACAGAGCACAGCAATGGTCAACAGAGCACAGCAATGGTCAACAGAGCACAGCAAGAGTCAACGGAGCACAGCAAGGGTCAACAGAGCACAGCAAGAGTCAACAGAGCACAGCAAGAGTCAACAGAGCACAGCAAGAGTCAACAGAGCACAGCAAGAGTCAACAGAGCACAGCAACGGTCAACAGAGCACAGCAACGGTCAACAGAGCACAGCAAGAGTCAACAGAGCACAGCAAGAGTCAACAGAGCACAGCAAGGGTCAACAGAGCACAGCAACGGTCAACGGAGCACAGCAAGGGTCAACGGAGCACAGCAAGGGTCAACAGAGCACAGCAAGAGTCAATAGAGCACAGCAAGAGTCAACAGAGCACAGCAAGGGTCAACAGAGCACAGCAAGAGTCAACAGAGCACAGCAATGGTCAACAGAGCACAGCAATGGTCAATAGAGCACAGCAATGGTCAACAGAGCACAGCAATGGTCAACAGAGCACAGCAAGAGTCAACAGAGCACAGCAACGGTCAACAGAGCACAACAAGGGTCAACAGATCACAGCAAGAGTCAACAGAGCACAGAGTCAACAGAGCACAGCAAGAGTCAACAGAGCACAGCAAGGGTCAACAGAGCACAGCAAGGGTCAACAGCACAGCAAGGGTCAACAGAGCACAGCAAGAGTCAATAGAGCACAGCAAGAGTCAACAGAGCACAGCAAGAATCAACAGAGCACAGCAAGAGTCAACGGAGCACAGCAACGGTCAACGGAGCACAGCAAGAGTCAACAGAGCACAGCAACGGTCAACAGAGCACAGCAAGGGTCAACAGAGCACAGCAACGGTCAACAGAGCACAGCAAGAGTCAACGGAGCACAGCAAGGGTCAACAGAGCACAACAAGGGTCAACAGAGCACAGCAATGGTCAACAGAGCACAGCAATGGTCAACAGAGCACAGCAATGGTCAACAGAGCACAGCAATGGTCAACAGCACAGCTGTTGTACAAAATGATGAGGGGCATAGATAGGGTAGACAAAGAGGAACTTTTCCCCTTAGTAGGGGGGTCAATAACAAGGGGGCATAGATTCAGGGTAAGGGGCAGGAGATTTAGAGGGGATTTGAGGAGGAACTTTTTCACCCAGAGGGTGGTTGGAATGTGGAACTCAATGCCTGAAAGGGTGGTAGAGGCAGGAACCCTCACAACATTCAAGAAGCATTTGGATGAGCACTTGAAATGCCATTGCATACAAGGCTATGGACCAAATGCTGGAAAATGGGATTAGACTGGACAGGGATGGATGGGCGGCGCAGACACGATGGGCCGAAGGGCCTCTTTCTGTGCTGTAAAACTCTATGACTCTATGACTCTAAGAGTCAACAGAGCACAGTAACGGTCAACAGAGCACAGCAAGAGTCAACAGTGCACAGCAAGAGTCAACAGAGCATAGCAATGGTCAACAGAGCACAGTAACGGTCAACAGAGCACAGCAAGAGTCAACAGTGCACAGCAAGAGTCAACAGAGCACAGCAATGGTCAACAGAGCACAGCAACAGCTGCAATACAGGAGATGGGTTTGAAATTATCATCTTCTGCCATGTAGCGGTTATAAACAGCTTCTGGTCACTGACATCTCAGCCATCTGCAGTTAATTTCTTTTCACCTTTCTATCCAGTTTCTCCTGGCAAAGATTTGGTGGGGAAAATTCGGTCGCGCTCCCTTTGGTGCACTAAAGCACCCCGAAAAAGTTAGCGCCCCCACACCGTAAACGGAGTGGTAGCGCCCCAAGCAGGAAGCGGGGCGCTACTGGAAGCGTCTCCCTCCTTCCTGGGATGCATTCAATATCATGGAGCTACGTGCAACAGCGCCATGTGCACCAGCACTCAAAAAAATGGCCACCCAGCACCTGCCCTTTAATTATTGCCGCTGCGGCTGCAAAAACACCCCCCTAACACTGTCGGATATAGCGGCCAGCGGTAGGTCAGGGGGCGCGACCGAAGTTTGCGGCTGGGGCGCTGCGCACGGCGATGACTTCATCGCTGGAGACGCAGCGCCACAGGGCGCTACCAGCTACCACCGCCGCTAACCTCCCGCTGAATTTTGCGGGAGGCATTAGTGGCGCCGCACCCAGGTACTAGGGGCTTTGCGCCCCATTCGCGCATCCCCGGTGCACTAAAGGGAGGATCAAAGTAACCCAATTTTCCCCCCTTGAAATATGTTACTTATTATAAAACCTCGATAGGATCAGGTTGTAATGCGGCAACATCAGAGAAATGTAGCTCTGGCAACCTTCCTCAGCCAGGTTAACTTCACCGTCAGAAATTGTAACTCCATTTAAACCACAGGACGTAATACTGCTTTCGACATGGAAACTGGAACAACAGCAACTTGCATTTATATTGCGCCTTTAATGTGGAGAAATGTCCCAAGGTGCTTCACAGAAGAAAAATGGACACTGACCAAGGAAGGGGATATTAGGACAGAATAACAAAAGCCTTGTCAAAGAAGTGGGTTTTAGGAACTGTCTTAAAGGAGGAGCGGGGGATGGAGAAGTGGAGGGCTTTAAGGAGGGAATTCAAGCGCATGGGTCCAAGAAAGCTGGAGGGACGGCCACCAATGGTGGGAGAAGGGTGGGGAGGATGCACAAGAGGCCAGAGTCACAGGAAGGGAGTGGAGTCATGGGGCTGGAGGAGATTACAGAGGTAAGGAGGGGGTGTCGACATGAAGGGATTTAAACATGAGGATGACAATTTTAAATTTGAGACTTTGGGGGACTGGGAGCCAATAGTGATCAACAAGAACAGAGATGCTGAGTGAGTGCGACTTTATGTAGGAGAGGACACGGGCAGCAGAGCCTTGGATGAGCTGAAGTTTACAGAAGGGGGAGGATGCGGGCTAGCCAGGAGAGCGTTGAGTAGTTGAGTGAAGAGGTGCCAGAGTTATGGATGACAGTTTTAACAGCAGATGGGCTGAGGTAGGGGCAGGCGATGTTAAGGAGGTGGAAGTAGGGTCCAACCACCTTACAATCAGTTGATTACTTTTTGAAGTGTAGTCATTGTTGTTTTGCAGGCAAACATGGAAGGCAATTTACGCACAGCAAAAAAGACTTACATTTATAAAGAGCCTTTCATGACCATCAGACGTCTCAAAGCGCTTTACAGCCAAAGTGTAGTCACTGTTGTAATGTGGGAAACACAGCGGCCAATTTACACACAGCAAGCTCCCTCAAACAGCAATGTGATAATGACCAGATAATCTGTTTTTTTTGTTATGTTGATTGCGGGATAAATATTGGCCAGGACACCGGGGATAACTCCCGTGCTCTTCTTCTAAAGAGCGCCATGGGATCTTTTACGTCCACCTGAGAGAGCAGACGGGGCCTCGGTTTAACGTCTCATCCGAAAGACGGCACCTCCGACAGTGCAGCACTCCATCAGTATTGCACTGGAGTGTCAGCCTAGATTTATGTGCTCAAGTCCCTGGAGTGGGACTACGACCCCACACACCTTCTGACTCAGGAGGCGAGTGTGCTGCCCACTGAGCCACAGCTGACACTTAAGGTCCATAAACAGCAGTGAGATGAATGACCAAATAATCTGGGATTTTTTTCGGTGGTGTTCTTTGAGGGATGACTGTTGGCCAAGACACTGAGAGAACTCCCTTGCTCTTTGAATAGTGCCATGAGTTCTTTTACATCCATCTGAAAAGGTCGACCAGCACTCAGGAGGTTACATGTCCACGACAGCTTTGTGTAGTGCAGAGTAGTTTAACATGTGTAACTGGTTGAACAAGAAATTGGCTTCAATCTATTCCAGGCAACACACACGTCACACCATTGATGGAGGAAGACTAGCCAGGGGGATTCCAGCTTTCTGCTTGTCTCAGTGTACCAGCTTCTGGAAGCTGCAAAATAACAAGCATTTCAAAAAGAACTTGTGAAAATGTTCTTTCCCTCAGTAAGGTTTGAGCTGTAAAAGTTTCTTCTCAAGTGTCAGCTGTGGCTCAGTGGGCAGCACACTCACCTCCGAGTCAGAAGGTTGTGGGTTCAAGTCCCACTCCAGGGACTTGAGCACATAAAGCTAGGCTGACACTCCAATGCAGTGCTGAGGGAGTGCTGCACTGTCAGTGGTGCCGTCTTTCGGGTGAGACGTTAAACCAAGACCTCGCCTGCTCTCTCAGGTGAACGTAAACGATCCCATGGCACTATTTCGAAGAAGGAGAGTTATTCCTGGTGTCTGGGCCAATATTTATCCCTCAACCAATGTAACTAAAACAGATGATCTGGTCATTATCACATAGCTGTTTGTGGGAGCTTGCTGTGCACAAATTGGCTGCTGCGTTTCCCACATTACAACAGTGACTCCACTTCATAAAGTACTTCATTGGCTGTAAAGCGCTTTGAGACGTCTGGTGGTTGTGAAAGGCGCTATAGAAATGCAAGTCTTTCTTTTCTTTATATAAGCAGTGTGTTCAGCACCTGCTCAGCTGACATGAATCACAACACCAAGATCAGGTCAATGGCCCCTCCCTGACTCTTTCCAACTGGACACTGATCAGAAGCAGGAGCTCTGCCTCATTTCCCCCCCCGATTTAACCTGGGAAACCTTACAGTGCCCTCAAGTACTGTTCAACGCCCCCGGGACATGAAGGGGGAAAATCAACGAGGGTTTCTGACCCTATTCATTTTCCAGTGACCTTTGCTGGAAATTGCACGCATGTGTGGACGTTGGGTGAGGACAGGAATATGCGCGGCTGTGATGCTCCTAGCAGTCGATTGACCTGCCAGCACTCATTGTCTGGGCTCCCATATGAAGAATGGCCACTTGGTACCAAAGGACATCTGGGACTAGAGTCAGCACCTTCAGGAGAGGAGGAGAACATTACGAGGTGGGGTGGGGGAATAAATGAGTAATGAAGATGCTTTAGAAAGTACAGAGTAACTGAGAGACAGGCCATCATTGAGACTGTCATTGAGCCCTCTGCTGCCTTGATCTGAAATATCAACACAGTGAGTTTGTGACACTCTTTATCCTTTGATTCTGATGCTGACAAGAACAGGTTCAGATTTGCAACATCTGCTCATCTCATTTTCTGCCTCTTACCAGACGGTTGAAGCTCAGTGAAGTCTGGTTTTACATTTTCCAGACTCACCGCTCAAAAACCTCGGACAGTCTGGTCCGAAACTGGATAGGCGATGACTCCAATTTCACTTACCCTACGTCTGCAGAGGTGCAGGCACGTCAAAAAAAACTGCAGCACCTGCACTGTGCAGAGCGGTGGAACCGGCTCTCACCAGCCGCTGGCCCGAGCGGAAGCCAGCAGCATTACTTTCTGGCAGCAGTCGGCTGTGCCAAAACCCGTGTGTCAGGAGCCGGCGCCATCAGAACGTGGCTCGTGCAATGTAATGGACTCCAGCTTCTCAACCCCAGTGCTGAGCTGTGAACAAATGAGTTTGTCGGAGGGAAAGGTGAAACTAGTCGCACAGCTGGACAGACCAAACACAATTTTCCCTGAAAAGGAAGGGCAGATCCTTGCAAGTGTGGGTGCCCCATTTTTTGTACTACAACAAAACAACAACTTATATTTATAGTGCCTTTAACCTAATAAAACATCCCAAGGTGCTTCACAGGAGCGTTATCAAAAAACCACAAAATTTGACACCAAGCCATATAAGGAGATGTTAGGGCAGATGATCAAAAGCTTGGTCGAAGAGGTAGGTTTTAAGGAGCATCTTAAAGGAGGAAAGAGAAGCGGAGAGATTTAGGGAGGGATTTCCAAAGTTTCCCCCCACAGCCGCCAACCTCATCGTTCCCCAACCCCGCACAGCCCGCTTCTACCTCCTTCCCAAGATCCACAAACAGGACTGCCCTGGTAGACCCATTGTTTCAGTCTGTTCTTGCCCCACAGAACTTATCTCTTCCTATCGCGACTCTATTTTTTCTCCGCTTGTCCAGTCTCTTCCCACCTACATCCGCGACTCTTCAGACGCCCTCTGCCACTTTAACAGTTTCCAGTTTCCTGGCCCCAACCGCCCCCTTTTCACCATGGACGTACAATCCCTTTACACTTCCATCCCCCACCAGGATGGCCTGAGGGCGCGCCGCTTCTTCCTTGAACAGAGGCCCAACCAGTCCCCATCCACCACCACCCTCCTCCGCCTGGCTGAACTTGTTCTCACATTGAACAACTTCTCCTTTGATTCCACTCATTTCCTCCAAATCAAAGGTGTCGCTTTGGGTACCTGCATGGGTCCTAGCTATGCTTGCCTTTTCGTGGGATATGTGGAACACTCTTTGTTCCAGTCCTACTCGGGTCCCCTCCCTCACCTCTTTTTCCGGTACATTGATGAATGTATCGGTGCCGTTTCCTGCTCTCGCCCTGAACTAAACAATTTCATTCACTTTGCCTCCAATTTCCACCTTTCCCTCACCTTCACATGGTCCATCTCCGACTCTTCCCTTCCCTTCCTCGACTTCTCCGTCTCCATCTCTGGGGATAGGTTATTGACCAACATTCACTACAAGTCCACTGACTCCCACAGCTACCTGGACTACACTTCCTCCCACCCCGCCTCCTGTAAGGACTCTATTCCATTCTCCCAGTTTCTCCGTCTCCGCCGTATCTGCTCCGACGATGCCACCTTCCATACCAGTGCTTCCGACATGTCTTTCTTTTTCCTCAACCAAGGATTCCCCTCTACCGTGGTTGACACGCCCCTCGACCGCGTCCGTTCTATCTCCCGCACTTCTGCCCTCACCCCTGCCCCTCCCTCCCGGAACCACGATAGAGTTCCCCTTGTCCTCACCTTTCACCCCACCAGCCTCCACATTCAACGCATCATCCTCCGCCATTTCCGCCACCTCCAACGTGATCCCACCACCAAACGCATCTTCCCCTCACCTCCCCTTTCAGCATTCCGTAGGGACCGCTCCCTCTGCGACACCCTAGTCCACTCCTCTATCACCCCCAGCACCCCTTCCCCTTCGCCCGGCACCTTCCCGTGCAAGCGCAGGAGATGCAACACCTGCCCTTATACCTCCCCCCTTCCCACTGTCCAGGGCCCCAAACACCCCTTCCAGGTGAAACAGCGATTTACTTGTACTTCTCGCAATCTAGTATACTGTATTTGCTGCTCACGATGCGGTCTCCTCTACATTGGGGAGACCAAACGCAGATTGGGTGACTGCTTTGCGGAACACCTCCGTTCAGTCCGTAAGGGTGACCCCGAGCTTCCGGTCGCCTGTCATTTTAATTCACCGCTCCATTCCCACTTGGACCTCACCGTCCTCGGGCTCTTGCAATGTTCCACGGAAGCTCAGCGTAAGCTCGAGGAACAGCACCTCATCTTCCGTTTAGGCACTTTACAGCCTTCCGGACTCAATATCGAGTTCAACAGTTTCAGATCATAACCTCGGCCCCTATCATACTTCTATATATTTTTTATCCACACCTTCGGTTTGTGCCTTTCCCTTTCTCTCTCTCCCACATGGCAGCTGTCTCTCACTCTGCCAGCGCGTTTCACACTTCATCCAGAGCCATCTTTTGTTTCTTTACCTGTCCTATTACATCTCGTCTCGTCTTGAATATCTCTCAATGTCTCTTCTCCCCTCAGACCTTCCCTTTTGTTCTTTCATCCCCTCCCTCATTTCCCAGCCCCCAAACTTGCTTTTTCATCCGTTTCATTTCCTGCTTTTTTCTCAGTTCTGATGAAGGGTTTCGACCTGAAACGTTAACTCTGTTTCTCTCTCCACGGACGTTGCCCAGCCTGCTGAGTTTTTCCAACGTTTTCTGTTGTTATTCCAAAGTTTAAGACCTAGGCATTTAAAATTGGGGATGTTCAAAAGGCCAGAATAGGCGGAGTGCAGAAGTCTAGGGAGATTATAGGGCTGCAGGAGATTACAGAGTTAAGGAGGGGCGAGGCTATGGAGGGATTTGAAAACAAGGATGAGAATTTGAAAATGGCTGTGTGTATTTGCAACAAAGTTCTGATTGGTCCCCTTGGATGGCAAGACCTGATTGCTGATTGGTCCCCTTGGAGGCAAGATGCGGTCAGCAGATTCTCTGGAATGTGTAATTAGATCCTCCCTGGCTACGTAATCCATTACTTTGCAAAGTATAATTCGAGCCATTCTGACTGCCTACTCCAGATAGAACAGAGCTCACTTGGAACAGATAGGGCTCATCCTCGTGGGTTAAGATCTTCTGCCACCCCCTGCCGCCGCCCCCCCCGCCCCAAACAAGTTCCTGACCTCCCTCCCAAGTTCCTGACCTCCTCCCTCCCAAGTTCCTGACCTCCCCCCAAGTTCCTGACCTCCCTCCCAAGTTCCTGACCTCCTCCCTCCCAAGTTCCTGACCTCCCTCCAAATTCCTGACCTCCTCCCTCCCAAGTTCCTGACCTCCTCCCCCCCAAGTTCCTGACCTCCCTCCAAATTCCTGACCTCCTCCCTCCCAAGTTCCTGACCTCCCTCCCAAGTTCCTGACCTCCTCCCTCCCAAGTTCCTGACCTCCCTCCAAATTCCTGACCTCCTCCCTCCAAATTCCTGACCTCCTCCCCCCAAGCTCCTGACCTCCTCCCCCCAAGTTCCTGACCTCCTCCCCCCAAGCTCCTGACCTCCTCCCTCCCAAGTTCCTGACCTCCCTCCCAAGTTCCTGACCTCCTCCCCCCCAAGTTCCTGACCTCCTCCCCCCAAGCTCCTGACCTCCTCCCTCCCAAGTTCCTGACCTCCCTCCAAATTCCTGACCTCCTCCCTCCCAAGTTCCTGACCTCCCTCCCAAGTTCCTGACCTCCTCCCCCCCAAGTTCCTGACCTCCCTCCAAATTCCTGACCTCCTCCCTCCAAATTCCTGACCTCCTCCCTCCCAAGTTCCTGACCTCCCTCCCAAGTTCCTGACCTCCTCCCTCCCAAGTTCCTGACCTCCCTCCAAATTCCTGAACTCCTCCCTCCAAATTCCTGACCTCCTCCCCCCAAGCTCCTGACCTCCTCCCCCCAAGTTCCTGACCTCCTCCCCCCAAGTTCCTGACCTCCTCCCTCCCAAGTTCCTGACCTCCCTCCCAAGTTCCTGACCTCCTCCCCCCCAAGTTCCTGACCTCCCTCCAAATTCCTGACCTCCTCCCTCCAAATTCCTGACCTCCTCCCTCCCAAGTTCCTGACCTCCCTCCCAAGTTCCTGACCTCCCCCCTCCCAAGTTCCTGACCTCCCTCCCAAGTTCCTGACCTCCTCCCTCCCAAGTTCCTGACCTCCCCCCAAGTTCCTGACCTCCTCCCCCCAAGTTCCTGACCTCCTCCCCCCAAGTTCCTGACCTCCTCCCTCCCAAGTTCCTGACCTCCCTCGCAAGTTCCTGACCTCCCCCCTCCCAAGTTCCTGACCTCCCTCCCAAGTTCCTGACCTCCTCCCTCCCAAGTTCCTGACCTCCCCCCAAGTTCCTGACCTTCTCCCCCCAAGTTCCTGACCTCCTCCCTCCCAAGTTCCTGACCTCCCTCCAAATTCCTGACCTCCTCCCTCCCAAGTTCCTGACCTCCTCCCTCCCAAGTTCCTGACCTCCTCCCCCCAAGTTCCTGACCTCCCCCCAAGTTCCTGACCTCCCTCCCAAGTTCCTGACCTCCTCCCTCCCAAGTTCCTGACCTCCTCCCCCCAAGTTCCTGACCTCCTCCCTCCCAAGTTCCTGACCTCCTCCCCCCAAGTTCCTGACCTCCTCCCAAGTTCCTGACCTCCCTCCCAAGTTCCTGACCTCCCTCCCAAGTTCCTGACCTCCCTCCCAAGTTCCTGACCTCCTCCCCCCAATTTCTGACCTCCTCCCCCCAGTTTCCGATCTCCTCCCCCCAGTTTCCGATCTCCTCCCCCCAGTTTCTGATCTCCTCCCCCCAGTTTCTGATCTTGTTGTGTATGTAACCGTTTACCTTTAAGGGAACTATAGAATGTAACCGTTCGCCTTTAAGAGCACTACTTTAGGGTGGCACTATCTATTGGCTCATGTATACTGTAATACCGATAGTGACCACACCAGTATATAAGGGTTGTGATACGTTAACTAGGGCAGAATCGCCCGAGCCTCTGAATAGTAAAGACGTGTTTTATTTTGTTAACAGTGGAGTCTGTGATTATTTATAATACAACCCACAGACTTAACATTGGCGACGAGTCAGGATTCGAACCCTGCAGCAGTTGTTCCACGGCGGCTTCGTCCGAAGACAGGACGTTGGCGAGAGGTCTCAATCCTCACCAGTCTGGAACCGACAGGCTGGAAGCGACAGGCATTAGGACCCTGAAGCCTCCATAACCTCGTGGGTAAGCCGCAGCGTTGGCTGCAAAGACAGGGCGATCGCAATCCCTGATAAGAGCCGCGGTGAAACGCGCGAGCGGGTAAGCCAGAGCCCGGGAGGGAGCGAGCAAGATCCGCGCGAGCGGGTGAGCCAGAGGCCGGGGGCCGCTTTCAAGTGCGAGGCGCAGCCGGGCCATCGATCGCATCCGCTGATAAGGGCCGCACTAGGGCTGAAAGACAGCGTCGGGGGACGGGCGAAGACCGTCAAGCGCGGGAAAACCGCCATTGAAGTGGGCGGGGAGAGCGAGAAGCGCAGGAAAGCCGCCATTTTTCACGGGAAAACCGCAGGGGAAGAAGGCAGAAGCGGGAAACCGCCATCTTAGAAAATTAATTAGAATTTTCAGAAACAAGAAATAAGTAAAGCAATACTTGTGTTGTTCTCAAGAAGAGAAGAAAATTAATAATAAGTAAAGAAATACTTGTGCTGTTCTCGGAAAGAGAAGAAGATGCCTAAGCGAGGAAATATTAATGATTTTAATGCTGAAATAGAAGACAGGGCCACGTATGGGGAACGCATAGGAATATATTGCGTAGCCATATACAACAAGGCAATAACTTTGTTAAATTCGATGGGAGCAAAAACATACGGGCTTTTGAAACATCTGATAGCACCAGTTAAACCAGTGGACCAGACCTTCGAAGAGATCGTAACAGTGCTGAAGGATCACTTGAACCCCACACCGTTGATGCTGGCTGAACGATTTAAATTTTACGCCAGAACCCAGAGGCAAGATGAAAGCAATGCGGAATACTTAGTCGAACTGCGTAAGCTAGCGAAATACTGCCAGTTTGGAGGGAATGTGACAGAGGCGCTGCGGGACAAGTTCGTATGCGGCTTGGCCAAAGAAGGAACGCAGAAGCGACTTCTGGAAGAAAACGACCTCACACTGGACAGGGCTGTCCTCATAGCTTCATCGCACGAAGCCGCAGCGAAAGGGACGGCGGAAATGCAGCTAAAGGCGGCGGCACTCGGGGTGGATCAAATTACAGCAAACACTTCCAAATGCTACCGTTGTGGAAAGACAACGCACGACCAGAATCAGTGCTGGTTTAAGAATCAAGAGTGCAGGAAATGTGGCAAACTGGGTCACATCGCGAAGGTATGCAGGTCCGGAAAGAAGACCAACAAGCAAAGGAAGCCACCACCACAAGGAAAGTACAACAAGGTGCATCAGGTGGCTGAAAAGAGTTCAGACGAACAAAATTCAGACTCAGACCCAAACAGCCAGGAGTTGGATAGTCTGAGAATCCACAATGTGGGTAAAGTAACTGATCTACAGACGATCTGGGTCACACTAAAAATAGCTGGAGTCCAAGTACGAATGGAGCTGGACACGGGATCAGCTGTATCAGTCATCAACCAAAAGGACTACCACCGACTATTCTCTCACATACCCTTAAGAAATACCAAGTTCGTATTACAGACATACACGGGGCATCGCGTATACCCCATGGGGAAAATAAGAGTCAAGGTGAGAGATAGGGGTAAAGTACACCCAAGAATGAATTTGTACGTACTACCTGAGGGAGGACCACCACTTCTAGGACGGGAGTGGATCAAGAAAATAGACATGGAATGGCACTACCGACAAGCAATGACGAGTGAGGACTCGGTGCAGACAAGCAGCTCAGACTCTGAGCCGGAAGACGATAAGTCCAGCTTATGTATGAAAAACAAGGTTAACATTAACTCACGGACTAAGGTTGGAATATCGATGGCGTGCATAAAGACAGAGAATTCTGAGTCTGTTCAAGCTACAGACATATGCATTACGGAGGAACACCGGGCTCGAACTCAACGCTATTTCAAAGTACAACAACAATTAGAACAATTAAGTTACCGCCTCGTACAAGAGATGAAAACAATGAAAAAGTTCTATGACACCGAATGGGAGAGTCTGGAAAGACAACAGAACCTACTGGCTCAAGCAGAGAGCGACCATAGAGCCATCGTGACCAATTACCGATCACATCTCCCTGATGATGTTCAGGGGTTAGAATATTTGCATGATCTAGAGATACAGCAGAAGGGCAAATCACGCTGCACTGAGGATTTTGTTCTGCAATTAGAGACGGAGCTAGTGCAGGCAAAGTTAAGAGAAGTTGAATCACAGGGTGCTCTTAAGGAGATGCAGAAACAAATCTTGGACATGGAAAAGAGAAACGCTTCTTTACCTGATGAGAATAATGTGGCCATGTTGCAAGAGGAGCTTATAGGGGCGAAACTGAAAGAAGCTAAGCAAAGGATGTTGGAACTTGAAACGCAGAACCAAATCAGCGGTAATCAGCTATGTCAAGCAGAGAAGGAGTGCAATGGTCTACATGAGAAGGTGCAATATCTCTCAGCCCAAAATAAGGGACTACTCACTCAGTTAAATGAAAGTAAACGGGAAATGGCTGAGATGGACTGCAAGAATAAAGAAGAGTTGATGGCAGTGAGACTTCGAGAGGCAGATAGCATAGCAGCCTTGGCTGAACTCCAACAAGAAATTGCGAAAGAAACAAATGAAGAGGAATCTTCAGGAAGCCAGGATTTTATTCCAGTTCTTCTCTACGACTCCTTACAAGCAGAGTGCGAGAAGTTGAAAAAACAGTATGAACAGGCCCAGACTACAATTCTGGAGGGGGTTAACTCAGCAACCTCCGAAAAGCTAGTTTCGTTGGAAGTATATGAGCAACTAAAGGTTGAACATGAGCAAGAAGTCCAAAGGCTGCAGGAAATTCTTGAGGAGCTCAGGGCCAAGACAGACTCATCGGTAGAAGTTCCATACATAGATGAGGATGTAGAGGTGAAAGACATGGCAGAACTCATAAAAATATGGAAGGAAGCCCAAGACAAATATGAGGCGGCAATTACCGAGGTTGACCGACTTGAAGAACAGTTTCAACTGGGAATGGGCCCTGAACATGAGCTAGAGAGCATCGAGGCGCAACTTCTCCAAGCACTGGAAGCCAAAGTACAAGAGGAAGAGAAGATGAAAGCATTGGAGAAAATGATGGATGAAATGGAGGAGTACGCTGAATTACGTCCAGGGGAACAGGAGAATGGGGAAACAGCTACTTCAGTAGAAGGATTAAATAGCCTGATAACGAAATCCCTGAAGGAAGGGAAAGGATTGAACGCACAAATGAGGCCAGGAGGGAAGGAAGGGCAGACATCCGAGGAAGAGCAGGATGAATATGATTGCTTGAAGAAGGGTTTTGACCTGTTGAGTGACACCGAATGTTATGAGGATGTGGTCTGCCCAAATTGTGATGGGAACTCCCAAAGTGCTGAAATCCTGAGGAAGCACTTAAGGTCTAAGGAACATAGAGAGTTGGTGGCGCTACAGATGGCAGCCGGGAAAAGAGCTCGGAGAGTTTCAAAAAGGCAGAAAAGAAAAAGAAGAAGCAGAAAATAATAACTGTTTAAAATATTATTACTTCTACTACCTCAGTCCGAACACTACGAAAGGTGCTAAATTTGTAAAAAAAATCCAGGGACATTATCAAGACAGCCAGTGGGTTGTATAAGTCCGCACTGCTGGTTCAACAGGACGAAAGTACAAGCTGTTAAAAAAAAAGGCTATGGAGGATGCTGTCTGGAACGAATTAATACCAGAGACTGAATTTATGAACTGTTCCCACAGAGACTGAACCTGTAAACTGATTCCACTGAGAGTATGTTTGTAAACTGTTATATGACGTTGACTCCATTGAGAGTATATCTGTAAATTGTTATATGACGTTGACTCCATCGAGAGTATATCTGCAAACTGTTTATATAAAGTTGAAGATTGTATGTTTAACGGGATTCTGTAAGTAATAAGCTAGGAAGGGAGGAGTGTTGTGTATGTAACCGTTTACCTTTAAGGGAACTATAGAATGTAACCGTTCGCCTTTAAGAGCACTACTTTAGGGTGGCACTATCTATTGGCTCATGTATACTGTAATACCGATAGTGACCACACCAGTATATAAGGGTTGTGATACGTTAACTAGGGCAGAATCGCCCGAGCCTCTGAATAGTAAAGACGTGTTTTATTTTGTTAACAGTGGAGTCTGTGATTATTTATAATACAACCCACAGACTTAACAGATCTCCTCCCCCAGTTTCTGATCTCCTTCTCCTCCCCCCAGTTTCCGATCTCCTCCCCCCAGTTTCTGATCTCCTCCCCCCAGTTTCTGATCTCCTCCCCCAGTTTCTGATCTCCTTCTCCTCCCCCCAGTTTCTGATCTCCTCCTCCCAGTTTCCGATCTCCTCCCCCCAGTTTCTGATCTCCTCCCTCCCCAGTTTCCGATCTCCTCCCCCCAGTTTCTGATCTCCTCCCCCCAGTTTCTGACAAACACCCTCCCCACCGAGATCCTGACCTCCCCCCTCCCCTGCCCATGTTCCTGACTTCCACCCCCCAAGTTTCTGACTTCTGCCCCTCAAGTTTCGAACTGCCTCCCCGCCTGTTTCTGACCTTCTCCCCCCACCGAGTTCCTGACCTCCCCCTCCCCCTGTTCCCGACCGCCCCCTCCCCCTGTTCCTGACCTCCACACCCCAAGTTTCTGACCTCCTTCCCCAAGTTCCTGACCTGCTCCCCTTGCCCACATAGCCCCCCCTCCCTTCTATAGATGGGGCATTGTGTGTGGGTCACGGATTGTTAACAGGTTTATTGGGTATGAAGTGAATAGTGACAGTGTCATGACTTCTGGATTTCATCCAGTCCAATGATGTCACTTGCCACACACACACCGGGCTTTCTGAGAAATCAGCCAGGTCAAGAGGGAGGAGAGGGAGAACGTGGTGTGGTTGTAAAGAGGGTGGGGTTGGAAGAACGTGATCCGTCTTACAATCTGGATCATGTTCTCGCTCTCATTCCCCACCACCCCTTTAGACTTGAATCACGTTCTTCCCCATCACTACTCTGCTCTCCATGCTCTTTACCCCCGGAGTTCCAGTCCTCCTCTCTCTCTCCCCCCTCCTCTCTCTCTCCCTCCTCTCTCTCTCTCCCCCTCCTCTCTCTCTCCCCTCCTCTCTCTCCCACCTCTCTCTCCCCCCTCCCCTCTCTCCCCCCTCCCCTTCCTCTCCCTCTCTCCCCCCTCCTCTCTCTCCCGCTCCTCTCTCTCTCCCCCTCCTCTCTCTCTCCCCTCCTCTCTCTCCCCCTCCTCCCTCTATCTCTCTCACCTCTCTTTCACTGCCCCCTCCTCTCTCTCTCTTTCTCTCCCTCCTCTCTCTCTCTCCCCCTCCTCTCTCTCCCCCTCCTCTCTCTCCCCTCCTCTCTCTCCCCTCCTCCTCTCTCCCACCCCCTCCCTCTCCCTCCTCTCTCTCCCTCCTCTCTCTCCCTCCTCCTCTCTCTCTCCCCTCCTCTCTCTCTCTCCTCTCTCTCTCCCCCTCTTTTCTCTTCCCCTCCTCTCCCTCTCTCGTTCTCTCCCTCCCCTCTCTCTCTCCCCCTCCTCCCTCTCCCCTCCTCTCTCCTCTCTCTCTCTCTCTGTCTCTCTCTCTCCCCCCCCTCCCCCCTCCTCTCTCTCTCTCCCCTCCCCTCTCTCTCGCCCCCTCTGATCCTCTCTTCTCCCCCCAGCCAGCACGGACCCAGTGACGGGCCTTCTCCCAGGGAGCTGAGGAAAGCATGGCCCGCACTGCTGGGGGTCAACTGTGGGGCACTGTGCGTGTGCGGCCTCGGTAAAGGCACTTTACAGCCTTCTGGACTCAACATAGAGGTCAACAATTTCAGCCCCATCCCTTTTAATTCCATTTACTTTATATATTGTTTTTTCTCTCTCCCACATGGCAGCTGTCTTTCATTCTGCCAGTGCCATTTACACTTCTTCTAGAGCCATCTTTTGTTTCTGAACTTGTCCCATTACCATCTCCTCTTGCCTCGCACCATCTCTTTGGGCTGGATTTTGTGAGCCCCGAGGAGGCGGGTATGGAGGTGGGACAGCCGGTAAAGTTGCAGAAAGTGGGGACGGATGGCAAACCCACCCCCATCCCGCCTCCGAACCAACAGTCATCTGCTTTCTACAAAGTTGAAAGGTTTGATGAGTCCTGAACACAAGGCCTCATCAAACTACACAGAATGTCAGTGTTTGACAACTTCACACAGAAGTCTTGACAGATGGCACGTCAGACGTTGACGTGCTCTGTCAGTGACTGCCCTTTAATTGGCCTGCTGAGCCCGCAGGGCGGGCTTAATAAAGTCAATCAGGGGAAAATCCCTCTGGTTGGCCAGAACATGATGGAGGCGGGACTGAGACCCGACAAGCAGCAGTCCCGCCTCCAGCACGTCTCCATTCACAAAATCCAGCCCTTAATCTCTCTTAATGTCTCTTAATCTCTCCTTCCATCCTATCACAGACCTTCCCTTTTGTTCTTTCCTCCCCTCCCCCTTTCCCTGCCCCTGCACTTGCTTAAAAACCTGTTCCACCTCCAGCTTTTTCCAGTTCTAACGAAGGGTCATTGACCTGAAACGTTGGCCCAGAAATTCGGGTCGGAGGCTTCCTGCGGGTGCAAGCCTCCAACCTGCACTTACCTACCGCGCCGGCCGTTGAGCTGTGGGCCCGCGTGGGATTCCGATCCTGGGCCTCCTCCAACTGCCGGCGCGCAGTGCTTGCGTATCCCAGGGGCGCAGTTAGTTCGATGCAGATTAATGTTAACCATCTCTGGGATTAACTGGGCTGCAGTTCCAAAGGTGCCAGCCACTCTCTGTGGCTTTATCAATGTGGCCATCTTTCATGTGTGAGCCCGACAGTAGGCTATTCAACCACAAAGACATCACAGCCAAGCTTGATCCTATCCTCGCCAAAGGTCCATACGCCACATTTTCCAGCAAGGTCACGGGATAGCAATCAGGAGCAGGAGCCCGAGATGATATTATTCTCTCACTAGCCTAGAGGTGCCCTTACAGCTGCCCCAGCTGAGATCAGCCAACTCAGCAGACTGGGGATGGAACTTGGGACCAAATCTGGATGGCTTGGTATGTTTACCCACTGATCCACCATGAAGAGCTAAACCATATACCTTTAAGAAGTACTTAACTGTGCTATCGCCGCCATTTTCTCTTGTACAGCTTTTAATTCGATTTTGAAATAAGGATCTCATGTTATTATCTAAATCTTGCACTGATCGGCAAAGAAGCAGCTTGCAGTTATCTGGCGGTTACAGTACTGGTTGAGCACAGTGATTCACTGCTGCTGTTGTGATACCAAACTCTGTAAATGGCATTACATTACCAAGAATAGACCATGCGTAAAATGAGTGTGTTTTTTACCAATTGCAGCAAAAACTCTGCACTCGCCTTTAATTTCTGGGGCCCGGAGTTCAAAACCAGACTGATGGGAAGGGATTCTCCTCAGTCTGCGAGAAGGGATGTGTATGAAATAGTTGGGATAGTCTCAATTCTAGCTGTCATGGACACAGTACAGAAAGTTAACATGCAGATACAGCAAGCAATTAGGAAGGCAAACAATGGCCCAGAATGTTGAATATTTAAATGTCTTAATCTAAATGTACACTCTCGGGAGCCGCAAGCCTACATTTCGTTGTACTGCACTTGTGCACTAACAATGACAATAAAGTTGATTATGATTATGATTCGGGCCGGGGGCTTCCCGTGGGTGTAAGCCCCCGACCTGCACTTACCTAGCGCGCCGGCCGTTGAGCTGTGGGCCTGCGTGGGATTCCGATCCTGGGCCTGCTCCAAGTGCCGGCGCGCAGTGCTTGCGTATCCCAGGGGCGCAGTTAGTTCGATGCGTCCCCTGGGATCACGTGGGCCATGGGGAGCCAATGGTAGCAGGGAATGCTCCATTCATAAGTTTGACAGGACCTGTCAAACTTATAAATACTATAAGCCCCAAAAATCACTAAATCTTCAAATAAATTTAAAAAAAACATCACATTTTTAAAATAAACTATAAATTACATGAAATAACTATTTTAAACAATAATTTAAATTTTTGAAAAAAATAATTTTATTTTCTAACGGCTAAAAATAAACTTACCTTTCTTTAAAGTATTTAAAAACAATAAACCTGTGGAAAAATGTTTTAATTTTAATTAATTCACCACTTACCTTGTAAAAAGCAGGCCTTACGCCTGCTTTTTATATGTCTAACTTCTGCAGACTTACCCTCCCGGGAAAACCTGGGAAAAAAACCGAAGTTCGATGCGCACGCGCAGCCTCTCCCGCGCACGCGTTCGACCTCTGAACCCCTGCTTTCAGGGGAACGGAAGTGCCGGTTTCCCGCGCATGCGCAGTGCATGCAGGAATCCGGCACTTCCATTGGGCTTACGGGTGAGTACCCTGTGCGTACTCACCCGTGGAGACCCGAATTTCTGGGCCGATATGTTAGCCTTTATTGCAAGGAGTTTGGAGTATAAGAGTAAGGAAGCCTTGCTGCAAGGCCTTGGTGCGACCACACCTGGAGTACTGTGCACAGTTTTGGTCTCCTTACCTAAGGAAGGATATAGTTGTCTTGGAAGGGGTGCAACGAAGGTTCACTGGACTAATTCCTGGGATGAGAGGGCTGTCCTATGAGGAGAGATTGAGCAGAATGGGCCGATACTCTCTGGAGTTTAGAAGAAAGAAAGGTGATCTCATTGAAAGGTATAACATTCTTAGAGGGCTTGACAGGGTAGATGCTGAGAGGCTGGAGAGTCTAGAACTAGGGGGCATAGATTGTGGATAAGGGATTGGCTATTTAGGACTGAGAGGAGGAGACATTTCTTCACTAGAGGGTTGTGAGTCTTTGGAATACTCTACCACAAAGGGCTGTGGATGCTGAGTCATTGAGTATATTCAAGGCTGAGACCGATAGATTCTTGGCCACTAAGGGAATCAAGTGATATGGGGAGAGGGCGGGAAAGTGGAGATGAAGGGGGGCACGGTGGCATAGTGGTTAGCACTGTTGCCTCACAGCGCCAGGGACCCGGGTTCAAATCTGGCCTCAGGCGACTGTCTGTGTGGAGTTTGCACATTCTCCCTGTGTCTGCGTGGGTTTCCTCCGGGTGCTCCGGTTTCCTCCCACAGTCCAAAGATGTGCAGGTTAGGTTGATTTGGCGAGGATAAATTGACCCTTAGTGTTAGGGGATTAAATACGTGGGGTTACGGGGATAGGGTGGGATAGTGAGTATAGGAATGGGAGGATAGAACAGATGAATGCGTGGCTAAAGGGATGGTGCAGGAGGGAGGGCTTTAGTTTCCTGGATCACTGGGTCTGCTTCTGGGACAGGTGGGACTTGTACAAGTCGGACGGTTTACACCTGAACCAGAGGGGAACCAATATCCTTGCGGGGAGGTTTGTTAGCACTGCTGGGGGGGGTTTAAACTAACTTGGCAGGGGGATGGGATACAGAGTGGAGCTATAGTAGGGGGTGATGTACAGCCAAATACGGAGGAAAAAACAAGTCAGCAGGGAAGGCAGAGCAAAGATGTGAAGGCAAAAGGGAATATGGCAGGGCTGGAAGGCATTTATTTTAATGCAAGGAGTCTTGCAAATAAGGTGGATGAACTGAAGTTGTTGTTGAACACATGGGAGTACGATATTGTTGCTATCACGGAGACATGGTTGAGGGAGGGTCAGGACTGGCAGCTCAATATTCCGGGGTATAGAATCTTGAGGCGAGACAGAGGGGGGTGTAAAAGGGGAGGGGGTGTTGCAATATTAATTAAGGAGTCAATTACTGCTGTAAGGAGGGATGATATATTAGCGGGTTCCTCTAATGAGGCCATATGGGTAGAACTTAAAAACAAAAAGGGGTCAAGCACTTTGCTGGGAGTGTACTATAGGCCCCTAAACAGTCAGGGGGAGATAGAGGAACAGATATGTAGGCAAATCTCAGAAAAGTGTGAAAATAATAGGGTAATAATAGTGGGGGATTTCAACTTCCCCAATATAAATTGGGATAGTCAGAGTGTGAAAGGCTTAGAGGGTGCAGAATTCTTAAAGTGCATCCAGGAGAGCTTTTTGAGCCAACATGTAGAAAGTCCTACAAGAGAGGGGGCGGTACTGGACCTAATTCTAGGGAATGTAGCCGGGCAGGTGGTGGAAGTTTCTGTAGGAGAGCATTTTGGCGATAGTGACCATAATTCGGTGAGATTTAAGGTGGTCATGGAAAAAGACAAAGACGGCCCGGAAATAAGGGTTCTAAATTGGGGGAAGGCCGATTTTAATAAGATAAGACAGGATCTGGCCAAAGTGGACTGGGAGCAGCTACTTATAGGAAAATCCACATCAAAACAGTGGGAGGCTTTCAGAAGGGAAATAGAGAGAGTACAACACCAACATGTTCCTGCAAAGGTCAAGGGTGGGACCAACAAGCAAAGGGAACCTTGGATGACAAGGGATATACAAAAATGCATTAGGAAAAAAAGGGGGGCTTTTGGCAGTTACAAAAGACAAAAGACGGAGGAAGCCCTAGAGGAGTATAAAAGGTGCAGGGGCATACTTAAAAAGGAAATTAGGAGGGCGAGGAGGGGCCATGAAATAACATTGGCGAGCAAAATAAAGGAAAATCCTAAGATGTTTTATAAGTATATTAAGGGCAAGAGGATAACCAGGGAAAGGGTAGGGCCCATTAGGGACCAAAGTGGCAAGCTGTGTGTAGAGCCAGATGAAGTAGGTGGGGTTTTAAATGAATTTTTTGCCTCTGTGTTCACTATGGAGAAAGACGATGTAGACATAGAAGTCGGGCAAGGGGACTGTGACATACTTGAACATATTAGCATCGCGAGGGAGGAGGTACTAGCGGTTTTAGCAGGCCAAAAAGTGGATAAATCCCCAGGCCCGGACGAGATGTATCCCAGGCTGTTGTGTGAGGCAAAGGAGGAGATTGCAGGGGCTCTGACACAAATTTTCAGAACCTCTCTGGCCACAGGGGATGTACCAGAGGACTGGAGAACAGCTAACGTAGTACCATTATTCAAGAAGGGTAGCAGGGATAAACCAGGGAATTACAGGCCAGTGAGCCTAACATCTGTGGTAGGGAAATTATTGGAAAAAATTCTGAGGGTCAAAATTAGTCTCCACTTGGAGAGGCAAGGATTAATCGGGGATAGTCAGCATGGCTTTGTCAAGGGTAAATCATGTCTGACCAATCTGATTGAATTTTTCGAGGGGGTGACTAGGTGTGTGGATGAGGGAAATGCTGTGGATGTGGTTTACATGGACTTCAGTAAAGCTTTTGACAAAGTCCCGCATAGGAGACTGGTCAAGAAGGTAAGAGCCCATGGGATCCAGGGGGCCTTGGCGCGTTGGATCCTAAACTGGCTGAGTGGCAGGAGGCAGAGGGTGATGGCCGAAGGTTGCTTTTGTGACTGGAAGCCTGTGTCCAGTGGGGTACCTCAGGGATCGGTGCTGGGTCCCTTGCTGTTTGTGATCTACATTAATGATTTGGATGAGAATGTAAAGGGTATGATCAGTAAGTTCGCGGATGACACGAAAATTGGTGGGGTGGTAAATTGCGAGGAGGAAAGCCTCAGGCTACAGGACGATATTAACGGGTTGGTCAGATGGGCGGAAAAGTGGCAAATGGAATTTAACCCGGAAAAGTGCGAGGTGATGCATTTTGGACGGACAAATAAGGCAAGGGAATACACAATGAGTGGTAGGACCCTAGGAAGTACAGAGGGTCAGAGGGACCTTGGTGTACATGTACATAGATCCCTGAAGGCAGCGGAACAGGTAGATAAGGTGGTTAAAAAGGCATATGGGATACTTGCCTTCATTAGCAGAGGCATAGAATATAAGAGCAGGGAGGTTATGATGGAGCTGTACAAAATGCTGGTGAGGCCACAGCTGGAGTACTGTGTGCAGTTCTGGTCGCCTCACTATAGGAAGGATGTGATTGCTTTGGAGAGGGTGCAGAGAAGATTCACCAGGATGTTACCTGGGATGGAACGCCTCAGCTATGAAGAAAGACTCAACAGGCTGGGGTTGTTTTCCTTGGAGCAAAGGAGGCTGAGGGGGGACCTGATTGAGGTGTACAAAATGATGAGGGGCATAGATAGGGTAGATAAAGAGGAACTTTTCCCCTTAGTAGGGGGGTCAATAACAAGGGGGCATAGATTCAAGGTAAGGGGCAGGAGGTTTAGAGGGGATTTGAGGAGGAACTTTTTCACCCAGAGGGTGGTTGGAAGCTGGAACTCACTGCCTGAAAGGGTGGTAGAGGCAGGAACCCTCACAACATTCAAGAAGCATTTGGATGGGCACTTGAAATGCCATTGCATACACGGCTATGGACCAAATGCTGGAAAATGGGATTAGACTGGACAGGGATTGATGGACGGCGCAGACACGATGGGCCGAAGGGCCTCTTTCTGTGCTGTAAAACTCTATCGGCTGAAAATTCAGTAGCCTTAGCGCCTCATTTGAGGCGCTAGAGGGCCTTGCGCCGGAGTTATGGCCAGTAGTGAAATTCCCTGGGGCCCTAAATCGGCGTTGCTCCGGTAGCGCTGCGCCGGCACCGATGACGTCATTGGTGTGCGCAGCGTCCCGGTTGCCGTGGTAACCCGCCCGAACTCCGAAATTGAGTTGCGGCCGCCTCGCCCGTGGCAGCCGCAACCAGCGTTTTGTCAGAGGTGCCTTACTGCAGTTAGCGCCGGCGCATTAAAGGCCCTGCGGCGGCCGGCCGCTTTCCCGCCGGCCGCCTGCCCGCAGCTCCCTCCCCGGACTTCTCTCCCCCGCCCCCCCCCGGAACAGATGCAAGCCTGGCACTTGTCCGAGGTGCCGGGCTCATTTTTAAGCAGATTTGTGCGGGCCGCGGCCGGGTGCAGGCAGCTCCTCCTTAACGGAAGGAGGAGGCCTGCACTACCCCAGCCTGCCGCACCGCATCGGGTGCCGCAGCACCGGAATTGCGGCGCGAAACGGCAGTTAGCGCCCTTTTCCAGGCGCTAAGACCCTTCAGTAGCGCCGGCAGCCGTTTGGGCGCGGCGCCACTGAATTTTTGGCGCGCGCAGGGGACTTAGCGCCGGCACTAATTTCCGGCGCTAAAGCCCTGGCTAAGCCAAAACCCAATTTCTAGGCCTATGTGTCAGTGCAGGCTCGATGGGCCGAAATGGCCTCTATCTGCACTGTGGGGATTCTGTGATTCTGTGTGATGTAGGAGGTCAGCCATGATCTTATTGAATGGTGGAGCAGGCTCGATGAGCCATATGGCCTACTCCTGCTCCTATTTCTTATGTTCTTAAATTCTTAAACTACCTCTAAGTAGGCACTCGAAGAGACCACCAGATGGGCATTGTGGAAACATGTCACACTGGTGTAGTTGGGATGCTTTTAAAACCATTGAACCACTGCTCTGTCACCACTAGAACATCTGCTGTGACACAAAATGGCAGCCTCGGAATCTTCAGAAAAAGTTGATCTGGAACAAAAGTGAGCCTGCCAACCAGCGAATAATAATAGTCTTCTACAGGCGCTGGCTGACTCTTGCTGAGCAACCATGGATAATGACCGCCCTCCTTCACCAAAGTGGCCATTCTTCATGTCTGAGCCGGACAGTGGGATTCAGTGAGTGATTTAATGATATTTGCACTTAAACCCTATGTAGACAAATGGGCATCAGAGCAGGCCCCGATTTTAGCCTCACCCAATGCCACATAGTTTCCGGCAGGAGTTCTCGATAGAGCTGAGGGACAGGAACCCTGTCTGATTTCTCCCCTCCCTTACAATGGGGCAGTAATTCCTCCCCAAACGCATGAGTACGGAATCTAAATGCACTTGTGCACTAACAATGACACTAAAGTTGATTATGATTATGATTATGAAATGCCGGTTTTCAGCATGCACAGCGCATGCGCTGAAAACCGGCATTTCCTCTCCTCTAACCCAAGAGGTGAAGAGGCTAGCACGTGCGCTGTAGGGGGCAGCGCGTGCGTCTTGGATTTCCTCTGTTTTGGGGGATTTGCGCATGTGTAAAGGCCTCCGGTCTTTACGCTTGTAAAAAGCGCACGTAAGTATTTATTTTTACAGGTAAGTGGTGTTTTAGTGCAATTTAGAATTTTTTTTTCCACAGGTTTATTATTTTAAACTTACAATAAGGTAAGTTTAGTTTTAGACCCTTTTTATTAAAAATTTATTTTTTTCAAAAAAAAAAATTATTGTTTAAATTATTTTTTTAAACTTATTTATGCTTAATTTAATGATTGGGATGTTTAAAAAAAATTTATTTAAAGTTTAAGTAGTGTTTTGGGGTGCAGTACTTCTCATGAGTTTGACAGTTCATCTGTTAATATACCAGTCATTAAACAGCAAGAAATTTTAAATGAAAACTGTATTGTCTGTCAACCCTGCCATCTTAGAGTATTGTCCAAGCTTGTCTCAGCTTGGCACACTTGAGCACATAATCTAGGCTGACACTTCGATACAGTACTGAGGGGGTGCTGCACTGTCCACGTGATCTTTCAGATGAGACATTAAACCAAGAAACACATCTGCACATCCAACTCGGCACAGCCATTTAAAAAGAGCACCCACTCCCTGAAGAAAGTGTTTGGCAAACTTCTGTATTAGAGCGGGAGAAGAAAAGGGTGTTATTCTCACTTCAATGATGTCACCCAGTGAGATGACTATAAAATATGTGAGGGTGCGGCAGACGCTTCTCCACTAAAACAGTGCAGTTAACAAACCATCAGGAATTTGCCCCAGGCAAGAAACTGCTGCCAGTTCCTCAGGTATGAAGTCAGCCTGGGGTTTCTTGTTTAAGATTAGTCAGGATCGTGAAGAGAGTTAAAGAATCCGCACAAACTTCTACCACCAACCCCCCCAGAAAATTAGACTGTTGTATCAGGATTGGCCTTCGGTATTTTAAAACAGTAGACTGGAAAATATATCCACTTGCGACAGAGAGGCACTGCCACAATGAAAGGTGGTTGGCACTGAGCAGAGGGATCATCTTTCGTCTCTCAGCATGGTAGAATCATAGGGTGATACAGCTCAGATGGAGGAGGCCATTTGGCCCATTGTGCCTGTGCTGTTCCAACTTTCAATTCAATTATGTCACACAATGAGGTGACTTTAAATAACATCAGTGCAAACGAAACGAGGGTGCGACACACTTTTCCACGAAGGCGGTGCAATTAACAAACCATCAGGTGTGTCAAGAGAAACACAAAAAAAAAGGAAGTGCTTATTTTACCAAGATTCAAAGCAAGAGTTTAGTGTAACACGGCAGGTTAGAGGCAAATGAAACTATTTGCCACGTATCAGAATGTCCTGCACAGTGAATTGTGCAGTAAGATACAATAAGCTGTACAAACGAACAATCGCACTAGCCGGTTGTGGGAGAAACCTTAACTTCACTTGCTGGGGCCTCTCTGCCCCAAGTCAGAACAAACCAAATACAGCGGACTCACCCATTCCAGGACCCAACACACAGAGCGCCGAGCAGAGAGAATGCTGCTTCAAACAAACTTCTGATACACAGGTAAGAAACAAAAGATTAAGCTGCCAGCTCTACTTACTGCTGCTGCTGCCATGATTCCCCACAGGAATATCAGTCCTTTTTCAGCTTCTAACCCAGGAGTTGCAAACACTTTACTGTCCAAATAACTCGAGCAAAAGTTTTCAGGGCGCTTCCTGCTACTTAAATGTCATCATTTTCTCGCACAACTTCCTGCTTCCTTTTCAATTACCATGCAGTGGAGTCCAACCCCGTCACAGGAGGCTGCTACTGGGCAGATACTGAAGGACAGGAATGTGTGACAAATTAACCCCCTCAGCACTGCACTGTCCTCAAATCAAAAAGGGAGCAAGTTTTCAATCAATTGCTTTCCTCTCCCCGCAACCCCCCCTCCCCCCCCACCCCCCCAGAGACTTGAGCACATTATCCAGGGCTGACGCTTCAGTGCAGTACTGACGGAGCGCTGCACTGTCAGAGCTGCTGTCTTTCGGTTGTGACGTTAAACCGAGGCCCCGTCTGGCCTCTTAGGTGGGTGTATAAGATCCCACGGCGCTATTTAAAGTCCCTTGTGTCTGGACAACATTTATCCCTCAACGTTACAACAGTGACTACACTCCAAAAGTACTTCATTGGCTGTAAAGCGCTTTGAGACGTCCGGTGGTCGTGAAAGGCGCTATATAAATGCAAGTCTGTCTTTCTTTCAACCAACATGCACTAAAAAACAGATTATCTGGTCATTAAATCATTGCTGTTTGTGGGAGCTTGCTGTGCGCAAATTGATTGCCGCGCTTCCTACATTACAACAGTTGGTGCTGTTCCCTGCATTTCTCTTGTAATTGATGCGCGGTGAAGATCATGCCCATTGTGCCCCTTCGTGGGCGGAAGCCGCATTAGCTGAGACGCCCAACTAGCTCATTTTTTATGGTGAAGCCTACTCCATGGAGGCGGCGTTCTTCTTCAGGTTTGCCTTTCCAGAAGAAGGTGTAGCCACCGTCTTGCTCCTTGAGCTGGCCTTCCCCAGCCCGCCGGTTCTCGCGTAGGGTGGCAATGTCTATATTGAAACGACTGAGCTCCCGGGCAACGATAGCAGTACGGTGTTCTGGTCTGTCACTGATGGGATTGTCCATGAGGGTCCTGCCGTTCCAGGTCCCAAACTTCATTTTAAAGGGCCGAAGATGCCTGTGCGTGAATTCTTTTAACGTGGGGTGGCCGTTGCACACCAGCTACCACACGGGCTTGACAGAGCAAGGTCTTGGTCCAAAGGCAAGATGATTGGACACCAGGCTCTGCTACAATGGCCTAGCACACACGCACAAACATATCGACACTGTCAACCGTGAGGGATTATGGAGTGTCTTCCTCAAATTCGGCTGCCCTCAAATGTTTGTCACCATCCTCCGCCTGCTTCACGACAACATGCAAGCCGTGATCCTGACCAACTGTTCCACCACAGACCCAATTCACGTATGGGCTGGGGTCAAGCAAGGCTGTGTCATCGCACCAACGCTCTTCTCGATCTTCCTTGCTGCAATGCTCCATCTCACCCTCAGTAAGCTCCCCACTGGAGTGGAGCTAATTTACAGAACAAACAGGAAACTGTTCAACCTCCATCATCTCCAGTCCAGATCCAAGGTCGTCCCATCCTCTAACGTCGAATTACAGTATGCAGACGACGCTTGCGTCTGCGATCACTTGGAGGTCGAACTCCAAACCATCGTCAACACCTTCACCGAAGCGTACGAGAGCATGGGCTTTACACTAAACATCCGTAAGACAAAGGTCCTCTACCTGCCTGCCCCCGCCACACAATACAGTCCCCTGATTATCAAAATCCACGATGTGGCCTTGGACAACGTGGACTACTTTCCATACCTTAGGAGCCTACTGTCAACAAGGGCAAACGTCGATGACGAAGTCCAACACCGCCTTCAGTGTGCCAGTGCAGCCTTCGGTCGCCTGAGGAAGAAAGTGTTTGAAGGTCAGGACCTCAAACCCGGCACCAAGCTCATGGTCTATAGAGCAGTAGTGATACCCGCCCTCCTGTATGCCTCAGAGACATGGACCATGTACAGCAGGCACCTCAAAGCACTGGAGAGGTACCACCAACGCTGCCTCCGCAAGATCCTGCAAATCCATTGGCAGGATAGGCGCACCAACGTCAGTGTTCTTGCTCAGGCCAACATCCCCAGCATCGAAGCTTTGACCACGCTCGATCAGCTCCGACGGACAGGTCACATTGTCCGCATGCCTGATACTAGATCCCAAAACGAGTGCTCTACTCGGAGCTCCGACACGGCAAGACAGCCGCAAGTGAGCAGAGGAAACACTTCAAGGACACCCTCAAAGCCTCCTTGAAAAAGTGTAACATCCCCACCGACACCTGGGAATCCCTGGCCCAAGACCGCACAAAGTGGAGGAGAAGCATCCGGGAAGGCGCCGAACACCTCGAGTCTCTTCGCCGGGAGCAAGCGGAAGCCAAGTGCAAGCAGTGCAAGGAGCGCACGTCAACCCAAGCACCCCACCCGCCCGCCCCTTCAACCACCGTCTGCCCCACCTGTGACAGAGACTGTAGGTCCCGCATTGGACTCATCGGTCACCTGAGAACTCATTTTTAATGTGGAAGCAAGTCATCCTCGGTTCTGAGGGACTGCCTAAGAGATTAACAACAGTGACTACACTTCTAAAGTACTTCATTGGCTGTAAACACTTTGGGACATCCTGAGGTAGAGTTCCACTGGCAATGGCTGCCATCCAGCGCCTCATCTAGGTGGCCATTCTTCATATGTGAAGCTCAGGTATTGAGTGTTGATAAGCTATTGGCACGTGGGGGTCATCACAACCAAGCTCGATCTGCGGGAACTGCGTTTGATGTTTTCTGTCCCTTGCCCGGGGGTGCTCATACCAAATTGAAGGGAATGGTAGCATAGTGGTAATGTCACTGGGCTAGTAATCCAGAGGCCTGGACTAATGATCCAGTGACTTGAGTTCAAATCCCACCACAGCAGCTGGGGAATTTAAATTCAGTTAATTAAATAAATCTGGAATAAAAAGCTAGTATCAGTAATGGTGACCGTGAAACTATCGGATTGTCGTTAAAAACCCATCTGGTTCACTAATCTCCTTTAGGGAAGGAAATCTGCCGTCCTCACCCGGTCTGGGCCTATATGTGACTCCAGACCCACAGCAATGCGGTTGACTCTTAACTGCCCTCTGAAATGGCATAACAAGTCCTCCGTTGTAACTAACCGCTATTAAACAAAATAATAAGAATGAAACCGGACGGACTACCTGGCATTGACCTTGGCACTGGCTACGAACACGGCAATGGCACACCCAGCCCAGCCGACCCTGCAAAGTCCTCCTCAACAACATCTGGGGACTTGTGCCAAAATTGGGAGAGCTGTCCCACAGACTAGTCAAGCAACAGCCTGACATACTCATACTCACAGAATCATACCTTTCAGCCAATGTCCTGAACTCCTCCATCACCATCCCTGGGTATGTCCTGTCCCACCGGCAGGACAGACCCACCAGGGGTGGTGGCACAGTGGTATACAGTCGGGAAGGAGTGGCCCTGGGAGTCCTCAACATTGACTCCGGACCCCATGAAGTCTCATGACTTCAGGTCAAGCATGGACAAGGAAACCTCCTGCTGATTACCACCTACCACCCTCCCTCAGCTGATGAATCAGTACACCTCCGTGTTGAACACCACTTGGAAGAAGCACTGAGAGTACCAAGGGCACAGAATGTACTCTGGGTGGGGGACTTCAATATCCATCACCAAGAGTGGCTCGGTAGAACCACTACTGGCCGAGTCCTGAAGGACATAATTGCCAGTCTGGGCCTGCGACAGGTGGTGAGTGAACCAATACGAGGGAAAAACCTACTTGACCTCGTCCTCACCAATCTACCTGTCGCAGATGCATCTGTCTGTGACAGCATTGGCAGCAGTGACCACCGCACAATCATTGTGGAGATGAAGTCCCGTCTTTAGACTGAGAAACACCCTCCATCGTATTGTGTGGCACTACCACCGTGCTAAATGGGATAGATTTAGAACAGATCTAGCAGCTCAAAACTGGGCATCCATGAGGCGCTGTGGGCCATCAACAGCAGCAGAATTGTATTCCACCACAACCTGTAACCTCATGGCCCGGCATATCCCTCACTCTACCATTACCACCAAGCCAGGGGAATAACCCTGGTTCAACAATGAGTGTAGAAGAGCATGCCAGGAGCAACACCAGGCGTATCTAAAAATGAGGTGCCAACCTGGGGAAGCTGCAACACAGGACTACATGCATGCTAAAAAGCAGAAGCAGCATGCTATAGACAGGGCTAAGCAATCTCACAAGCAACGGATCAGATCAAAGCTCTGCAGTCCTGCCACATCCAGTCGTGAATGGTGGTGGACCATTAAACAACTAACGGGAGTAGGAGGCTACAACACTGGCATCTATCCGACAATGTGGAAAACTGCCCAGGTATGTCCCGTCCACAAAAAGCAGGACAAATCCAACCCGGCCAATTACCGCCCCATCAGTCTACTTTCAATCATCAGCAAAGTGATGGAAGGTGTCATCGACAGTGCTATCAAGCGGCACTTAATCACCAATAACCTGCTCATTGATGCCCAGTTTGGGTTCCGCCAAGACCACTCGGCTCCCGATCTCATTACAGTCTTGGTCCAAACATGGACAAAGGAGCTGAATTCCAGAGGTGAGGTGAGAGTGACTGCCCTTGACATCAAGGCAGCATTTGACCGAGTGTGGCATCAAGGAGCCCTAGTAAAACTGAAGTCAATGGAAATTGGGGAAAACGCTCCACTGGCTGGAGTCATACCTAGCACAAAGGAAGATGGTTGTGGTGGTTGAAGGTCAATCATCACAGCCCTAGGACATCGCTGCAGGAGTTCCTGAGGGCATTGTGTCCTAGGCCCAACCATCTTCAGCTGCTTCATCAATGACCTTCCCTCCAACATAAGGTCAGAAATGGGGATGTTCGCTGATGACTGCACAGGGTTCAGCGCCATTCGCAACTCCACAGATAATGAAGCAGTCCATGCCCGCATGCAACAAGACCTGGACAACGTTCAGGCTTGGGCTGATAAGTGGCAGGTAACATTCGCGCCACAGAAGTGCCAGGCAATGACTATCTCCAACAAGCGAGAGTCTAACCACCTCCCCTTGACATTCAATGGCATTGCCATCACTGAATCCCCCACTATCAACATCCTAGGGGTCACCATTAACCAGAAACTTAACTGGACCAGCCACATAAATACCTTTCCACCATCTACAAGGCACAAGTAAGGAGTAAACATAGAAACATAGAAGATAGGAGCAGGAGTAGGCCATTTGGCCCTTCGAGCCTGCTCCGCCATTCAATGTGATCATGGCTGATCATCCAAATTCAGTACCCTGTCCGTGCCTTTTCCCCATATCCCTTGATCCCTTCAGCCTCAAGAAACATATCCAACTCTTTCTTGAATATATTTAATGAACTGGCCTCCACCGCCCTCTGTGGCAGAGAATTCCACAGGTTCACCACTCTCTGGGTGAAGAAATTCCTCCTCATTTCAGTCCTAAATGGCTTACCCCTTATCCTTAGACTATGACCCCTGGTTCTGGACTCCCCGGCCATCAGAAACATCCTTCCTGCATCTAGTCTGTCCAGACCTGACAGAATTTTATAGGTTTCGATGAGATCCCCTCTCAATCTTCTAAACTCCAGTGAGTATAAGCCCAATCGACACAATCTCTCCTCATACGTCATTCCTGCCATCCCAGGTATCAGCCTGGTGAATCTTCGCTGCACTCCCTCCATGGCAAGAACGTCCTTCCTCAGGTAAGGTGACCAAAACTGCACACAATACTCAAAGTGCGGTCTCACCAAGGCCCTGTACAACTGTAGCAAGACATCCTTGTTCCTGTACTCGAACCCTCTTGCTACGAAGGCCAACATACCATTTGCCTTCTTAACCGCCTGCTGCACCTGCATGCTTACCTTCAGCGACTGGTGCACAAGGACACCCAGGTCTCTTTGCACTTCCCCTTCTCCCAATCTATTGCCATTCAAATAATAATCTGCCTTCCTGTTTTTGCCACCAAAGTGGATAACCTCACATTTATCCACATTATAGTGCATTTGCCATGTTTCTGCCCAATCACCCAACCTGTCCAAATCGTACTGGAGGTTCCCGACATCCTCCTCGCAGCTTACCCTCCAGCCCAGCTTTGTGTCGTCTGCAAATTTGGAGATATTACATCCAATTCCCTCGTCCAGATCATTAATATATATTGTGAACAGCTGGGGTCCTAGGACCGATCCTTGCGGTACCCCACTAGTCACTGCCTGCCACTCGGAAAACGACCCGTTTATTCCAACTCTTTGCTTTCTGTCCGCCAACCAGTTCTCTATCCAAGTCAATACCTTGCCCCCAATCCCATGTGCCTTAATTTTGCACGCTAATCCCTTGTGTGGGACCTTATCGAAAGCCTTCTGAAAGTCCAAATACACCACATCCACTGGTTCTCCCTTATCTATTTTACCAGTTACATCCTCAAAAAATTCCAGTAGATTAGTCAAGCATGATTTACCTTTTGTAAATCCATGTTGACTTTGTCCGATCCTGTCACTGCTTTCCAAGTGCTCTGCTATTACATCTTTTATAATAGACTCTAGCATTTTCCCCACTACCGATGTCAGGCTTACCGGTCTATAATTCACCGCTTTTTCTCTACCACCTTTTTTGAATAGTGGGGTAACATTAGCTACCCTCCAATCCATGGGTACCGTTCCAGAGTCTATCGAGTTCTGGAAGATGATCAGTAATGCATCTACTATCTCTAGGGCCACTTCCTTAAGTACCCTGGGATGTAGACCATCAGGCCCTGGAGATTTATCGGCCTTCAGTCCCATCAATTTTCCTAACACCATTTTCCTACAAATACTGATTTCTTTCAGTTCCTCGCTTTCATCAGACCCTATGTTCCCTGGCATCTCTGGGAGGTTATTTGTGTCCTCCTTTGTGAAGCCAGAACCAAAGTATGCATTTAGTTGGTCTGCCATTTCCTTGTTTCCCATTATAAATTCCCCTGATTCTGACTGTAAGGGACCTACGCTTGACTTCACTAATCTTTTTCTCTTCACATATCTATAAAAGCTTTTACAGTCAGTTTTTATGTTCCCTGCAAGCTTACTCTCATATTCTATTTTCCCTTTCTTAATTAATCCCTTTGTCCTCCTTTGTTGACTCCTAAACTGCTCCCAATCCTCAGGATTATTGCTTTTTCTAGGCAATTTATATGTCCTCTCCTTGGATCTTATGCTATCCCTAATTTCCCTTGTTAGCCACGGTTGAGTCACCTTTTTTGTTTTATTTTTACGCCAAACTGGGATGAACAAATTCTGTAGCTCATCCATTCGGTCTTTGAATGTTTGCCATTGCCTATCCACCGTCAACCCTTTGAGTGCCATTCCCCAATCAATCCTACCCAACTCGCTCCTCAGACCATCGTAGCTTCCTTTATTTAAATTGAGGACCCTTGTCTCTGAGTCAACTACTTCATTCTCCATCTTAATGAAGAATTCGATCATATTATGATCGCTCTGACCCAAGGGGCCTCGTACAACAAGATTGCTAAGTGTGATGGAATACTCTGCACTTGCCTGGATGAGTGCAGCTCCAACAACACTCAAGAAGCTCGACACCATCCAGGACAAAGCAGCCCGCTTGATTGGCACCCCATCGACCACCTTAAACATTCGCTCCCTCCACCACTGGTGTACCGTGGCTGCAGTTTGTACCATCTACAAGATGCACTGCAGCAACTCGCCAAGGCTTCTTCGGCAGCACCTCTCAAACCCGCGACCTCCTCCACCTAGAAGGACAAGGGCAGCAGGCGCATGGGAACACCATCACCTCCAAGTTCCCCTCCAAGTCATACACCATCCTGACTTGGAAGTATATCGCTGATCCTTCATCGTCACTGGGTCAAAATCCTGGAATTCCCTACCTAACAGCACTGTGAGAGTACCATCACCACACGGACTGCAGCGGTTCAAGAAGGCGGCTCACCACCACCTTCTCAAGGGCAACTAGGGGTGGGCAATAAATGCTGAACCCATAAACGAATAAAAAAATTAATTAAAAAATTGTACCAGCCCTGCTGCTGCTCCAGCGGAGGTGAGCTAACAGCACAGACTGGGTATCAAAGCAAGGGCTTTGTGGTCTATGTGGCTCAGTGGGACACACTCGCTGAGCCTGTGGGCAGCTGACATTCATTTTAGTTTGGGAAATTCCAGAGAGAGAGTGTGACAAAAAAAAATATTTTGTTCATTATATTATTCGAATTGTTTCTTTCTTGTCTCTTAGTTTAAATTAGTTTTAAAGCATCACATTCAAAATGGAAATTATGCCTTTGATGAAAAGCCAACATTCAGCTGATGACATGACACAACATCTGAGAGGAACAAGGTGTCCTTAATAAGTGAATAGTTCGCTTCAAGGTAAATGATGTGCTCGAAACAATCACTTATTGCAATCAGGAGGGCTGCTAACTCTAATCCAGGCGGAATCGGATTGTATCCTTGGCCTAAAGTGTCAGCTGCGACTCAGTGATAGCTCTTTCACCTCTGAGTCAGAAGGGTTAGGGTCACTCCAGAGACTTGAGAACACAATCTAAGCTGACGCTTCAATGCAGCACTCCCTCCGTGCTGCACTGTCGGAGCTGCCGTCTTTCAGATGAGACGTTAACCAACTGCCCTCTCAGGTGGACGTAAAAGATCCCATGGCACTATTTGAAGACGTGCAGGGGAGTTCTCCCAGTGTTCCCACAGCCAACATTCTAAAAAACAGATGAGCTGGTCAATATCACATTGCTGTTTGTGGGAGCTTGCTGTGCACAAATTGGCTGCCGCGTTTCCTACATTACAACAGTGACTATATTTCTAAAAGTACTTCATTGGCTGCAAAGCGATTTGGGATATCCTGAGGTAGAGTTCCACTGGCAATGGCTGCCTTCCAACGCCTCACCTAAGTGTGTATTCTTCATATGTGAAGCTCAGGTATTGAGTGTTAAAGGAAGAAAGAAAGGGGGAGAAATTCAGTATTGCCACGTTTGGGGTGTTATACTCGAGCGGGCGTGAAATTTAGCGCCCGGCACAAATTATCGCCACCTACTGCTAAATTGACCTGCTTCGCCCCAGGAGGTGCTTGGAGCGCTAAAACAGGCGCTGCACAACAGTCTTAAGGTGCTAAGCCGGAGAAGCGAGGCGCTACCACCGAGGGCGGGCGCAGCGCAGGTGCGGCCAGTTAGCGATTGCACGCAGACACGCTGGCGCCGGTCAGCTCTTAAAGGGGAGGTTCGATCTTGGATTGCAGCCACAGCCTGCGCATCGGAGCCCTGATTCTCGGCCTGGACAGACCTGCTGCCACATTCTAATGCCTAGGACCATGGAGAGGGCCAGGGAGTGAGCGCAGCGGTTCACTGAGGGGGTCCTGGAGGCTCTGGTTGGTGCAGTGGAGCGCAGGCGATCTATCCTGTTTCCGGACAGTGGCAGGAGGCCGCTGCCCAGCGACTATCGAAAAGCTTGGAGGGAGGTGGCTCACAGAGTGACCTCCAGCAGCATGGTGCCTAGGATCCCTGTGCAATGCAGGAAGAAGTTCAACGACCCCACTCGGGTCATCAGGATGAGTACTCTTTTCAGAATCCTCTTCATCCCTGCATGTCGACCTCACTTTATGGCCAAAGGGTCCTGAAAGCCCCAATGCCCAGCCCTCATCCAGCACCTAGGGCCCTTTCAGGAAACTCACATGCACATTCAGCACTTTACACACTGTAAGGGCTAATCAACCATGGGAGGCAGTGCAGCCAAGATCAGGGCTGCACACTGTAAGGGCTATTCCACCATGGGAGGCAGTGCAGCCAAGATCAGGGCTTCACACTAATGGCTATTCCACCATGGGAGGCAGTGCAGCCAAGATCAGGGCTTCACACTGTAAGGGCTAATCGACCATGGAAGGCAGTGCAGCCAAATTCAGGGCTTCACACGGTAAGGGCTATTCCACCATGGGAGGCAGTGCAGCCAAGATCATGGCTTCACACTGTAAGGGCTAATTGACCATGGGAGGCAGTGCAGCCAAGATCAGGGCTTCACACTGTAAGGGCTATTCGACCGTGGGAGGCAGTGCAGCCAAGATCAGGGCTTCACACTGTAAGGGCTATTCGACCATGGGAGGCAGTGCAGCCAAGATCAGGGCTTCACACTGTACTCAGAGCCCGTCCTTTCTCTTGCAGGGTAAGCTGGCCCATAACAGGAGGCAGCAGCAACGGACCGGGGGAGGCCGGCCTCACCTTCAAGACCTCAGCAATCTGGAGCAGCGAGTCCAGCGGATTATGGCAGGCCAGATGATTGGCCCCGTCGCCACTGGAGATGTCGACCCCGTTCTGGACAGCAATGGTAAGGTCATCACCTTTTTGACCTCTCTCCTTCCACTTGTGCCTCACACCAGCATCCTTTGCCACTATCGAACCAATACAGTGCATTGCAGCACTCATGCCTCCCTCGCTGCCGCCCTGTCCTCACGCTAAAGCAACTCTTGTACCTCCCTGCTTTCAGATGCTGATTCGCCAGGTGAGGAGGCGGGCCCTCAAGCTGCCACTGTGAGTGATTCTGAAGGCGAGGAGGAAGAGGAAGCCGGACCATCAGTGCCACCCTCAGCTGAGGCAGCCCATGGCCATAATGGGGACACGTCTTCCCTGGAGGGGAGCAGGGGGGAAGGGTCTGAGGAGGGTGAAGCTCCAGGGCCCAGCGGGCTGCAGCAACGTGGGGGGGTAGGGAAGCTCGGCGGCCTTCTCCCCGGAGGGAGAGTCTGGCCTCCAGTCTTGCTACAGTGAGCGCAGAAGAGGTGCGGCTCCTCGCTGAAATGAGCGCCCAGGCGGAGCACAGGTACACTGAGCTCATGGTTGCAGTGGCAAAGATGCCCGAATCCATTGAGTCACTGGTAAGGAGTGTCCAGGACTTCGGCGCAGCACTGGCAAGGAGTGTCCAGGACTTCGGCGCAGCACTGGCAAGGAGTGTCCAGGACGTCGGCGCAGCACTGGCAAGGAGTGTCCAGGACGTCGGCGCAGCACTGGCAAGGAGTCTCCAGGACTTTGGCGCAGCACAGGCGGCTGCCACGCAAGTGCTTAGTGCTGCAATGCAGTCAGTGGCTGGTCTCATGCAGACGCAGATTGAGGCCACACGAGCACAGACTGCTGCCACCCTTGCTGCATCGGGCACGAATCACCGGGGCCCTCACCGCGCCGCAGCAGGCCAGCAGTCTGTGCTTCAGCAGTTTGCTCCGCATGCTGCAGTGCTGCCCCGTGGGAGTGCCAGTGTTTCGTCCGACCAGGGAGTGGCTGTCCTCTGTCAGGATGGCAGCATTCCTGCTGCCAACACTGTCACTTCTCCACTGCAGCTGCCACCACCTGTAGGACAGACTGCTGCCGCCCATACAGAGTTGGAGCAGTCAGCAGCCGGGCCCTCCAGGCCCAGAGCTGGCCCAGGCCGTACCTCAAGGGCATCTGCAGTCTCAGTTTCTGGCACTCAGCAGCCTCCCCCCAGCCTTGCTGCAGCCACTGGGGTCCCATTGCGGAGGAGCTGCAGGGTGGGAAGGGGCCAATCTCGCAAGCGAAGCAGATCACCCTCGAAGGGCAAAAAGTAGGAGGTATGGCAAAATGCTGTTAATTTTTTTAGTGAAGGCCGAGGATCGTGGTCATTTTTTGTTTACTCTTTTGTTCATTGTCTCCAGGTTGTGAGAGCCAGTTATGTGTCTGACTGTTTTTTTGGGGGTTTCTCTCTATTACTTTGTCATGCGGGAAGGGCACACAGTTTGTTAAATAAAGAAGTGTCTTTATTCAGAATGTGCATGTTTGCTCTTTGAACTATTTGTTGCCTTGACCGACTCAGGGGTTGCGGGACGGTTCCATTCATGTTCTTTCAATGGCACAAGCCATTCTCTCAGAGGGGGCCTAGAACCGACTTGCAATAAGCTGCTGACGGACGGTCCTTGCACTTTGTGCCTCCCTCCCGTCCTGGTGCTCCTCTTCCTCCTCCTCTGCTGGTGCTCCAATGTCTGGTGGCAGTGGCTGAGTCCTGAGGATTGTCAGGTTATGCAGCATGCAGCACACTACAATGAAATGGGAGACTCGCTCAGGTGAGTACTGAAGGGCTCCCCCGGAATGGTCCAGACAGCGGAACCGTTGCTTGAGCATGCCGATTGTGTGCTCAATGATGTTCCTGGTTGCTTGATGGCTCTCATTGTATCGTTCTTCAGCAGAGGTGCTGGGCGCATGGAGCGGGGTCATCAGCCAGGTGCACAGAGGATAGCCCTTGTCCCCGAGAAGCCAGCCTCCTGGGTGAGCCGGGGCTTCGAAAAGGTCTGCCACAGAAGTCTGTCGCAGGATGAAGGCGTCGTGGCTGCTGCCTGGAAAGCGGGCATTGACAGCGACTATCAGCTGTCTGTGGTCACAGACCAACTGGACGTTCAACGAATGGAACCCCTTCCGGTTGCGGTAATCCTCGGCATTCTCTTGCGGCGCCCGCAAAGCCACATGCATGCAGTCAATGGCGCCCTGCTATTCTTGCAAATCCCATTGCGCGCTCTTGCTGCTTGTCCAGGGTCATGGGGAAGGAAATGTACTGACGTCTCCTTTTAAAGAGGGCATTCATGACTTGGCGGATGCAGCAATGCACTGCGAACTGGGAGACATTGGCAATGTCCCCAGCAGCGGATTGGAAGGAGCCGGTGGCATAGAAGTTGAGAGCCACTGTCACCTTCACTGCCACCGACAGAGACGTCCTGCTCCTCAGTTGAGGCTGCAGATCTGGCTGAAGCAGGTGGCAGAGCTCAGTGACCACCTCCCTGCTGAATCGAAGCCTCCGAAAACACTGCTCCTCAGACATGTTGAGGTATGAGAACTGTTGGCGGAAAACCCTGGGACAGTAAGGTCTCCTGTGCCGACGCCTGTTGGCCCTCCTCTGTCTGGCCATGATTGGCACTCTCTCTCTGCGTCTCTGTGCCCTCTCAAGGCAATGGAGAAACCCAACGTTTCCACCCATTGCAGCCCCCATAGTATGTGGCCACTCAAGGTTATGCCAGTGAAAAAGCAAACCAACTACAAAGTTCTGGTCAGAAGCCAGAAGTACCTGTGCGAGCGCTGACTCAATGCAGAAAGCTCTCTCCCTTTGTCTCTCTGCAAATCTCTCTCTCTCTCACAGAAGGAGTGGTCCAAAAATGGCTACCACAAAGAAGCCAGGAAGAGCCCCCTTTAAATAGCGCCCCCCCCAGCCCCACAGCGACTGGGAACCGTTCCAGTCAACCAGTCGTTGGGAGCGCCAGGCGGAAAGGAGGGGGGCGCCACTGAATTTCCGGTTCGGGGCGCCCCAAGGGCGTTGCACCATGAAATGACGTCAGGATTTGCGCGCGCAGCTGAGCGGGTGTTGCGGTTTAGCGCCGCTGTTAAATGTCCGCTCAATTTCGCGAGAGGCGCAGGTCTCGCCGCGCCCGGGCGCTAGCTGCATCGCGCCCCACTTATCGCCCTCTTAAGGCGCTAACGGGTGGCGCTAACCACTGAATTTCTCCCCCAAAGACTTGCATTTCTATAGCGCCTTTCACGACCACCGGATGTCTCAAAGCGCTTTACAACCAATGAAGAACTTTTGGAGTGGAGTCACTTGGAACGTGGGAAATGCGGCAACCAATTTGCACACAGCAAGCTCCCACAAAGGACTGGGAGCAAGTGGTGTAGTCAGAGACCTTCCTTTAAGAGCCAACGTCCAGCAGCACTCGCTGCGCACTTTCCCAACTTTTTAAATATCTTACACCTAAGCATTACTCAAATAAACTGTACAGGAACCAGTACAAAACCATGAAGCAACTTGCCTCGAAGTTGGATGTAGCCCTTTAAATAGCGCTGGAGGGGATCCCTCGTGCAGTGAACGCACGTTCAGCTGTGCGTGTTTCGGAGAGGGCGAACAGTGGAGCGGCGACGTCCAAAATGGCAGGTCGTGCATCAAATCAGCATTACACACTGCTTGTTGCCACGATCTGCCTCATTTGAATTCTTCCACTGCACGCAAGCAACGGCCGCAATACCGACCTGCTCAAAATGGCGTCCACCGGAAGTGGGCAGAAGCAAAACGGCTGCCATTTTGTTGCCGAAACCAGCCTTAACCGCTGGCGCTAAGATGCCGAATTTCACGACCATAATGCTTTGATCATTATAGTATTATAATATTTTCTTTCTTGTCTCTTAGTTTAAATTAGTTTTAAAGCATCGCATTCAAATTGAAATTATGCTTTTGATGAAAAGCCAACATTCAGCTGATGACATGACACAACATCTGAGAGGAACAAGGTGTCCTTATTAAGTGAATGGTTCGCTTCAAGGTAAATGATGTGCTCGAAACAATCACTTATTGCAATCAGGAGGGCTGCTAACTCTAATCCAGGCGGAATCGGATTGTATCCTTGGCCTAAAGTGTCAGCTGCGACTCAGTGATAGCTCTTTCACCTCTGAGTCAGAAGGGTTAGGGTCACTCCAGAGACTTGAGAACACAATCTAAGCTGACGCTTCAATGCAGCACGGAGGGAGCACTGCAATGTCGGACTGCTATCTTTCGGTTGAGACGTTAAATCGAGGCTCCGTCTGCCCTCTCAGGTGGACGTAAAAGACCCCAGGGCACTACTTGAGGTTATCCCTAGTGTCCTGGCCAATATTTATCCCTCAACCAACATTCACTAAAAAACAGATGATCTGGTCATTATCACATTGCTGTTTGTGGGAGCTTGCTGTGTGCAAATTGACTGCCGTGTTTCCTACATTACAACAGTGACTACATTTCTAAAAGTACTTCATTGGCTGTAAAGCACTTTGGGACATCCTGAGGTAGAGTTCCACTGACAATGGCTGCCTTCCAACGCCTCACCTAAGTGTGTATTCTTCAGATGTGAAGCTCAGGTATTGAGTGTTGATAAGCTATTGGCTCATGGAGGTCATTACAGCCAAGCTCGATCATGTCCTCACACAACAGCTAAACACTGCAAGAAGCAGGAACTGCATTGAATGTTTTCTGTCCCTCACACCAAATTGTACCGCCCCTGCCATTGCTCCAGCTGAGGTCAGCTAACACAGCACAGACTGGGAATCAAAGCAAGGACTTTGTGGTCTATATGGCTCAGTGATTGATATGCGACGCCCACAAAGCCACTTGTTTGTGGTCGATGCCTTCCTGCACCATGGGGAAGCCCGATAACCTGGCAAAGCCACGTGCACGCTCCTCCTGCTTCTCCCTGCAAATTTGCTCCTCTATATCTTTCCCACTAGTTGATGGCCTATAGAATACACCTAGTAGTGTAATGGCACCTCTATTGTTTCTTAACTCTAACCAAATAGATTCTGTCCTTGACCCCTCCAGGACATCCTCCCTCTCCAGCACTGTAACATTCTCCTTAACCAATACTGCCACCCCACCTCCTTTCTTTCCTTCCCTATCTTTCCTGAACACCTTATATCCAGGAATATTTAAAACCCAATCCTGCCCTTTTTTGAGCCAGGTCTCCGTTATTGCCATGACATAATATTCCCATGTGGCTATTTGCGCCTGCAGCTCACCAAACCTGTTTACCACGCTTCGTGCGTTTACACACATGCACTGTAAACCTATCTTAGACCTTCTTGTATTTGATGTGCCTCAATAAATCCGAGACTCGATGTTAGCGAAACAAAACAAGGCTTTTATTGACTTAGAAGGTAACACACAGAGGAGAATGTATCTTCCATCCAGAGGTCTGCCGTACTGGATGTGCTGCAGGCTGGGCCAGCTTACATAGGAGCCAGGTATGGGCGGAGCCCTACACACAGTACAATACAATGGAAATGAAACTGAAACCAACCATAGTCACAGGCAGAGAAATACTGATGAGTGATGAATGGAATATTTCATCACAGTATTCTCTTAGTCTGACCCCACCTAATACCTTACTATTTCTTACTCTAGTGCTATCTGCCTCTCCCAAACCTTTGTGCCCTTTGTTTCCCCTTTCTACTGCTACATCCTGGTGCCCATCCCCCTGCCAAATTAGTTTAAATCCTCCCCAACAGCACTAGAAAGCCCCTCCTCCACCCCCGGCTCTGTTGAGGTGCAACCCGTTCAGCCTGTACAGGTCCCACCTCCTCCAGAATCGGCCCCAATGTCCCAGGAATCCAAAGCCCTCCGTCCTGCACCATCTCTCCATCCACGCATTCATCTGCTGTATCCTCCTATTTCTATACTCACTTGCTTGTGGCACTGTCCTCGGCCTCCCGCTGTATTTATGCCTCCTCGCTGCTGCCGACTCCTCGCAGGTCCGCGCTGTCCTCGGCCCCCCGCTGTAGTTATGCCTCCTCGCTGCTGCTGCCGACTCCTCGCAGGTCCGCACTGTCCTCGGCCTCCCGCTGTAGTTATGCCTCCTCGCTGCTGCTGCCGACTCCTCGCAGGTCCGCACTGTCCTCGGCCTCCCGCTGTAGTTATGCCTCCTCGCTGCTGCTGCTGACCCCTCGCAGGTCCGCAGTTGTGCGTCCTGCAGCTGAAAAAGTGATGAAGCTTTTTAAGGGCTGAAATAGCACTCACACTCAATTTACCTCCCAGTGGAAGTAACCCAGTTAAGGGGGTTTTTACCCGCCCTGCATGGCTAATGTAGGCCCTGGGAGGGAACTTCTGCGGGTTACCTGGGCAGACAGAGGTCCTGCCCCACCACTTATCCACCACTGGGAGGAAAATTCAGCATGTCATGCCTTCTGAAGACTGGCAACAGCAGCATGTCCTGTTTGGTCTAACTTTTAGATAAAGAACAAAGACTTGCATTTATATAGTGCCTTTCACGATCTCAGATGTCCAAAAGCGCTTTACAGCCAATGAGGTACGTTTTAAATGTAGTCACTGTTATAAAGTAGGAAATGCGGCAGACACTGTCATAGGGTCATAACGGCACAGTGTGCGCACAGCAAGGTCCCACTAACAGCAATCAGATAAATGACCAGTTCATCTGTCTTTCTGTTGAGTGACGTTGATTGAGGGATAAATATTGGCCAGAACACTGGGAGAACTCCCCTGTTCTTCTTCGAATAGTGCCGTGGGAGTTTTTACGTCCAGCTTAGATTGTGTTCTCAAGTCTCTGGAGTGACCCTAACCCTTCTGACTCAGAGGTGAAAGAGCTATCACTGAGTCTCAGCTGACACTTTAGGCCAAGGATACAATCCGATTCCACCTGGATTAGAGTTAGCAGCCCTCCTGATTGCAATAAGTGATTGTTTCGAGCACATCATTTAACTTGAAGCAAACTATTCACTTATTAAGGACACCTTGTTCCTCTCAGATGTTCTGTGGACATCTCATGTCTTGAGCTGAATGTTGGCTTTTCATCAAAGGCATAACTTTCATTTTCAATGCGATGCTTTAAAACGAATTTAAACTAAGAGACAAGAAAGAAAAAATGAGAATATAATGAACAAAATATTCTGTCTGCGAAATTCGGCATCTTAGCGCCAGCAGTTCAGGCCGGTTTTAGCAAAAAAAATGGCGGCCATCTCACTTACGCCCACTTCCGGCGCAGACCACGGCGGACGCCATTTTGGGCAGGATATAATTTGCAGGGAAATTACAGAGAGGTGCAAGAACTACAGAGTAGTGATAATGGGGGACTTCAACTATCCTAATATAGACTGGGATAGTAATAGTGTAAAGGGCAGAGAGGGGGAAGAATTTCTGAAGTGTGTTCAGGAGAACTTTCTTGGTCAGTACATTTCTGGCCCAACAAGGAAGGAGGCATTGCTGGATCTGGTTCTGGGGAATGAGGTGGGTCAAGTGGAGCAAGTGTCAGTAGGGGAACATTTAGGGAACAGTGATCATAGTATCATAAGGTTTAGATTAACCAGGGAAAAGGACAGGGAGCAATCTAGAGTAAAAATACTTAATTGGAGGAAGGCAAATTGAGAATGGAATAACAACAGAAAATGCTGGAAACACTCAGCAGGCCAGGCTGCATCCGTGGCAAAATCATACAGCATGAAGACAGAGAGATCAGAGTGGGAGTGAAGCGGAGAATTAAAGTGACAGGCGACCGGAAGCTCTGAACTCTCTGTCCTCGGCCTATTAGATTGTTCCAATGAAGCTCAATGTAAGCTCGAGGAACAGCACCTCATCATTCGATTAGGCACTTTACAGCCTTCTGAACTCAACATCGAGTTCAACAATTTCAGATAATAATCCCTGCCCCCATTGTTCATGCTGTATGATTTTGCCATTCCCATTTTCACAGTATGTTCTTTCAATTCCTTCCTCCCCTCCTAAACCCCCCCCCCCCCCACCCCAGACCTGAAACGTTAACTCTGTTTCTCTCTGCACGGATGCTGCCTGGCCTGCTGAGTATTTCCAGCATTTTTTGTTGTAATTTCAGATTTCCAGCATCCGCAGTATTTTGCTATTGTAAATTGAGAATGGATCTGTCCTGGAATCAAAGATTGTCAGGCAAAACTGTAATCGAACAATGGGCTGCCTTAAAGAGGAGCTAGTTCGGGTACAGTCGAGATACATTCCCACGAGGGGGAAAGGTAGGACAACTAAAGCCAGAGCTCCCTGGATGATGAAAGAGATAGAAAGTAGGATGAAGCAGAAAAAGAGTGCGTATGACAGATGTCAGGTTGAAAATACAAGTGAGAATCAGGCTGAATATAGAAAATTAAGCGGGGTAGTGAGAAAGAAAATATGAGGGGCAAAGAGAGAGTATGAGAATAGAATGGCAGCTAGCATAAAGGGGAATTCAAAAGTCTCTATAGGCGTATAAATAATAAACGGGTGAGGCTGATTAGGGACCAAAAAGGAGACCTACGCATGGAGGCAGTGGGCATGGCTGAGGTACTAAACGAGTACTTTGCATCTGTCTTCACCAAGGAAGAAGATGCTGCCAAAGTCATAGTGAAAGAGGAGGTAGTGGAGGTACTGGATGAGATAAAAATTGCTAAATAAGTGGTACTAGAAAGGTTGGCTGTACTTAAAGTAGATAAGTCACCAGGAGCGGATGGGATGCACCCTAGGATGCTGAGGGAGGTTAAGGAGGAAATCGCGGAGGTACTGGCCATAATCTTCCAATCCTCCTTGGATACGGGGGGTGGTGCCAGAGGACTGGAGAATTGCACATGTTACACCCTTGTTCAAAAAAGGGTGTAAAGATAAACCCAGAAACTACAGGCCAGTCAGTTTAACCTCAGTAGTGGGGAAGCTTTTAGAAACGATAGTCAGGGACAAAGTTAACAGTCACTTGGACAAGTGTGGATTAATTAAGGAAAGCTAACACAGATTTGTTAAAGGCAAATCATGTTTAACTAACTTGATTGAGTTTTTGATGAGGTAACAGGGAGGGTTGATGAGGGCAATGCGGTTGACGTAGTGTATATGGACCTTCCAAAAGGCGTTCGACAAAGTGCCACATAATAGGCTTGCCAGCAAAATTGAAGCCCATGGAATAAAAGGGACAGTGGTGGCCTGGATACGAAATTGGCTGAGTGACAGGAAACTGAGAGTAGTGGTGAACGGTTGTTTTTCGGACTGGAGGAAGATATACAGTGGTGCTCCCTGGGGTCGGTACTAGGACCACTGCTTTTCTTGATATATATTAATGACTTGGACTTGGGAGTACAGGGCACAATTTCAAAATTCGCAGATGACACAAAACTTGGAAGTATAGTGAACAGTGAGGAGGATAGTGATAGACTTCAAGAAGACATAGACAGGCTGGTGGAATGGGCAGACATGTGGCAGATATCATAAATAGAGGCATAGAGGGGGAGAAATTCATTATAGCCCAGGAGTGGGCGCTAACTTTGGAAAAGTTTGAGATTTAGCGCCAGGCGCTAATGAATCTCGCTGCACTCAAAATTCAGTGTTATTGCTCAAAGAAAGAATGGGAGGTTCAATCATGCTGCAGAACCTCATTCTCAGCATTGCTGGCTGTGCAGCAGAAGGCCAAGGGGAAGGAACCGGACCACTGAAGGAGGTGTCATTATGGCAGATCAATGGCCCAGGGAGAGAGCTCGTAGATTCTGCAACCAAGTATTGGAGGCGTTGGTCTTCGCTGTGGAGAGACGGAGGGCGGTGCTGTACCCGGCAAGTGGCAGGAGGCCCTCACCGCAAGTCTTCCGCATCATGTGGAGGGAGGTAGCCCAGCAGCTCTCGGGCAGCACTGTGGTTCCCAGGACCCACACACAGAGCAGGAAGAAATTTAACGACCTCACTCGGGTGGTCAGGGTGAGTCAATGCTTCAACAAATGCTACATACCACCATCTGAACCTCAGTCTGCACACACTGCCCAAAGCACCACACCCCCAGCACTCATCCACCAACAATCTCTATCTACCAACACTCACACCCACATCTCACACCTTGCAAACAATGACAGCTATTCAACTATGGCAGGCACATCTCGCAAACACATTGCTCCACACTCACTCACACACTTTCCTTTCTCTTGCAGGCCAAGGTGGCTCACAACAGGAGGGAGCAGGAGCGCACAGGCGGGGGAAAACCTGACACCCAACCACTGTCTGAGCTGGAGGAGAGTGCTGCAGATTATTGGGCACCAGGTGGTGGGCGCTGTGGCCACCAGCGATGTTGACCCTCTTAGGGACAACAATGGTATGTTTATCCCTACTCCTTCTCACATCCCACTTCCCCCTCACCCCAAAAGCCTTTCCCACTTTCCAGCTAATCATGCTGTCTCCATGCCTTTCTCCCTTCCTGCCCCCCTCCCCTCACCTTAACCCGACTCTTGTGCCTTTATGCTTTCAGATAATGAGCAAGCAGCTGAGCATCCTGTCCCTGAGGGTACCACAGAGAACGAGGCAGAAGAAGAGGATGACGAAGAGCACACTGCGTCACTGCATGTCTCACCCACAGGCACCAGCTCAGATACTGGCACTACGCGTTCTTTAGAGGCTAGTATAGTAGCGGGATCTGCACAGGGTGATGCACCGGGGACAAGCGGGCTGCAGCAAGGCCAGGGGGAAAGGGTAGCTCGGGAGTCCGCTCCCCGGAGGGCGAGTTCTGCTGCACAGGACTCAGATGAGGACCTTGATGGGGAGCCCTTTCGAAGAAGGGTGATGGGCATGCACACGGAGATGATAGGTGCAATGGCAAGGGTGCCCGAGAGCCTCTCGGCAATGGTAAGGAGCGTGGAGGAGTCCGCCTCCAACATTGCACAGAGCTTTGTGCACACCATGGAGCCCATCATTTGCAGTCTGCAAAGGATGGTGGACTCCCAGAGAGACAGTGGTGACCCAGACTTGTTGCCGCGTGTGATGGGCAATGTCGCAGCTTCCATTGCAGCAAAGACTGAAGCCATGCAACGTCTTAGTGCTGTAATGCAGACTATGCTTGGTGCCATCGATTCTCAGACTGCTTTCACACAGTCTCAGCTTGATGCCACATAAGCTCTGGCTGCTGCCATCGTGGCTGGGTCGACCACCGTCCACCGGAGCTTTCACGGTGTCGCAGCAGGCCAGCAATCTGTGCTCCAGCAGATTGGCAGTGATGCTGAGGTGCTGCCTCGGGGGAGTGGCAGTGTGTCAGTGGAGCAGGAAGTTACTGTCCTCTCTCAGGATGACAGCATTCCTGCTTCCACCACTGGCACTCCGCCATTGCCCTTGTCGCTGCCTGTCATCCAGCCAGCCCAGACTGCTGCCGCCAATGCTGAGGTGGTGCAGTCTACAGCCGGGCCTTCCAGGCCCAGAGCTGGACGAGTGCGATCCACAAGGCCATCTGAAGTCTCCCGCACGGACACTCAGCAGCCTTCCACCCACCGTGCTGCAGCCGCTGGGCCAACATTTGGTAGGAGCACTAGGGTAGGCAAAGGCACAGTAACAAGAGGCACTAAGGGATTGCACGAGGGTGAATAGTTAATATTTTGTTGCAAATATGTGTTCACTGATTATTATTAATTGGCTTTGGATGATTTTGTGATGTCGCTCATTTCAGCGTTGTGCTGTGATGTGACCTGCGACAGGGATGGAATGATGGGGATGTGGTGAGCAATGGGGATCTGGGGTTTAATTTATTGGAACTGCAGTCTGATGAGACGATCACAGACCGCCCTTCCAGAAGGCAGATTGAGTGGCTGCCTCCTCCCTCGCTCCTGTTTCTCCTCCTCCTCCTCCTCCTCTTTCTCTTCCTCCTCGTCCTCCTCCTCCTCCTCTCTCTCTTCCTCTTCCTGAGGTGGTTTCGCAGTCCCTGGTGGCAACAGCTGGGCCCTCATGATGGCCAAGTTGTGGAGCATGCAGCAGACCACAACGAAATGGGACACCAGCTCAGCCGAGTACTGAAGGGCTCCTCCCGAGCGGTCAAGGCACTGGAACCATTGCTTGAGCACTCCAATGGTCTGTTCGATGATGTTCCTGGTGGCAGCATGGCTCTCAGTATATGAGTGCTGAGCAGGTGTGTTGGGGTTGTGGAGGGGAGTCATGAGCCAGGTGGAGACCGGATAGCCCTGGTCTGCAGCCAGCCAGCCGCGAGCTTCATGTGGTGGCTGGAAGAGTGCTGGCACACCGGTCTGGCGCAGGATGAAGGCATCGTGGGTGCTGCCAGGATAGCGGGCATTCATATTGAGGATTCGCTGTCTGTAGTCGCACACCAACTGCACATTAAGTGAGTGGTAGTCTTTGCGGTTATGGAGACCTCAGGATTGTTATGCGGTGCCCGCAAAGCCATGTGGGTGCAGTCATTGGTGCCCTGCACCATGGGGAAGCCCGCTATCCTGGCAAAGCCACATGCACGTTTGTCCTGCTTCTCTCTGGTGATGGGGAAGGAAATGTAGTCCCTTCTCCTGCTGTAGAGTACCTCTGTGACCTCCCGGATGCAGCGATGGTCTGCGAACTGGCAGATGTTCACTATATCTCCTGTTGCACACTGGAAGGAACCGCTGGCGAAGAAATTGAGGGCGACGGTGACCTTGACTGCCACTGAGAGAGCCATGGTCGACCTGATCTGAGGCTCGAGGTCTGGTTGCAGGAGGTGGCCACATCCTTGCTGAAGCAGAGCCTTCTAATGCACTGCTCCTCGCTTAATTGGAGGTAGGAGAAGCGCTCTCGGAATACCCTCGGAGGGTAAGGCCTCCGGTAAGGCCTCCTGTTGAGAGCCCTGCTGGCCCTCCTCCTCCCTCAGGCCACATCTTGCAATCTTTCTCGCTTCCTCCGCTCCCTCTGCAGTAGACCCTGGAGGGCGAGGTTGACTGCCAGTACAGCCCCCATTAATATAACGATGTGTAGCACTTTGAAATTTTGTCAGAATAAATGTAACAAATTTTTAGTAGCCACAACACTCCTGATACTAAAGAACTTTTAAATGACTGAATTAAACTCTTGCACATTATTTTAATGCAATGAGTCTTGCAAATAAGGTGGACGAACTGAAGTTGTTGTTGAACACATGGGAGTACGATATTGTTGCTATCACGGAGACATGGTTGAGGGAGGGTCAAGACTGGCAGCTCAATATTCCGGGGTATAGAATCTTCAGGCGAGACAGAGGGGGGTGTAAAAGGGGAGGGGGTGTTGCAATATTAATTAAGGAGTCAATTACTGCTGTAAGGAGGGATGATATATTAGCGGGTTCCTCTAATGAGGCCATATGGGTAGAACTTAAAAACAAAAAGGGGGCAAGCACTTTGCTGGGAGTGTACTATAGGCCCCCAAACAGTCAGGGGGAGATAGAGGAACAGATATGTAGGCAAATCTCAGAAAAGTGCGAAAATAATAGGGTAATAATAGTGGGGGATTTCAACTTCCCCAATATAAATTGGGATAGTCAGAGTGTGAAAGGCTTAGAGGGTGCAGAATTCTTAAAGTGCATCCAGGAGAGCTTTTTGAGCCAACATGTAGAAAGTTCTACAAGAGAGGGGGCGGTACTGGACCTAATTCTAGGGAATGTAGCCGGGCAAGTGGTGGAAGCGTCAGTAGGAGAGCATTTTGGCGATAGTGACCATAATTCGGTGAGATTTAAGGTGGTCATGGAAAAAGACAAAGACGGCCCGGAAATAAGGGTTCTAAATTGGGGTAAGGCCGATTTTAATATGATAAGGCATGATCTGGCCAAAGTGGACTGGGAGCAGCTACTTATAGGAAAATCCACATCAAGACAGTGGGAGACTTTCAGAAGGGAAATAGAGAGAGTACAACGCCAACATGTTCCTGTAAAGGTCAAGGGTGGGACCAACAAGCAAAGGGAACCTTGGATGACAAGGGATATACAAAAATGCATTAGAAATAAAAGGGGGGCTTTTGGCAGTTACAAAAGACTAAAGACGGAAGAAGCCCTAGAGGAGTATAAAAAGTGCAGGGGCATACTTAAAAAAGAAATTAGGAGGGCGAGGAGGGGCCATGAAATAACACTGGCGAGCAAAATAAAGGAAAATCCTAAGATGTTTTATAAGTATATTAAGGGCAAGAGGATAACCAGGGAAAGGGCAGGGCCCATTAGGGACCAAAGTGGCAATCTGTGTGTAGAGCCAGATGATGTAGGCGGGGTTTTAAATGAATTTTTTGCATCTGTGTTCACTATGGAGAGAGACGATGCAGACATAGAAATCGGGCAAGGGGACTGTGACATACTTGAACATATTAGCATCGAGAGGGAGGAGGTGCTAGCGGTTTTAGCAGGCCAAAAAGTGGATAAATCCCCAGGCCCGGACGAGATGTATCCCAGGCTGCTGTGGGAGGCAAGGGAGGAGATTGCAGGGGCTCTGACACAAATTTTCAGAACCTCTCTGGCCACAGGGGATGTACCAGAGGACTGGAGAACAGCTAATGTAGTACCATTATACAAGAAGGGTAGCAGGGATAAACCAGGGAATTACAGGCCAGTGAGCCTCGCATCTGTGGTCGGGAAATTATTGGAAAAAATTCTGGGGGACAAAATTAGTCTCCACTTGGAGAGGCAAGGATTAATCGGGGAGAGTCAGCATGGCTTTGTCAAGGGTAAATCATGTCTGACAAATCTGATTGAATTTTTCGAGGGGGTGACTAGCGGGGTGGATGAGGGAAATGCTGTGGATGTGGTTTACATGGACTTCAGTAAAGCTTTTGACAAAGTCCCGCATAGGAGACTGGTCAAGAAGGTAAGAGCCCATGGGATCCAGGGTGCCTTGGCGCGTTGGATCCTAAACTGGCTGAGTGGCAGGAGGCAGAGGGTGATGGTCGAAGGATGCTTTTGTGACTGGAAGCCTGTGTCCAGTGGGGTACCTCAGGGATCGGTGCTGGGTCCCTTGTTGTTTGTGATCTACATAAATGATTTGGATGAGAATGTAAAAGGCATGATCAGTAAGTTCGCAGATGACACGAAAATTGGTGGGGTGGTAAATTGCGAGGAGGAAAGCCTCAGGCTACAGGACGATATAAACGGGTTGGTCAGATGGGCGGAAAAGTGGCAAATGGAATTTAACCCTGAAAAGTGCGAGGTGATGCATTTTGGACGGACAAATAAGGCAAGGGAATACACAATGAGTGGTAGGACCCTAGGAAGTACAGAGGGTCAGAGGGACCTTGGTGTACATGTACATAGATCTCTGAAGGCAGCGGAACAGGTAGGTAAGGTGGTTAAAAAGGCATATGGGATACTTGCCTTCATTAGCCGAGGCATAGAATATAAGAGCAGGGAGGTTATGATGGAGCTGTACAAAACGCTGGTGAGGCCACAGCTGGAGTACTGTGTGCAGTTCTGGTCGTCTCACTATAGGAAGGATGTGATTGCTTTGGAGAGGGTGCAGAGAAGATTCACCAGGATGTTACCTGGGATGGAGCGCCTCAGCTATGAAGAAAGACTAAACAGGCTGGGGTTGTTTTCCTTGGAGCAAAGAAGGCTGAGGGGGGACCTGATTGAGGTGTACAAAGTGATGAGGGGCATAGATAGGGTAGATAAAGAGGAACTTTTCCCCTTAGTAGGGGGGTCAGTAACAAGGGGGCATAGATTCAGGGTAAGGGGCAGGAGATTTAGAGGGGATTTGAGGAGGAACTTTTTCACCCAGAGGGTGGTTGGAATCTGGAACTCACTGCCTGAAAGGGTGGTAGAGGCAGGAACCCTCACAACATTCAAGAAGCATTTGGATGAGCACTTGAAATGCCATTGCATACAAGGCTATGGACCAAATGCTGGAAAATGGGATTAGACAGGACAGGGGTGGATGGGCGGCGCGGACACGATGGGCCGAAGGGCCTCTTTCTGTGCTGTAAAACTCTATGACTCTATGACTCTATGACAATCGCAAACTGAAACAGCACTAACCTGACAGCTGCGACTGATCCCTTTAAATAGCGCCCCTGGAGCCGCAATCCGCCTGTTTCATGCCTCCTCTTCCTGTCGTTGTCGGGGCAAGGCGCTAAGGCAGGGGTTGATAATCAATTTGGCAGATTGGGTGCTCAGTGAGCGTTGCCCGCTCACTGACGTCACGATCTGCCTGGCGCTAAAGCTCCAGACGCTAACTCTTAGCGGCGCGCTAAAGGACGATTGGATTTGGCGTGCGGCGCTGGAATCGCCTCGCCCCAGCGCTATTTTATTAGCACCTAGTTAGCGCCCCCTGAAGGCGCTAACGGGAGGCACGAACCAACTGAATTTCTCCCCCAGAGTACAAAAGAAAGGAAGTTATGATGAACCTTTATAAAACACTGTTTGTAAAACAGTGGTTTGGCCTCAACTGGAGTACTGTGTCCAATTCTGGGCACCGCACTTTAGGAAGGCCTTAGAGAGGGTGCAGAAAATATTTACGAGAATGATTCCAGGAATGAAGGACTTCAGTTATGTAGATAGACTGGAGAAGCTGGGGTTGCTCTCCTTAGAGCAGAGAAGGTTGAGAGGAGATTTGATAGAGGTGTTCAAAATCACGAGGGGTCGAGACTGAGTAGATAGAGAGAAACTGTTCCCATTGGCGGAAGGGTTGAGAACCAGAGGACGCAGATTTAAGGTGATTGGCAAAAGAACCAAAGGCAACATGAGGAACATCTTGTTTACGCAGCGAGTGGTTAGGATCTGGAATGCACTGCCTGAAAGGGTGGTGGAGGCAGATTCAATCACGGCTTTCAAAAGGGAATTGGATAAGTACCTGAAAGAAAAAAAATTGCAGGGCTACGGGGAAAGGTTGGGGGATGGAACTAGCTGAAGTGCTCTTGCAGAGAGCTGGCATGGGCTCAACGGGCCGAATGGCCTTCTTCTGTGCTGTAACCATTCTATGATTCTATGAATGCCTGAAGGAGCAACAGCCTCGGGTGGGGGAAGGGGATGAGCAGCAGGATTCTCAGATACCTCCATGGAGGTGTTGCTGGCTAAAGTAAGGGCGAGAAAGGATCACTTCTTGGGCATTGAGGATAGAAGCCCCTTAAAAAGGAGGTTCAGGCTCTATGGAGGGAAGTTGCAGAAGCAGTCAATGCAACTTCCACCACCCCAAGATCTGCTGCACAGGTCGGGGCTCAATGACCCCTCAAGAGTGGACAAGGTAAGCCAAGGCACTGTTGCCATTCTATATCCCGTATCACTGATAGAGGCTTCACTCACTTACCTCTCATACTCTTTCTTTGCCGAGGTGTCAAGCAACCTCTGCAAACATTCAAGCACAACCTAAACACACAGCTTCTCCGCCAAATCTTTGCTGGTCTTCAAGAACATTTCATTTCAAGGGACATTCCACTTTATGTCTCATCATCTTGCCACACGTACCCTGATAAGGGGAAAAAAGGCCTCCATGCCATTCACATTCACAAACATATGTAAAAGAAGGACAGGAAAAACCCATTCCCATCTCCTATCCACGCAGCCATGCAATCTCCCAGAACAGGCACTGATATGCACAAGAGTCTAAGTGAGACCTTCATGGTCTGCAAACCCTGGTGAGTGAGTATGTGTGTGTAGGGAAGAGACACCGTGTCTGATGCCTCAGTCTAAGCACCTCTTCCATCTCTTCATCCACCTCCTCTTCATAACACAGGGATAATCCATGTCCCCAGTGAAAAACTACTTTCTGCAGAGTTGACTAAACAGGGCAGTAAAAGTCCTGACACACCCTCCAAACTACTAAAATTAATATGTAGGCAAAGTAGAACCATCCTTCAGCTGTAGTAATCAAAATGGTCTCCTCAATGCAACATCCGCCTAAAGGATACCGTTCCTCAGCTCATCCCACCACTTATATAGTGGCGGTAATAAGTTGGGCAGAGACTGGGGGAAATGGAGCGTGGGGGTACTCTTTTTGTTTGGACCCCAAAAAAAAACCCAATTGGACTGTAAATAAACAGAAGTTCAACTAAAACTTAACAAATCAAATTAAAATTTGGTTTTCCAGGTTGATAATGCACTCCAGTCCCCGCGGCGCCCACCGGTCGCGGAAATACTCAAGCGCGCCGGCGGACACCGCGTGCTCCATTTCCAGGGCCACCCGGGCGCGAACATGGCCGCGGAAGAGAGGCAGGCAATCCGGCTGGACGACCCCCTCGACCGCCCGCTGCCTGGACCAATTGATGGCTCTTTTAGCCAGGCCCAGGAGCAGGCCCACAAGGAGGTCCTCCAACCTGTCCGCTCCCCTCCGCACCGGGTGACCGTAGATCAAGAGCGTGGGACTGAAGTGCAACCAAAAATCGAGGAGCAGCCCCTTCAAGTAGTGAAAGAGGGGCTGCAACCTCTCACACTCCATATAAACGTGAAACACAGACTCCTCCAGGCCGCAAAAAATGCAGGCGACCTGGGAGTCCGTGAACCTACTTAAAACCTTATTGCACGGGACCGCTCCGTGCAACACCCTCCAGGCCAAGTCCCCGATGGAACAAGGGAGGGCTCCCGCGTAGAGAGCCCTCCATTGGGGACCTCCGCCACCGCCAGTCGGCAAGACGCGGAGCGTGGGGGTTAGCCACATCCACTTGGCCCTATTTAAATGCAGTGGGATAGCCTACGAGTAGATGTTAAAGAAGAATGGCACTCTGTTCTGCAGGATAATTCTGGTGCAAGATTTTTACTGACATAGTTGAGGCAGTAGCCATTGCTGCCCCATTTTACTGAGTTTTATGACCCAAAATCACCTGAAACAGGTGGTAAATCAAAGGGAAATTCAGCCCTATGAGTTTACTCATTTCAGGTAGCAGTTTGATTTTTCTCTGGCCATAAAACATGGGTGGAATTCAGCTCCCTGGGTATATGCCTTCATAAATCCTGCACAGACTGCATTCTGTAGGTTTGCTGAGGAATCAGACTCCTATCTGTCTGAAAAGCATTTGTTTTACCTCACGTTTTGCAAGGGCGTTTTCAAAGGATCTCATCTGACTTGTTTTTCTGTTTAACCCTTAATGAATGGGCTCCAGAGTGCTATATTTGAACAGATTCAATATCTTGATTATAATCTGTAAATACCTCTATCCATGAATAAACCTGCTTGATAGCTTTGCGTGTTATGAAGGTGTTACATAGAGTGTAAATATTATCCAAAATCTGAAGTAATGTGAGAGGTAATATCTGGTTCATTGATTGCCTGGGGTACACTATCCCAAATTATTTTGTGCATAGATTATGTTTTGGTTCATTGGGCACAAGAAAAAGGTACGAGAGAGTTTGAATTGCAACAAGTGCCTGCATCAGATAGGGATATTTCTTCTAGCCATAGCATTTAATTTTATCAGTGTTGGCTTTCCCTCCCAATACCTCAGTGACATAGTAATCCCTGATGGAGAATGTTGCCCTATTGTGTGCTGGATTTGAAGACTGTGGGAAAACCTCAACTATCCAGCAGAACTCTAGGTATGAAACTGCACAAACTTGGCAAGTAATGAAAAAACACAGCTGTACAGACTTCATGGGGTTGATATTAACCTCCCCCCCCCCACCACGATGGGCGGGAGAGGGTCGGGTGGTGGGGGGATGTTAAATTATCAAATTCGTGAAACCCGACATGAATGCGCCTGTTTCCGTTTTAACCGCGGCGGGTATCGGGGCGTCTTGAGTAATCAGCCATTATAATATTTAAATGAGGCTCCTTTGATGAGATTTTGGCACTGATTTGAAATTAATGCCAGCTGCAAGGGTTACCCAGGGTTCTGGAAACTCGTCAGTGAAATGGAGGCGAGATTGAGTGGCACTTCATGGAGATAGTTAAAATCCAGGATCTCGTTGGGCCAGAACTTCGGGTCCCCACGGGTGAGTACGCATGGGGTACTCACCCATAGGCCCAATGGAAGTGCCGGTTTCCTGCATGCACTGCGCATGCGCGGGAAACCGGCACTTCCGTTCCCCTGAAAGGAGGGGTTAAGAGGTCGAATGCATGCGCAGGAGAGGCAGCGCGTGCGCATCGAACTTACGTTTTTTTTGCAGGTTTTCCCGGGAGGGTAAGTCTCCAGAAGTTAGACATAAAAAGCAGTCGCAAGGCCTGCTTTTTACAAGGTAAGTGGTGAATTAATTAAAATGAAAACATTTTTTCCACAGGTTTATTATTTTTTAATACTTTAAAGAAAGGTAAGTTTATTTTTAGTCCTGTTAGAAAAAAGAATTCTTTTTTTCAAAAATTTAAATTATTGTTTAAAATAGTTATTTCATGTAATTTATAGTTTATTTAAAAAATGTGATGTTTTTTTAAATTTATCTGAAGATTTAGTGATGGTTTGGGGCTCATAGTATTTAAAAGATTGACAGCCCTTCCTGTCAAACTTATGAATGAAGCATTCCCTGCTCCGATTGGCTCCCCATGGCCCACATGATCCCAGGGGACGCATCGAACTAACTGCGCCCCTGGGATACGCAAGCACTGCGCGCCGGCAGTTGGAGGAGGCCCAGGATCGGAATCCCACGCGGGCCCACAGCTCAACGGCCGGCGCGCAAGGTAAGTGCAGGTCGGGGGCTTACACCTGCGGGAAGCTCCCGAACCGAATTTCTAGGCCATTAATAAAGTTTCAATGTTCACAGCTGCTTTCTCAGTTCCCTCTGGGAAATGGTTTGGTGTCAGTACTTGTTGTGAGAGACTTATTTGTGCAGTTTGGAGGTGTTGAAACAGAGACCATCAGGTTGGGTGGCACCATGACTGCTTTTAATTGGACTTCAGACGAGGAAGACAATCAGCACCCACAGCAGCAAGAGCTGCAGGTGGACAACAGAGAGGGGAGCAACAGAGGAGCTGAGGTCGCAGGAGGTACTACCCACGTAACAGGGTATACAGATGCAGGCTCAGGTTCCTTGCCCTCTCGGAAGAGCAGTGCTGCCAAAAACTGAGATTGTCACGTCAGGTGGTCGCTGACGTCTGCAACCTCCTAGAAGAAGACCTGCTGGACCTGGCGGCCACACATTACCAGTGGCTGTTAAAGTCACCACCACCTCAACCTCTTTGCTTCAGGATCCTTCCAGGGTGCCACCGGAGACATACGGTCTCACAGTCGGCTGCACATAAATGTATAAGGCAGGTGACGGATGGATTGTTTGCCAGGGCTGGGAGTTATGTAAATATCCCCTGTGAGGACAATTGCCAGAATGAGCGGGCACTCAGATTCGTGTCTCTGGCTGGCTTCCCACAGGTGCAGGGTGCCATCGATTGGACACACATGGCAATCTGAGCACCTCCAGATCAACCAGGAGCATTCGTCAACCGCAAAGGATTTCATTCCATCAATGTTCAGCTGCTCTGTGACCAAAATAAAAGGTTCATGCAGGTCTGCGCTAGATTCCCTGGGAGCTGCCATGATGCTTTCATACTGCAGCAGTCCAACATCCCCGACCTGCTCATACCTGGAACTAGCCTTAAGGCGTGGCTGCTAGACTTCAAACGTGGGTGACGATACCGCTGAGAAACCCCACATATCAACCCCGAGAGCACTATAACGCGAGCTATATGACAACCAGATGTGTCATCGAGCAAGCCATTGGTGCTCAAGATGTGCTTCAGGTGCCTAGACAGGTCTGGTGGCACCCTTCAGTACTCGCCAGCGAGGGACTCTAAGATAATTGGGGTGTGCTGCGCTCGGCACAACAACTCGCAGCAATGAGAACTAGAAATGCAAGAGGAACAATTAGCTCAACATTCTTCATCTGATGAGTCCAATGGAGAGGAGGAGGACAATGAAGACCAGCCAATCACATTGCTGTTTGGGATGCCAGGGATGCGCTAATAGCTCAAAGGTTCAGTTAGCCACCCAAACTGCTGATACCTGGAGCGGTGATGCTGATACCTGGAGCGGTGATGCTGATACCTGGAGTGGTGATGCTGATACCTGGAGCGGTGATGCTGATACCTGGAGCGGTGATGCTGATACCTGGAGTGGTGAAGCTGATCCCTGGAGTGGTGCTGATACCTGGAGTGGTGATGCTGATACCTGGAGCGGTGATGCTGATACCTGGAGCGGTGAAGCTGATCCCTGGAGTGATGCTGATACCTGGAGCGGTGATGCTGATACCTGGAGTGGTGAAGCTGATACCTGGAGCGGTGATGCTGATACCTGGAGCGGTGATGCTGATACCTGGAGCGGTGATGCTGATACCTGGAGTGATGCTGATACCTGGAGCGGTGATGCTGATACCTGGAGTGGTGAAGCTGATACCTGGAGCGGTGATGCTGATACCTGGAGCGGTGATGCTGATACCTGGAGCGGTGCTGATACCTGGAGCGGTGATGCTGATACCTGGAGCGGTGATGCTGATACCTGGAGCGGTGAAGCTGATACCTGGAGCGGTGATGCTGATACCTGGAGTGGTGATGATACCTGGAGCGGTGATGCTGATACCTGGAGCGGTGATGCTGATACCTGGAGCGGTGATGCTGATACCTGGAGCGGTGATGATACCTGGAGCGGTGATGCTGATACCTGGAGCGGTGATGCTGATACCTGGAGTGGTGATGCTGATACCTGGAGCGGTGATGCTGATACCTGGAGCGGTGATGCTGATACCTGGAGCGGTGATGCTGATACCTGGAGCGGTGATGCTGATCCCTGGAGCGGTGATGCTGATACCTGGAGCGGTGATGCTGATACCTGGAGCGGTGATGCTGATACCTGGAGCGGTGATGCTGATACCTGGAGCGGTGATGCTGATACCTGGAGCGGTGATGCTGATCCCTGGAGCGGTGATGCTGATACCTGGAGCGGTGATGCTGATACCTGGAGCGGTGATGCTGATACCTGGAGCGGTGATGCTGATACCTGGAGCGGTGATGATACCTGGAGCGGTGATGCTGATCCCTGGAGCGGTGATGCTGATACCTGGAGCGGTGATGCTGATACCTGGAGGGGTGATGCTGATACCTGGAGCGGTGATGCTGATACCTGGAGCGGTGATGCTGATACCTGGAGCGGTGATGCTGATACCTGGAGCGGTGATGCTGATACCTGGAGCGGTGATGCTGATACCTGGAGCGGTGATGCTGATACCTGGAGCGGTGATGCTGATACCTGGAGTGGTGCTGATACCTGGAGCGGTGATGCTGATACCTGGAGCGGTGATGCTGATACCTGGAGCGGTGCTGATACCTGGAGTGGTGGTGCTGATACCTGGAGCGGTGATGCTGATACCTGGAGTGGTGATGCTGATACCTGGAGCGGTGATGCTGATACCTGGAGCGGTGATGCTGATACCTGGAGCGGTGATGCTGATACCTGGAGCAGTGATGCTGATACCTGGAGCGGTGATGCTGATACCTGGAGCGGTGATGCTGATACCTGGAGCGGTGGTGCTGATACCTGGAGCGGTGATGCTGATACCTGGAGCAGTAATGCTGATACCTGGAGCGGTGCTGATACCTGGAGCGGTGATGCTGATACCTGGAGCGGTGATGCTGATACCTGGAGCGGTGATGCTGATACCTGGAGCGGTGATGCTGATACCTGGAGCGGTGATGCTGATACCTGGAGCGGTGATGCTGATACCTGGAGCGGTGATGCTGATACCTGGAGCGGTGATGCTGATACCTGGAGCGGTGATGATACCTGGAGCGGTGATGCTGATCCCTGGAGCGGTGATGCTGATACCTGGAGCGGTGATGCTGATACCTGGAGGGGTGATGCTGATACCTGGAGCGGTGATGCTGATACCTGGAGCGGTGATGCTGATACCTGGAGCGGTGATGCTGATACCTGGAGGGGTGATGCTGATACCTGGAGCGGTGGTGCTGATACCTGGAGCGGTGATGCTGATACCTGGAGCGGTGATGCTGATACCTGGAGCGGTGATGCTGATACCTGGAGTGGTGCTGATACCTGGAGCGGTGATGCTGATACCTGGAGCGGTGATGCTGATACCTGGAGCGGTGCTGATACCTGGAGCGGTGGTGCTGATACCTGGAGCGGTGATGCTGATACCTGGAGTGGTGATGCTGATACCTGGAGCGGTGATGCTGATACCTGGAGCGGTGATGCTGATACCTGGAGCGGTGATGCTGATACCTGGAGCAGTGATGCTGATACCTGGAGTGGTGATGCTGATACCTGGAGCGGTGATGCTGATACCTGGAGCGGTGATGCTGATACCTGGAGCGGTGATGCTGATACCTGGAGCGGTGATGCTGATACCTGGAGCGGTGATGCTGATACCTGGAGCGGTGATGCTGATACCTGGAGCGGTGATGCTGATACCTGGAGCGGTGATGCTGATACCTGGAGCGGTGATGCTGATACCTGGAGCGGTGATGCTGATACCTGGAGCGGTGATGCTGATACCTGGAGCAGTGATGCTGATACCTGGAGCGGTGATGCTGATACCTGGAGCGGTGATGCTGATACCTGGAGCGGTGGTGCTGATACCTGGAGCGGTGATGCTGATACCTGGAGCAGTAATGCTGATACCTGGAGCGGTGCTGATACCTGGAGCGGTGATGCTGATACCTGGAGCGGTGATGCTGATACCTGGAGCGGTGATGCTGATACCTGGAGCGGTGATGCTGATACCTGGAGCGGTGATGCTGATACCTGGAGCGGTGATGCTGATACCTGGAGCGGTGATGCTGATACCTGGAGCGGTGATGCTGATACCTGGAGTGGTGGTGCTGATACCTGGAGCGGTGATGCTGATACCTGGAGCAGTAATGCTGATACCTGGAGCGGTGCTGATACCTGGAGCGGTGATGCTGATACCTGGAGCGGTGATGCTGATACCTGGAGCGGTGATGCTGATACCTGGAGCGGTGATGCTGATACCTGGAGCGGTGATGCTGATACCTGGAGCGGTGATGCTGATACCTGGAGCGGTGATGCTGATACCTGGAGCGGTGAAGCTGATACCTGGAGCGGTGATGCTGATACCTGGAGCGGTGATGCTGATACCTGGAGCGGTGATGCTGATACCTGGAGCGTTGCTGATACCTGGAGCGGTGAAGCTGATACCTGGAGTATTATTTCTAACTGTCCATGTTCCCCTGAAAGGCCTTCCGTCAATCGTGGTTTTTTTCTTAGCCTAACAGCCATCTGTTCTATTACCTCGTCCTAGATAACATACACTGTACTCAACCTCTACCTCCAGGCCTCCCTAAAACCATCCTATAAGACACAAATAACAAGAATGAATGGATGCCTCCTTACTTGGAATGTTCCATGGACAGGCTTGACTGGACAAGGTTTCAATCTTTAGCTGCCTAATTATTAGTGATACAGGGGGGAAAATTGGCTCGCGCCCCCTTTGGGATGATAGCTTTGTCGGGGCGCTACTTTTAGCGCCCTGAAAAGGTTAGCACCCCCCACGCCTGAAATTCAATGGTTGCACCCCAAGCAGGAGGCGGGGCGCTACTGGAAGCACCCCCAATCACTCTTGGGGCGCTCTCATTGAATATCGCGACGCTACTTGCAGCAGCGCCACCCACCGCTAACCTCCCACTGAATTTCGCGGGAGGCATTAGCGGCGCCGCGCCCGGCTGCTAGTTGCTTTTCACCCCATTACTGCCCTTTTGGAAGGTGCAAAGCAACCGAATTTTCCCCCCACAGTGTTTATATAGAAAGCCTTATTCCAAAATGGAAGTCTTATTCTAAAATGGATGCGTACAAAGAGTCCAAAGAGATGCGAGTTAGGTTGATTGGCTGTGATAAATTGACCCTTAGTGTTAGGGGGATTAAATACGTGGGGTTATGGGGATAGGGTGGGATATGTAGGGGTTACGGGGATCGGGTGGGATATGTGTCGGTGCAGGCTCGATGGGCCGAAATGGCCTCTATCTGCACTGTGGGGTTTCTGTGATTATGTGATTCTGTGAAAAGTACTCTGTAAAGGTGGAAAATGCATCTCTGACAGAGAGAGAGAAGCTTACAGAAGTTAAGATTGTATGAGCCAGATTCAAGCAGATATAAGAGTATCACAGAGGAGAGCAAAGGAGATGAGATTTAAACCATTTAGTTCAGACACACCTACCAGCACGTAAGGTGAGTACACCTAGGAAAATCCAGGTGGAATGGATAACACCTCTACAGACTGAGGTTCCTCACTCCTGTCTCAGAAGGCTGACACCATCCACCTAAAGGAAGGTGAGGCAACCAGTTCATTCACATCGGCTCATAAGGATGAGGTCATATAAGTTCTGAAAACATTTTTAAGTATAAGCATGTAGACTTTAATCTATTCATAGACTGACCATCTAATGCTGTTAACTTGCCAGCTATCTAAGGAGTCTAATGCTAAATTAATCTTACCAATTTATACCAACCTCAGACACCAATCTCAAAAATAATGAGGGGAAAAAGTCTCTGATGGGTGTAGTCTACAGGCCCCCGAACAGTAGCAATACTGGACAGAGTATAAATCAACAAATAATGTAGGCCTGTAAAAAACGGTACGGTAATAATCATGGGTGATTTTAATCTTCATATTGATTGGACAAATCAAATTGGCCATGGTAGTCTTGGGGAGGAGTTCATAGAGTGTATCCGGGATGGTTTCCTAGAACAGTATGTAATGGAACCAACCAGGGAGCAGGCTATATTGGATCTGGTACTGTGTAATGAGACAGAATTAATAAATGATCTCATAGTAAAGGATCCTCTAGGAAAGTGTGATCATAGCATGGTTGAATTTCAAATTCAGTTGGAGGGTGAGAAAGTTGCATCTCAAACCAGTCCTGATCTTAAACAAAGGCAATTACAATGGCATGAGGGCAGAACTGGCTAAAGTGGACTGGAAAAATAAATTAAAAGGTAAGGCAGTTGAAATGCAGTGGCGGACATTTAAGGAGATATTTTATAACTCTCAACAAAAATATATTCCAGTGAGAAAGAAAGATTTTAAGAGAAGGGAGCACCATCCGTGGCTAACTAAGGAAGTAAAGGATGGTATCAAATTGAAAACGAAGGCATACAATGTTGCCAAGATTGGTGGGAGGCCAGAGGATTGGGAAATTTTTAAAAACCAGCAAAGGATGACTAAAAAAATAATAAAGAGAGAGAAGATGAATTATGAGAGTAAACTGGCAAGAAATATTAAAACAGAAAGTAAGAGCTTCTACAGGTATATAAAAGGAAGTGAGTAGCTAAAGTAAACGTTGGTCCCTTAGAGGATGAGACTGGGGAATTAATAATGGGGAACGGTGAAATGGCAGAGACTCTGAACAAATATTTTGTATCTGTCTTCACGGTAGAAGACACTAACAACATCCCAATAATGGACAATCAAGGGGCCACAGGGAGGGGGGAACTAAAGACAATCACTATCACTAAGGAAAAAGTACTTGGTAAAATAATGGGACTAAATTACGACAAGTTCCCTGGACCAGATGGCCTGCATCCCAGGGTCTTAAAAGAAGTTGCTGCAGAGATAGTGGATGCATTGGTTGCAATATACCAAAATTCCCTGGACTCTGGAGAGGTCCCAGCGGATTGGAAAACCACAAATGTAACACCCCTATTCAAGGAAGGAGGGAGACAGGAAACAGGAAACTATAGCCTAACATCTGTCGTTGGGAAAATGCTGGAGTCCTTCATTAAGGAAGCAGTAGCAGGGCATTTTGAAAATCATAATGCAGTCAAACCGAGTCAGCATGGTTTTATGAAAGGGAAATCATGTTTAACAAATTTGCTGGAGTTCTTTGAGGATGTAACGAGCAGGGTGGATAAGGGTGAGCCAGTGGATGTGGTGTATTTGGATTTCCAGAAGGCATTCGATAAGGTGCCACATAAAAGGTTACTGCATAAGATAAGAGCTCACGGAGTTCGGGGTAATACATTAGCATGGATAGAGAATTGACTAACTAACAGAAAGCAGAGAGTCGGGATAAATGGGTCATTTTCTGGTTCGCAAACTAACTAGTGGGGTGCCACAGGGATCGGTGCTGGGGCCTCAACTATTTACAATCTACATTAATGACTTGGATGAAGGGACCGAGTGTAATGTAGCCAAGTTTGCGGATGATACAAAGATGGGTGGGAAAGCAAGTTTTGCAGAGGACTCAAAGGGGGAGAAATTGAGTATAGCCCCGTTTGGGGCGCCAGCCTCGCCAGGGCGCTAAAAGTAGTGCCCCGGAAACATTCGCGCCCCCGCACCGGAAATTGAGTGGTTCCGCCCCAAAGGGAAGCGCGCCGCTACTGGAGGCGCCCCGCATCCCTCTTGGGCGCTGCGAGTGAATATCGTGGCGCAACGTGCCGCAGCGCCACACGCTGCGGCACGTCGCGCTGCGGTATTGCAGGCCTTCCTCCCCTTCTTAAAGGAGAGGGGCCTTGTGCAGCGCGATCTGGGGCCCAACTGGGCCCCCGAGGATCGGGAGTGCAGGCAAAAGAGCCCAGCACCGAGGAGAAGTGCCGGGCTCTTGGAACGCAGCCGGCACTCCGCGGGGTGGGAGGGGGTTCAGGAGGCCGGGGACAGGAGTGCAGGCAGGTGCTGGCAGGCGGCCAACAACAAAAATGGCCGCCCCACACCTTGCCTTTAATTTGCGCCTCCCGAGCCGCCGGTAGGCCCCCCTGAACCCGTCGGCTATAGTGTCTGGCGGTAAATCAGGGGGCGCTGCCAAATATTGCGGCCAGGGCGTCAGCGGGGCGCTGCGCACACCGATGACGTCATCGGCAGCGGTGCAGCGCTAACGGTTAGCGCCTCCACTAACGTCCCATGGAATTTAGCGGGAGGCGTGGACAGTGCCGCGCCCGGGCGCCAGTTGGCTTGCGACCCACTTAGCGCCCCCTTAAGGCGCTAACGGGTGGCGCAACCAACTGAATTTCTCCCTCAAAGAATCTGCAAAGGGATATAGACAGGCTAAGTGAGTAGGCAAATATTTGGCAGATGGAGTATAATGTGGGAAAGTGAGAGGTTATCCACTTTGGCAGGAAAAATAAAAAAGCAAATTATTATGTAAATGGAGAGAGATTCCAAAATGCTACAGTTCAGAGGGACCTGGGGGTCCTTGGGCATGAAACACAAAAAGCTAGCATGCAGGTACAACAAGTAATCAGGAAGGCAAATGGAATGTTGGCCTTTATTGCAAGGGGGATGGAGTATAAAAGCAGGGAAGTCCTGCTACAACTGTACAGGGTATTGGTGAGACCACACCTTGAGTACTGCGTACAGTTTTGGTCTCCTTATTTAAGGAAGGATATACTTGCATTGGAGGCAGTTCAGAGATGATTCACGAGGTTGATTCCTGAGATGAGGGGGTTGACTTTGAAGAAAGGTTGAGCAGGTTGGGCCTACACTCATTGGAATTTAGAAGAATGAGAGATTATCTTATTGAAACATATAAGATACTGAGAGGGCTCGACAGGGTAGATGCAGAGAGGATGTTTCCCCTCGTGGGGAAATCTAAAACTCGGGGGCATAGTTTCAGAATAAAGGGTCACCCTTTTAGAACTGAGATGAGGAGGAATTTCTTCTCTCAGAGGGTCGTAAATCTGTGGAATTCTCTGCCCCAGAGAGCTGTGGAGGCTGGGTCATTAAATACATTTAAGGTGGAGATGGATAGATTTTTGCAAGATAAGGGAGTGAAGGGTCATGGGGAGTGGGCAGGGAAGTGGCTTTGAGCCCAAGATCAGCCAAAATCTTACTGAATGGTGGAGCAGGCTCGAGGGGCCAAGTGGCCTATTCCTGCTCCTATTTCTTATGTTCTTATGTAAATTTATAATCAGAAAACAGTTACAGCTGAATTACTGTCACATAACTGAGCTTCCTTTGTAACCTATTATTTTTCCCATCAATTAACCCTATCAACTAATTATTTGTATACTCAAGGTTTAAGTGCTAAATTATTACACAATCTTTAGTTTATGACTTTGTTGTCTGACTTCTTTGAAAATTGGCAAGAAAAGGTTAATGAATTCACTCAGTAGCTTGTGCGGATCCTGACCAGAAGCTGGTAGTGTAAATGCTAATATAATCCAAACTGGTTGATATCAGACAGATTGGGAATCCAAATTTAGGCCTCATTAACTCCTAGGCATAAACTGGGTGGTAAACCCAAGACATGCAATGAGTTAAGGTGAAGATTGAAAGTTTTGTCTGGTGCCCTTGATAAATATTCCTGTCAGGGTATTAATCCCAGTGTTCGCAAAACACCAAGATCCCATATTTTGGTGGTGATGGCTGAAGGAGGAATGTTGGCCAGGAATCTGGGACAACTCCCTACTTTAAACCTTTAACATCCACCTGAGCAAACCAGGTAGGTGGGACCTCAGCTTAATGTTTCATCGGAAGGACAGCAGTGGATTCTCATCTCTGCTATTTCAGTGTTAAACATAAACACAACTGCATGTCTTTCGGTGGCCAGCGCTGGGATTTAAAGCAGTTGAATGGCTGCCAACAGGACCTTGTCTGCTTTGCAGGACTCCTCACCAGTCCATTCAATCAATTCCAACTTTAAAAAAGACGTGGCTGGCGCTGGGAGGAGCTTTGCCCACTTAACGAGAGCTGGATGGTTTAGTGTGCCTTTGCAGGATGTGAATGTGTGTGCTGCTTTCTGGTAGTGTGGCAGAGTGTGAGGACATGGTGGACGAAGAGAGATCGGCAGTGCAGCAACAGCAGCAGCCGAGCCGAGCCGAGCGGAAGATGCAGCGGGCAGGTGGGGACAACCTGAAGCGGACAGGTGAGGGCAGGCAGCGCAGGGACTGAGCGCAGCACAGGGAGCGGAGCGGAGAGTGCTTTAACACTGCAGTCCTGACACCTCAGAACTGGCCAGCAGTGTCCACGTAGACAAACACTCCTGAATTTAGCCAAACTCTACAAAATAAATAATAATGATTCAGAACGTGACACCGCACATCAAGGGTTACATTGGACTGAGATCGCCCATTGGAATCGGAACAGCAGAAGCTTTCTGTTTACATTCCTCTCCCCGAAGTTTGATTGCCCTGAGTTTGGATCAAAGAAAGCTCCCATGTCTCCAGCTGATTGTGCAACAGTGAATGGTTGGTGTGTGCCCATTGCACCATTAGCCTTGCCTGAAAATTCTGGCATATTTTCTTTGGGGGTGGAGGGGAGGTAGAATTAAAAATAATACATCCGCTTCAAACCCCATTGTTCTGTTCTCGGGGCAGGTGCTGGTTTTGATTCCACCGCTGCAGATGTGTCTCCGAGTGTTAGGAGGAGAGCACCGAGGGAGACAGTGATGGAGACAGTGATGGAGGAGGAAAGCAGCAGAATGAAGAGAATCTTTGGCTTCCAGCTGTCAGATTTCAGAAGTTGGCATCGATTTGTCTGTCTGTTGAATCGACCCACTGACCCTGCGTCCCTGGGGGTCTTCAGGCTTCTCTTTGGTGAGTATAGATTTCTTTTCTACCTGATGAAGGGATTTTTGCTGAAGTGTTGTTTAAAGTGTTAGCTGCAGCTCATTGGTAGTGAGTCAGAAGGTTGTGGGTTCAAGTCCCCGCCAGAGTCTTGAGCACAAAATCTAGGCTGACATTTCAGTTCAGTACTGAGGGATTTACTCTACCAACATCACTGTTTAGAATAAATCAGATTATCTGGTCATGTATCTCATTGCTGTTTGTGGGATCTTGCTGTACAAATTGGCTGCCACTTTCCCAACATTACAGCAGTGGCTACAAAAGTACCTCATTGGCTTAAAGCTCTTTGGGACATCCTGCGGTTATGAAAGGCGTTATAGAAATGCACATCTCTTTTTCTTTTTGTTAAACATTTGAAGTGTCTGGTACAGTGCCCACACTGCACACACATTCATTGTCCAGCCACTCCCTTAATGATGACTCAATTGGTAAAGTGTGTAACTGATCCCATCCAGACCAGAGGGTCCCAGGCCAACCCCTGGTCTCAACTGGGGCGCTATAGCCGGCCGCAGTGCCCTGGGATGAGGAGAACTTTGGGCCAGTGTTTCTGATTATACCCAGTGACCCCTGCTGGAAAATGTGTGTGGACGGAGATAACCGGGTCCTGACTAGATAGATATGAATAGCTTGCTGACACTCCCAGTATAAATAACAGTCAGGATTCCTCCCCCCTCGATTCACCTCTTCCAGTAACCACACACCAAGAGGGGTCACACCTGACAAAGCAGCACTGCGCAGTTGAACCACACTCAGCTGGTTTGTGATATGCAAATATCTCACATGAGCCAGAATCACTGGTTCCACCTCGTGTCAGTGTAATCTAATTGGACAGCCTGGCTTTAACCTCTGATTGGTGAGAACCAACATCGAACTCTGCAACAGGATGTTTAGAAACTGACCGGGAGGTTGCTGACTACAGGGTGAAGGTGTGACAAGACCATCACACTGACTCGTGCTGGAGTACAGTTGTAGCAATGCTGGCCGGCCTCCTAGTGGACATTCTCTTGCTCATTATCTGGGGGGCGACATAATTAAACACAGATGGCCAGCTCACATTCCTGAGAGCTCAGCCACAGTCAGTCAGGCTGGACCTGTGTTTTGTGTGTGATACTTTTCATCTTCTGTTTCTACTTACATGAATTCACTTCTTGAGCTGGTTAGCATGTTTTTTCACTTTGCACTTTTAATACCAGTAGTGTTCTGTTGCACAGCTGAGGCACACACAACAGAGCCGAGCCGAGGCTGGCCAGGCCACAGGGAGCTGAGCCGAGCCAAGGCTGGCCAGGCCACAGGTAGCTGAGCCGAGCCGAGGCTGGCCAGGCAGCAGGGAGCCGAGCCGAGCCGAGGCTGGCCAGGCCGCAGGGAGCTGAGCCGAGCTGAGGCTGGCCAGGCAGCAGGGAGCCGAGGCTGGCCAGGCCGCAGGTAGCTGAGCCGAGCCAAGGCTGGCCAGGCCGCAGGGAGCCAAGCCGAGCCAAGGCTGGCCAGGCCACAGGGAGCTGAGCCGAGCCGAGGCTGGCCAGGCAGCAGGGAGCTGATGCAGACCAGTTAATGCAGCTTACTCTGGTGGTCAAACTTTGGGCCCTCTGCTCTGTGTGGTTCAGCACCCCCAACGGGCAGCACAATTACCCGCACAGGCTTCGGGGGTCCCACCCAATAAGAAATTTAACAAACTGCTGGCACATTGGAAAGGGCAATCCTGTAATAATCGGGAAGGACTCTGAGCAGAGTCTGAAAACTGAAACCTTTCTCTCCCTTCCCTCCGCAGGTTTGCTGATGACCCTCGACATTCCAGAGGAGCGGGGTTGGTGTTTTCTGGATTTCAGCTACTTTGGTAAACTGGCGGTCTGTCGCTTTCCTCTATTCAACTTCTTGGAGCCTTTCCCTTTGGACTGGATGTATTTAGTCTTTGTCATCATGTGGTTAGGTGAGTCTCAGGCCTTTGGCCCAACTCTGGGGCCATGTCCATGAAATGGTTACAGACTGGAGATAAGGAAATGGTCGTCAGGATTTAACTGACTTGTGGCAGAACAAATAAAACTCTCTGTTGTACACTCAAACACATCACCCATAACTACCGTTATCTGGCCAGCCAAGGTTTTACACTAAAGGCAAGGCTGAGACCCATGACACAAGACAGCAGCAAGGTTGAAAAGAGGAGGTGAGGTAAATTAGGAAGCAGTGCTCACAATACATCCAGCTCCGGTTTTAATAGCCTGTAGATTTTGGGAGGAAGGGAAGATAAGGGAGGTGAAGAGTTGAGTAATGGAGGAGCTGAAACTACCTGCTTGTCATTGGGTAGTAGCTTTATTTTACAATGTCTTCCATTGTTACCTCTGTCCATGTAAAGATGAAAGATACTCTAAATATAAAAAGAAATGTAAACTTTCTGGCAGCAAGTCCAGTCTGTTGATCAACTTCTCAGCTGAGACTCTTAAAACTTGATCAGAACTGTACCGTTGAGTTGCTGTGCTGTCCAACAGCTCCGACCCACTAACCCCTGGTCAGCTTTCAGTGAGCCACTCATGGCCTGTCGCCTAATTACTGCCTCAGTGTTATTCTTGCTTCAGCACCAATTGGTATTTAATTTGTATTTGAGAATTCTCCATTGAGAAGGACTGAGTTACACAGTCGGTTAGACATTTACCTTTCACCACTGGGACCTGGGTTCCAATCCAGTTCAGATGCTGGGATAAAAGTTTCTTCTGTCTGGTGGCAGCGAGAGACCCGTGTGAAATGGGTTGGTGGGCAGTGCCAGTCTTGATCCTAGTGGGCACGGGCTGGCCGCACCAAACTATCCCTAATTGGCGACCTCATTCAGAAAGGCCACAAGGTGGCTGGTGTGGGAAATGGGAAAAATGACCAACTGTTGCGATATGGCGCATCCTCATTAAGTTGGATTCTGGCATATTTTTGTGACAATGTAGAGTGAGATTTACTCTGTATTTAGCCCCTGCTGTACCTGCCCTGGGAGTGTTTGATGGGACAGTGAAGAGGGAGCTTTACTCTGTATCAAACCCGTGCTGTACCTGCCCTGGGAGTGTTAGGTGGGATAGTGTAGAGGGAGCTTTACTCTGTATCTAACCTGTGCTGTACCTGCCCTGGGAGTATTTGATGGGACAATGTAGAGGGAGCTTTACTCTGTATCTAACCCGTGCTGTACCTGCCCTGGGAATGTTTGATGGGACAGTGTAGAGGGAGCTTTACTCTGTATCTAACTCGTGCTGTACTTGCCCTGGGAGTGTTTGATGGGGCAGTGTAGAGGGAGCTTTACTCTGTATCTAACCCGTTCTGTACCTTCCCTGGGAGTGTTTGATGGGGCAGTGTTGAGGGAGCTTTACTCTGTATTTAACCCGTGCTGTACCTGCCCTGGGAGTGTTTGATGGGACAGTGTACAGGGAGCTTTACTATGTATCTAACCTGTGCTGTACCTGCCCTGGGAGTGTTTGATGGGACAGTACAGAGGGAGCTTTACTCTGTATCTAACCTGTGCTGTACCTGTCCTGGGAGTGTTTGATGGGGCAGTATAGAGGAAACTTTAGTCTGTATCTAACCCGTCCTGTACCTGCCCTGGGAGTATTTGATGGGACAGTATAGAGGGAGCTTTACTCTGTATCTAACCTGTGCTGTACCTGTCCTGGGAGTGGTTGATGGGGCAGTGTAGAGGGAGCTTTACTCTGTATCTAACCTGTGCTGTACCTGTCCTGGGAGTGTTTGATGGGGCAGTGTAGAGGGAGCTTTACTCTGTATCTAGCCCGTGCTGTACCTGCCCTGGGAGTGTTTGATGGGACAGTATAGAGGAAACTTTACTCTGTATCTAACCTGTGCTGTACCTGCCCTGGGAGTGTTTGATGGGACAGTGTAGAGGGAGCTTTACTCTGTGTCTAGCCCGTGCTGTACCTGCCCTGGGAGTGTTTGATGGGACAGTGTAGAGGGAGCTTTACTCTGTATCTAACCCGTGCTGTATCTGCCCTGGGAGTGTTTGATGGGACAGTGTAGAGGGAGCTTTACTCTGTATCTAACCCGTGATGTACCTGCCCTGGGAGTGTTTGATGGGACAGTGTAGAGGGAGCTTTACTCTGTATCTAACCCCGTGCTGTACCTGTCCTGGGAGTGTTTGATGGGACAGTGTAGAGGGAGCTTTACTCTGTATCTAACACGTGCTGTATCTGCCCTGGGAGTGTTTGATGGGACAGTGTAGAGGGAGTTTTATTCTGTATCTAACCCGTGCTGTACCTGCCCTGGGAGTGTTTGATGGGACAGTGTAGAGGGAGCTTTACTCTGTATCTAACCCCGTGCTGTACCTGCCCTGGGAGTGTTTGATGGGACAGTGTAGAGGGAGCTTTACTCTGTATCTAACCCATGCTGTATCTGCCCTGGGAGTGTTTGATGGGACAGTGTAGAGGGAGCTTTACTCTGTATCTAACCCGTGCTGTACATGCCCTGGGAGTGTTTGATGGGACAGTGTAGAGGGAGCTTTACTCTGTATCTAACCCGTGCTGTACCTGCCCTGGGAGTGTTTGATGGGACAGTGTAGAGGGAGCTTTACTCTGTATCTAACCCGTGATGTACCTGCCCTGGGAGTGTTTGATGGGACAGTGTAGAGGGAGCTTTACTCTGTATCTAACCCCGTGTTGTACCTGCCCTGGGAGTGTTTGATGGGACAGTGTAGAGGGAGCTTTACTCTGTATCTAACCCGTGCTGTATCTGCCCTGGGAGTGTTTGATGGGACAGTGTAGAGGGAGCTTTACTCTGTATCTAACCCGTGATGTACCTGCCCTGGGAGTGTTTGATGGGACAGTGTAGAGGGAGCTTTACTCTGTATCTAACCCGTGATGTACCTGCCCTGGGAGTGTTTGATGGGACAGTGTAGAGGGAGCTTTACTCTGTATCTAACCCCGTGCTGTACCTGCCCTGGGAGTGTTTGATGGGACAGTGTAGAGGGAGCTTTACTCTGTATCTAACGCGTGCTGTACCTGCCCTGGGAGTGTTTGATGGGACTGTGTAGAGGGAGCTTTACTCTGTATCTAACCCATGCTGTACCTGCCCTGGGAGAGTTTGATGGGACAGTGTAGAGGGAGCTTTACTCTGTATCTAACCCGTGCTCTACCTGCCCTGGGAGTGTTTGATGGGACAGTGTAGAGGGAGCTTTACTCTGTATCTAGCCCGTGCTGTAGCTGCCCTGGGAGTGTTTGATGGGACAGTGTAGAGGGAGCTTTACTCTGTATCTAACCCGTGCTGTACATGCCCTGGGAGTGTTTGATGGGACAGTGTAGAGGGAGCTTTACTCTGTATCTAACCCGTGCTGTACCTGCCCTGGGAGTGTTTGATGGGACAGTGTAGAGGGAGCTTTACTCTGTATCTAACCCGTGATGTACCTGCCCTGGGAGTGTTTGATGGGACAGTGTAGAGGGAGCTTTACTCTGTATCTAACCCCGTGTTGTACCTGCCCTGGGAGTGTTTGATGGGACAGTGTAGAGGGAGCTTTACTCTGTATCTAACCCGTGCTGTATCTGCCCTGGGAGTGTTTGATGGGACAGTGTAGAGGGAGCTTTACTCTGTATCTAACCCGTGATGTACCTGCCCTGGGAGTGTTTGATGGGACAGTGTAGAGGGTGCTTTACTCTGTATCTAACCCGTGATGTACCTGCCCTGGGAGTGTTTGATGGGACAGTGTAGAGGGAGCTTTACTCTGTATCTAACCCCGTGCTGTACCTGCCCTGGGAGTGTTTGATGGGACAGTGTAGAGGGAGCTTTACTCTGTATCTAACGCGTGCTGTACCTGCCCTGGGAGTGTTTGATGGGACTGTGTAGAGGGAGCTTTACTCTGTATCTAACCCGTGCTGTACCTGCCCTGGGAGAGTTTGATGGGACAGTGTAGAGGGAGCTTTACTCTGTATCTAGCCCGTGCTGTAGCTGCCCTGGGAGTGTTTGATGGGACAGTGTAGAGGGAGCTTTACTCTGTATCTAGCCCGTGCTGTACCTGCCCTGGGAGTGTTTGATGGGGCAGTGTAGAAGGAGCTTTACTCTGTATCTAGCCCGTGCTATACCTGCCCTGGGAGTGTTTGATGGGACAGTGTAGAGAGAGCTTTACTCTGTATCTAACCCGTGCTGTACCTGCCCTGGGAGTGTTTGATGGGACTGTGTAGAGGGAGCTTTACTCTGTATCTAACCCGTGCTGTACCTGCCCTGGGAGAGTTTGATGGGACAGTGTAGAGGGAGCTTTACTCTGTATTTAACCCGTGCTATACCTGCCCTGGGAGTGTTTGATGGGACAGTGTAGAGGGAGCTTTACTCTGTATCTAGCCCGTGCTGTAGCTGCCCTGGGAGTGTTTGATGGGACAGTGTAGAGGGAGCTTTACTCTGTATCTAGCCCGTGCTGTACCTGCCCTGGGAGTGTTTGATGGGGCAGTGTCGAAGGAGCTTTACTCTGTATCTAGCCCGTGCTATACCTGCCCTGGGAGTTTTTGATGGGACAGTGCAGAGGGAGCTTTACTCTGTATCTAACCCGTGCTGTACCTGCCCTGGGAGTGTTTGATGGGACAGTGTAGAGGGAGCTTTACTCTGTATCTAACCCGTGATGTACCTGCCCTGGGAGTGTTTGATGGGACAGTGTAGAGGGAGCTTTACTCTGTATCTAACCCCGTGCTGTACCTGCCCTGGGAGTGTTTGATGGGACAGTGTAGAGGGAGCTTTACTCTGTATCTAACCCGTGCTGTATCTGCCCTGGGAGTGTTTGATGGGACAGTGTAGAGAGAGCTTTACTCTGTATCTAACCCGTGCTGTACATGCCCTGGGAGTGTTTGATGGGACAGTGTAGAGGGAGCTTTACTCTGTATCTAACCCGTGCTGTACCTGCCCTGGGAGTTGTAGTGTATGTAACTGTTCTACCTTTAAGAGAACTATTTTAGGTGTGGCACTATTTGATCTTGGCTGCTGTATACTGTAATACCGACGGTGACCACACCGGTATATAAGTGCTGTGTCAGGATTTATTGGGCAGATTCACCCTGACCTTCGAATAGTAAAGTCCTGTTAAAGTTACTCTTGTAGTCTGTGTATTAATTCGCCATAATACCTACAGACTTTAAAGTGGCGACGAGTTCGATCTTACCCTGCGGCAACAATACTTCCGAAGCAGTTAACGAGCGTCGAGAAGAGGCACCCGTCCTCGTCGTTCTGCTGAGAGAAAACTCGAGTCTGCAGAGCAAGGAAGAAGGAAGAATTCAGACACGAAGCCTTCCATCAGCAACAGGCACTGATTGTTCCTTCTGCCACGGTGGTGAGTGAGCCGATCAGCACGAGAAGCAAGTCGGCCACGGTGACTGTGAGTAAAGGGAAAATAAAAAAATAAATGGAGGATAAGGGCGGTGAACTCGACCACCGTCGGGGGAAAGGAGCCGGACAGAAGTCGGGCCCAGAGGCGCTGAGACTGGGGCAGCGTGTAGCACGGAAGCCGCGGTACTGGCGGGCTGGGAGACGCAACGGCGTCGTGAGACAGCTAGACCGCGACCGGCGAAAAAGGCCAGGCAGCTACCGAGGCCACGAAGCGCTGCGACCGGGATCGTAAGGCGCGGGAAGATATAAAAATAAATAAATCGCGGAGAACTCAGCCGCAGCCGGGGAGGAAAGCACCGGACTGCGAGAGGGCTGGGAGGCGCGATTGGAAGCCGCTGAGGGAGAGACAGAGCCCGAGCGAGCGGGAGAGACAGAGCCCGAGCGAGGGAGACTGAGCGAGATCCAGCCCGCGGCTGGAACTGTTCGCCGTCAACGGGTTGTCCCCAGCGCCAGTTGCCCTGCCGAGAAAAGGGAACAAAGAACGCACTAAAGCCGACGCGCAGGCTGCGAACCCCGAAAGCCAGCGGTCGTCGCCCGAGGGAAAAAGCTTACCCTCCCGCCAGGAGAAGACAAGCGCGGGAAACCGCCATTTTGCCAGTAGGCGGGGAAGGAGACAAGCGCGGGAAACCGCCATTTTGGAAAAAAAAGTTAACGAACAAATTCGTTGTTGTTTCGCAGAAAGATAGTGAGAGATAGTGAAGATGCCTAAGCATGGTAACATCAACAACTTCGATTCCGAGGTGGAAGATTGGGCCACGTACGTAGAACGTATCGAGATATATTGTGAGGCCAATAAAATAGCAGATGATGATAAAGCTCTCACCTTATTAAATGCAATGGGGGCCAAGACATACGGGCTATTGAAGCATCTTCTATCACCAGCTAAACCGGCGGATCAGACTTTCGCTAATATTGTTACTGCCCTGAAGGATCATTTGAACCCCACACCACTGATGTTGGCGGAACGATTCAAATTCTATGCGAGAACACAACGGAAAGAGGAAAGCAACGTGGAATACTTGGTCGAACTGCGTAGACTAGCGAAATACTGCCAGTTTGGGGAAAATCTGACAGAGGCATTGAGAGACAAGTTCGTGTGCGGGTTGTCGAAGGAAGGAACACAAAAGCGTCTGCTCGAAGAAAACGATCTTACACTTGATAGGGCTGTCCTTATTGCAGCATCGCATGAAGCCGCAGCGAGAGGCACAGCGGAAATGCAGCTGAAGGCAGCGGTACTCAGTGTGGATCAAATTACTTCGGGTACATCGAAATGTTATCGTTGTGGGAAGACAACACACGACCAGAACCAATGCTGGTTTAAAAACCAGGAATGTAGAAAATGTGGCAAGCTTGGTCACATAGCTAAGGTATGCCGGTCAGGGAAGAAGACCAACAACAACAAAAAAAAGTCACCACAGGAAAAGTACAACAAGGTAAACAAGGTGGCTGAGAAGAGTTCAGATGAACAGAATTCGGATTCAGACCCAAACGGCCAGGAACTGGGTAGTCTGAGAATTCACAATGTGAGTAAAGAAGCTGACCCACAAACTATATGGGTCATGCTAAAAATAGCCGGAGTCCGAGTGATAATGGAATTGGACACAGGATCAGCCCTATCAGTCATAAATCGAAAGGATTACAACCGGCTATTCTCACATATACCCTTGAGAGATACTGAGTTTGTATTGCAGACATACACGGGGCATAAAGTATACCCCATGGGAAAGATAAGAGTCAAGGTGAGAGACAGGGGCAAAGAACACCCAGGAACGGATTTATATGTACTACCTGAGGGAGGACCACCACTTCTAGGACGGGAGTGGATCAAGAAAATAAACATGGAATGGCACTACCTAAAAGCAATAACGAGTGAGGACTCGGTGCAGCCAATCAGCTCAGACTCTGAAACGGATGACGATAAGACCAGCCCAAGTACGAAAGACAAGTCTAAAATGGACTTGCTGACTAAGGTTGGAAAAACGAAGGCGTGCATAAATGCTTATGCTCCAGAGGAGAACAAAGTTGCAGAACAGAATTCCACTGAACAACAACAACATAGTTTGACAGCGAATTCTGAGTCTGTCCAGGTTACAGACATATACATTACGGAGGAACACCGAGCTCGAACTCAACTCCATTGCAAATTACGACAGCAATTAGAACAATTGAGTTGCCGTCTCGAGCAAGAGATGAAAGCAATGCAAAAGTTCTTGGACACCGAATGGGAGAATCTGGAAAGACAACAGAAGCAGCTGAGGGAGAAAAGGGAGCAGGAGCACACAAACCGTCTGCGCAAGGAGGCCAAACGAATCAAAGCTGATTCGGGTTCTGAAGGTGCGTGCTCTAATCTGGTGGAACATGATGTTCAGCAACTGAAGGCGCTTGTTAGCAGGTTGCAGGCAGAAAAGGCTGAGTTGGTCGACATGACTTCCGAGCTCCTACTGAAGTTGGGTGCAGCATCACCGGACGATTCAATTGTGGAAATTCGAATGGTGGAGACTGCGGATGATGGCGAAGTAGAAACAGCAAAGGAGCCCCAGGGCAAGGTTATAAACAGCCCTGCAGCTAATGGGAAACGGATGATGGCAGAAGAATTAACAGTCAGCCAACTCCGTCATATGCTGAGGGACAAGACTCTACAATGGAAAAAACTGGAACACGAGCCTCAATCTTCAAAGAAAAGGGGTTCGGAGCTCTCAAAAGTTATTGAAATAGCTGAGGTGGCAACACAGACTGAGAAGACTGCAGCAGAGCAGCCCTTGGATGCCAAAAGTACGCTGACTCGCGTCAATGTAGAACAACGGAATGCTGAAACAGCTACTTCAATAGAAGGATTGAATAGTCCGATCAATCAATCTCCGAATGAAGTTGAAGTATTGAAATCACAATTGAGGTCATTAGTAAAAGACTTGCAGGAAGCCCAGGAAAAGCGGGATGAAGCTGAACGCATGAAGAAGTCTCTTCAGGAAAGATGTCTGGATTTGGAACAAAAGTTGGCTAACGTCCAGCTGGGTAAGGAGGAAATAGAAGACCCTCTCGCTGGTCTAGCTCAGGACGACACCGAATATTACCATGACCTGTTGAGCGACACTGAATATTACGATGACCTGGTCTGCCCAGCTTGTGCTGAAAACTCCCAAAGTGCCGAAACCATGATGAATCACCTAAAGTCTAAGGAACATCGGGAGATGGTGGCGCGACTACGGGAAAAGGAGGATGAGAGGGAGGAACTGTGCATGCAGCTGGCAGCTGACAGTGGAGCCCAGAGAGTCTCCAGGAAGCAGAAAAGGAAAAGACGAAGCAGAAGACGATGACCATCTGAACCATTATCACCTCTACCAGATCACGCACGTGGTCCCTCCGAACGGAGCCAAATCAGTTGGGAAGTAGAGAAACTTCCCAAGGCAATCTAGCTGTTTGTAAAAGTCAACAATGCTGGTTCAGAAGTGACGGAAGTTCAAGCTGTTAAGTTAGGGAAGGACTATTGGATGAGTCACTCCAGCAACGTGAACCGACTACACCTCAAGGAACTGCTACACCACGGAGGCGTTGTCCGGACCGAGTCAAGAAGCACAGGAGACGCCTCCACAGAGACTGAATCTGTGAACTGTTTTCCGCAGAGACTATATCTGTGAACTGTTTTTACATGAAGTGAATATATGTTATGTTTAATGGGGAATAAGTATGTTGTAAGCTAAAAAGGGAGGATTGTAGTGTATGTAACTGTTCGACCTTTAAGAGAACTATTGTATGTAACCGTCCCCCTTTAAGAGAACTATTTTAGGTGTGGCACTATTTGATCTTGGCTGCTGTATACTGTAATACCGACGGTGACCACACCGGTATATAAGTGCTGTGTCAGGATTTATTGGGCAGATTCGCCCTGACCTTCGAATAGTAAAGTCATGTTAAAGTTACTCTTGTAGTCTGTGTATTAATTCGCCATAATACCTACAGACTTTACAGGAGTGTTTGATGGGACAGTGTAGAGGGAGCTTTACTCTGTATCTAACCCGTGATGTACCTGCCCTGGGAGTGTTTGATGGGACAGTGTAGAGGGAGCTTTACTCTGTATCTAACCACGTGCTGTACCTGCCCTGGGAGTGTTTGATGGGACAGTGTAGAGGGAGCTTTACTCTGTATCTAACCCGTGCTGTATCTGCCCTGGGAGTGTTTGATGGGACTGTGTAGAGGGAGCTTTACTCTGTATCTAACCCGTGATGTACCTGACCTGGGAGTGTTTGATGGGACAGTGTAGAGGGAGCTTTACTCTGTATCTAACCCGTGATGTACCTGCCCTGGGAGTGTTTGATGGGACAGTGCAGAGGGAGCTTTACTCTGTATCTAACCCCATGCTGTACCTGCCCTGGGAGCGTTTGATGGGACAGTGTAGAGGGAGCTTTACTCTGTATCTAACCTGTGCTGTATCTGCCCTGGGAGTGTTTGATGGGACAGTGTAGAGGGAGCTTTACTCTGTATCTAACCCGTGATGTAGCTGCCCTGGGAGTGTTTGATGGGACAGTGTAGAGGGAGCTTTGCTCTGTATCTAACCCCGTGCTGTACCTGCCCTGGGAGTGTTTGATGGGACAGTGTAGAGGGAGCTTTACTCTGTATCTAACCCGGAATGTACCTGCCCTGGGAGTGTTTGATGGGAGAGTGTAGAGGGAGCTTTACTCTGTATCTAACCCGTGCTGTACCTGCCCTGGGAGAGTTTGATGGGACAGTGTAGAGGGAGCTTTACTCTGTATCTAACCCGTGCTATACCTGCCCTGGGAGTGTTTGATGGGACAGTGTAGAGGGAGCTTTACTCTGTATCTAGCCCGTGCTGTACCTGCCCTGGGAGGGTTTGATGGGACAGTGTAGAGGGAGCTTTACTCTGTATCTAACCCGTGCTGTACCTGCCCTGGGAGTGTTTGATGGGACAGTGTAGAGGGAGCTTTACTCTGTATCTAACCCTGTGCTGTACCTGCCCTGGGAGTGTTTGATGGGGCAGTGTAGAAGGAGCTTTACTCTGTATCTAGCCCGTGCTATACCTGCCCTGGGAGTGTTTGATGGGACAGTGTAGAGGGAGCTTTACTCTGTATCTAGCCCGTGCTGTACCTGCCCTGGGAGTGTTTGATGGGACAGTGTAGAGGGAGCTTTACTCTGTATCTACCCCGTGCTGTACCTGCCCTGGGAGTGTTTGATGGGACAGTGTAGAGGGAGATTTACTCTGTATCTAGCCCGTGCTGTACCTGCCCTGGGAGTGTTTGATGGGACAGTGTAGAGGTAGCTTTACTCTGTATCTAGCCCGTGCTGTACCTGCCCTGGGGGTGTTTGATGGGACAGTGCAGAGGGAGCTTTACTCTGTATCTAGCCCGTGCTGTACCTGCCCTGGGGGTGTTTGATGGGACAGTGTAGAGGGAGCTTTACTCTGTATCTAGCCCGTGCTGTACCTTCCCTGGGAGTGTTTGATGGGACAGTGTAGAGGGAGATTTACTCTGTATCTAGCCCGTGCTGTACCTGCCCTGGGAGTGTTTGATGGGACAGTGTAAAGGGAGCTTTACTCTGTATCTAGCCCGTGCTGTATCTGCCCTGGGGGTGTTTGATGGGACAGTGTAGAGGGAGCTTTAGTCTGTATCTAGCCCGTGCTGTATCTGCCCTGGGGGTGTTGGATGGGACAGTGTAGAGGGAGCTTTACTCTGTATCTAACACGTGCTGTACCTGCCCTGGGGGTGTTTGATGGGACAGTGTAGAGGGAGCTTTACTCTGTATCTAGCCCGTGCTGTACCTGCCCTGGGAGTATTTGATGGGACAGTGTAGAGGGAGCTTTACTCTGTATCTAACCTGTGCTGTACCTGCCCTGGGAGTATTTGATGGGACAGTGTAGAGGGAGCTTTACTCTGTATCTAACCCGTGATGTACCTGCCCTGGGAGTGTTTGATGGGACAGTGTAGAGGGAGCTTTACTCTGTATCTAACCCCGTGCTGTACCTGCCCTGGGAGTGTTTGATGGGACAGTGTAGAGGGAGCTTTACTCTGTATCTAACCCGTGCTGTATCTGCCCTGGGAGTGTTTGATGGGACAGTGTAGAGGAGGGAGCTTTACTCTGTATCTAACCCGTGCTGTACGTGCCCTGGGAGTGTTTGATGGACCAGTGTAGAGGGAGCTTTACTCTGTATCTAACCCGTGATGTACCTGCCCTGGGAGTGTTTGATGGGACAGTGTAGAGGGAGCTTTACTCTGTATCTAACCCCGTGCTGTACCTGCCCTGGGAGTGTTTGATGGGACAGTGTAGAGGGAGCTTTACTCTGTATCTAACCCGTGCTGTATCTGCCCTGGGAGTGTTTGATGGGACAGTGTAGAGGGAGCTTTACTCTGTATCTAACCCGTGCTGTACCTGCCCTGGGAGTGTTTGATGGACAGTATAGAGGGAGTTTTACTCTGTATCTAACCCGTGCTGTACCTGCCCTGGGAGTGTTTGATGGGACAGTGTAGAGGGAGCTTTACTCTGTATCTAACCCGTGCTGTACATGCCCTGGGAGTGTTTGATGGGACAGTGTAGAGGGAGCTTTACTCTGTATCTAACCCGTGCTGTACCTGCCCTGGGAGTGTTTGATGGGACAGTGTAGAGGGAGCTTTACTCTGTATCCAACCCGTGATGTACCTGCCCTGGGAGTGTTTGATGGGACAGTGTAGAGGGAGCTTTACTCTGTATCTAACCCCGTGCTGTACCTGCCCTGGGAGTGTTTGATGGGACAGTGTAGAGGGAGCTTTACTCTGTATCTAACCTGTGCTGTATCTGCCCTGGGAGTGTTTGATGGGACAGTGTAGAGGGAGCTTTACTCTGTATCTAACCCGTGATGTAGCTGCCCTGGGAGTGTTTGATGGGACAGTGTAGAGGGAGCTTTACTCTGTATCTAACCCCGTGCTGTACCTGCCCTGGGAGTGTTTGATGGGACAGTGTAGAGGGAGCTTTACTCTGTATCTAACCCGTGATGTATCTGCCCTGGGAGTGTTTGATGGGACAGTGTAGAGGGAGCTTTACTCTGTATCTAACCCGTGCTGTACGTGCCCTGGGAGTGTTTGATGGACAGTGTAGAGGGAGTTTTCTCTGTATCTAACCCGTGCTGTACCTGCCCTGGGAGTGTTTGATGGGACAGTGTAGAGGGAGCTTTACTCTGTATCTAACCCGTGATGTACATGCCCTGGGAGTGTTTGATGGGACAGTGTAGAGGGAGCTTTACTCTGTATCTAACCCGTGCTGTACCTGCCCTGGGAGAGTTTGATGGGACAGTGTAGAGGGAGCTTTACTCTGTATCTAACCCGTGCTATACCTGCCCTGGGAGTGTTTGATGGGACAGTGTAGAGGGAGCTTTACTCTGTATCTAGCCCGTGCTGTACCTGCCCTGGGAGTGTTTGATGGGACAGTGTAGAGGGAGCTTTACTCTGTATCTAGCCCGTGCTGTACCTGCCCTGGGAGTGTTTGATGGGACAGTGTAGAGGGAGCTTTACTCTGTATCTAGCCCATGCTGTACCTGCCCTGGGAGTGTGTGATGGGACAGTGTAGAGGGAGCTTTACTCTGTATCTACCCCGTGCTGTACCTGCCCTGGGAGTGTTTGATGGGACAGTGTAGAGGGAGATTTACTCTGTATCTAGCCCGTGCTGTACCTGCCCTGGGAGTGTTTGATGGGACAGTGTAGAGGTAGCTTTACTCTGTATCTAGCCCGTGCTGTACCTGCCCTGGGGGTGTTTGATGGGACAGTGGAGAGGGAGCTTTACTCTGTATCTAGCCCGTGCTGTACCTGCCCTGGGGGTGTTTGATGGGACAGTGTAGAGGGAGCTTTACTCTGTATCTAGCCCGTGCTGTACCTGCCCTGGGAGTGTTTGATGGGACAGTGTAGAGGGAGATTTACTCTGTATCTAGCCCGTGCTGTGCCTGCCCTGGGAGTGTTTCATGGGACAGTGTAGAGGGAGCTTTACTCTGTATCTAACCCGTGATGTAGCTGCCCTGGGAGTGTTTGATGGGACAGTGTAAAGGGAGCTTTACTCTGTATCTAGCCCGTGCTGTATCTGCCCTGGGGGTGTTTGATGGGACAGTGTAGAGGGAGCTTTAGTCTGTATCTAGCCCGTGCTGTATCTGCCCTGGGGGTGTTGGATGGGACAGTGTAGAGGGAGCTTTACTCTGTATCTAACACGTGCTGTACCTGCCCTGGGGGTGTTTGATGGGACAGTGTAGAGGGAGCTTTACTCTGTATCTAGCCCGTGCTGTACCTGCCCTGGGAGTATTTGATGGGACAGTGTAGAGGGAGCTTTACTCTGTATCTAACCTGTGCTGTACCTGCTCTGGGAGTATTTGATGGGACAGTGTAGAGGGAGCTTTACTCTGTATCTAACCCGTGATGTACCTGCCCTGGGAGTGTTTGATGGGACAGTGTAGAGGGAGCTTTACTCTGTATCTAACCCCGTGCTGTACCTGCCCTGGGAGTGTTTGATGGGACAGTGTAGAGGGAGCTTTACTCTGTATCTAACCCGTGCTGTATCTGCCCTGGGAGTGTTTGATGGGACAGTGTAGAGGAGGGAGCTTTACTCTGTATCTAACCCGTGCTGTACGTGCCCTGGGAGTGTTTGATGGACCAGTGTAGAGGGAGCTTTACTCTGTATCTAACCCGTGATGTACCTGCCCTGGGAGTGTTTGATGGGACAGTGTAGAGGGAGCTTTACTCTGTATCTAACCCCGTGCTGTACCTGCCCTGGGAGTGTTTGATGGGACAGTGTAGAGGGAGCTTTACTCTGTATCTAACCCGTGCTGTATCTGCCCTGGGAGTGTTTGATGGGACAGTGTAGAGGGAGCTTTACTCTGTATCTAACCCGTGCTGTACCTGCCCTGGGAGTGTTTGATGGACAGTATAGAGGGAGTTTTACTCTGTATCTAGCCCCGTGCTGTACCTGCCGTGGGAGTGTTTGATGGGACAGTGTAGAGGGAGCTTTACTCTGTATCTAACCCGTGCTGTATCTGCCCTGGGAGTGTTTGATGGGACAGTGTAGAGGGAGCTTTACTCTGTATCTAACCCGTGCTGTACGTGCCCTGGGAGTGTTTGATGGACAGTATAGAGGGAGCTTTACTCTGTATCTAGCCCGTGCTGTACCTGCCGTGGGAGTGTTTGATGGGACAGTGTAGAGGGAGCTTTACTCTGTTTCTAGCCAGTGCTGTACCTGCCCTGGGAGTGTTTGATGGGGCAGTGTAGAAGGAGCTTTACTCTGTATCTAGCCCGTGCTATACCTGCCCTGGGAGTGTTTGATGGGACAGTGTAGAGGGAGCTTTACTCTGTATCTAACCCGTGCTGTACCTGCCCTGGGAAAGTTTGATGGGACAGTGTAGAGGGAGCTTTACTCTGTATCTAACCCGTGCTACACCTGCCCTGGGAGTGTTTGATGGACAGTGTAGAGGGAGTTTTACTCTGTATCTAACCCGTGCTGTACCTGCCCTGGGAGTGTTTGATGGGACAGTGTAGAGGGAGATTTACTCTGTATCTAGCCCGTGATGAACCTGCCCTGGGAGTGTTTGATGGGACAGTGTAGAGGGAGCTTTACTCTGTATCTAGCCCGTGCTGTACCTGCCCTGGGAGGGTTTGATGGGACAGTGTAGAGGGAGCTTTACTCTGCATCTAGCCCGTGCTGTACCTGCCCTGGGAGTGTTTGATGGGGCAGTGTAGAAGGAGCTTTACTCTGTATCTAGCCCGTGCTATACCTGCCCTGGGAGTGTTTGATGGGACAGTGTTGAGGGAGCTTTACTCTGTATCTAGCCCGTGCTGTACCTGCCCTGGGAGTGTTTGATGGGACAGTGTAGAGGGAGCTTTACTCTGTATCTAGCCTGTGCTGTACCTGCCCTGGGGGTGTTTGATGGGACAGTGTAGAGGGAGCTTTACTCTGTATCTAGCCCGTGCTGTACCTTCCCTGGGAGTGTTTGATGGGACAGTGCAGAGGGAGATTTACTCTGTATCTAACCCGTGCTGTACCTGCCCTGGGAGTGTTTGATGGGACAGTGTAAAGGGAGCTTTACTCTGTATCTAGCCCATGCTGTACCTGCCCTGGGGGTGTTTGATGGGACAGTGTAGAGGGAGCTTTAGTCTGTATCTAGCCCGTGCTGCATCTGCCCTGGGGGTGTTGGATGGGACAGTGTAGAGGGAGCTTTGCTCTGTATCTAACACGTGCTGTACCTGCCCTGGGAGTATTTGATGGGACAGTGTAGAGGGAGCTTTACTCTGTATCTAACCTGTGCTGTACCTGCCCTGGGAGTATTTGATGGGACAGTGTAGAGGGAGCTTTACTCTGTATCTAACCCATGATGTACCTGCCCTGGGAGTGTTTGATGGGTCAGTGTAGAGGGAGCTTTACTCTGTATCTAACCCCGTGCTGTACCTGCCCTGGGAGTGTTTGATGGGACAGTGTAGAGGGAGCTTTACTCTGTATCTAACCCGTGCTGTACTTGCCCTGGGAGTGTTTGATGGACCAGTGTAGAGGGAGCTTTACTCTGTATCTAACCCGTGATGTACCTGCCCTGGGAGTGTTTGATGGGACAGTGTAGAGGGAGCTTTACTCTGTATCTAACCCCGTGCTGTACCTGCCCTGGGAGTGTTTGATGGGACAGTGTAGAGGGAGCTTTACTCTGTATCTAACCCGTGCTGTATCTGCCCTGGGAGTGTTTGATGGGACAGTGTAGAGGGAGCTTTACTCTGTATCTAACCCGTGCTGTACGTGCCCTGGGAGTGTTTGATGGACAGTATAGAGGGAGTTTTACTCTGTATCTAACCCGTGCTGTACCTGCCCTGGGAGTGTTTGATGGGACAGTGTAGAGGGAGCTTTACTCTGTATCTAACCCGTGCTGTACATGCCCTGGGAGTGTTTGATGGGACAGTGTAGAGGGAGCTTTACTCTGTATCTAACCCGTGCTGTACCTGCCCTGGGAGTGTTTGATGGGACAGTGTAGAGGAAGCTTTACTCTGTATCCAACCTGTGATGTACCTGCCCTGGGAGTGTTTGATGGGACAGTGTAGAGGGAGCTTTACTCTGTATCTAACCCCGTGCTGTACCTGCCCTGGGAGTGTTTGATGGGATAGTGTAGAGGGAGCTTTACTCTGTATCTAACCTGTGCTGTATCTGCCCTGGGAGTGTTTGATGGGACAGTGTAGAGGGAGCTTTACTCTGTATCTAACCCATGATGTAGCTGCCCTGGGAGTGTTTGATGGGACAGTGTAGAGGGAGCTTTACTCTGTATCTAACCCCGTGCTGTACCTGCCCTGGGAGTGTTTGATGGGACAGTGTAGAGGGAGCTTTACTCTGTATCTAACCCGTGATGTAACTGCCCTGGGAGTGTTTGATGGGACAGTGTAGAGGGAGCTTTACTCTGTAGATATACCCGTGTTGTACGTGCCCTGGGAGTGTTTGATGGACAGTGTAGAGGGAGTTTTCTCTGTATCTAACCCGTGCTGTACCTGCCCTGGGAGTGTTTGATGGGACAGTGTAGAGGGAGCTTTACTCTGTATCTAACCCGTGATGTACCTGCCCTGGGAGTGTTTGATGGGACAGTGTAGAGGGAGCTTTACTCTGTATCTAACCCGTGCTGTACCTGCCCTGGGAGAGTTTGATGGGACAGTGTAGAGGGAGCTTTACTCTGTATCTAACCCGTGCTATACCTGCCCTGGGAGTGTTTGATGGGACAGTGTAGAGGGAGCTTTACTCTGTATCTAGCCCGTGCTGTACCTGCCCTGGGAGTGTTTGATGGGACAGTGGAGAGGGAGCTTTACTCTGTATCTAGCCCGTGCTGTACCTGCCCTGGGGGTGTTTGATGGGACAGTGTAGAGGGAGCTTTACTCTGTATCTAGCCCATGCTGTACCTGCCCTGGGAGTGTTTGATGGGACAGTGTAGAGGGAGCTTTACTCTGTATCTAGACCGCGCTGTATCTGCCCTGGGGGTGTTTGATGGGACAGTGTAGAGGGAGCTTTACTCTGTATCTAGCCCGTGCTGTATCTGCCCTGGGGGTGTTTGATGGGACAGTGTAGAGGGAGCTTTACTCTGTATCTAACCCGTGCTGCACCTGCCCTGGGGGTGTTTCATGGGACAGTGTAGAGCGAGCTTTACTCTGTATCTAACCCGTGCTGTATCTGCCCTGGGAGTGTTTGATGGGACAGTGTAGAGGGAGCTTTACTCTGTATCTAACCCTTGATGTACCTGACCTGGGAGTGTTTGATGGGACAGTGTAGAGGGAGCTTTACTCTGTATCTAACCCCGTGCTGTACCTGCCCTGGGAGTGTTTGATGGGACAGTGTAGAGGGAGCTTTACTCTCTATCTAACCCGTGCTGTATCTGCCCTGGGAGTGTTTGATGGGACCGTGTAGAGGGAGCTTTACTCTGTATCTAACCCGTGCTGTACGTGCCCTGGGAGTGTTTGATGGACAGTGTAGGGGGAGTTTTACTCTGTATCTAACCCGTGCTGTACCTGCCCTGGGAGAGTTTGATGGGACAGTGTTTAGGGAGCTTTACTCTGTATCTAGCCCGTGCTGTACCTGCCCTGGGAGTGTTTGATGGGGCAGTGTAGAAGGAGCTTTACTCTGTATCTAGCCCGTGCTATACCTGCCCTGGGAGTGTTTGATGGGACAGTGTTGAGGGAGCTTTACTCTGTATCTAGCCCGTGCTGTACCTGCCCTGGGAGTGTTTGATGGGACAGTGTAGAGGGAGCTTTACTCTGTATCTAGCCTGTGCTGTACCTGCCCTGGGGGTGTTTGATGGGACAGTGTAGAGGGAGCTTTACTCTGTATCTAGCCCGTGCTGTACCTTCCCTGGGAGTGTTTGATGGGACAGTGCAGAGGGAGATTTACTCTGTATCTAACCCGTGCTGTACCTGCCCTGGGAGTGTTTGATGGGACAGTGTAAAGGGAGCTTTACTCTGTATCTAGCCCATGCTGTACCTGCCCTGGGGGTGTTTGATGGGACAGTGTAGAGGGAGCTTTAGTCTGTATCTAGCCCGTGCTGCATCTGCCCTGGGGGTGTTGGATGGGACAGTGTAGAGGGAGCTTTGCTCTGTATCTAACACGTGCTGTACCTGCCCTGGGAGTATTTGATGGGACAGTGTAGAGGGAGCTTTACTCTGTATCTAACCTGTGCTGTACCTGCCCTGGGAGTATTTGATGGGACAGTGTAGAGGGAGCTTTACTCTGTATCTAACCCGTGATGTACCTGCCCTGGGAGTGTTTGATGGGTCAGTGTAGAGGGAGCTTTACTCTGTATCTAACCCCGTGCTGTACCTGCCCTGGGAGTGTTTGATGGGACAGTGTAGAGGGAGCTTTACTCTGTATCTAACCCGTGCTGTACTTGCCCTGGGAGTGTTTGATGGACCAGTGTAGAGGGAGCTTTACTCTGTATCTAACCCGTGCTGTACCTGCCCTGGGAGTGTTTGATGGGACAGTGTAGAGGGAGCTTTACTCTGTATCTAACCCGTGCTGTATCTGCCCTGGGAGTGTTTGATGGGACAGTGTAGAGGGAGCTTTACTCTGTATCTAACCCGTGCTGTACGTGCCCTGGGAGTGTTTGATGGACAGTATAGAGGGAGTTTTACTCTGTATCTAACCCGTGCTGTACCTGCCCTGGGAGTGTTTGATGGGACAGTGTAGAGGGAGCTTTACTCTGTATCTAACCCGTGCTGTACATGCCCTGGGAGTGTTTGATGGGACAGTGTAGAGGGAGCTTTACTCTGTATCTAACCCGTGCTGTACCTGCCCTGGGAGTGTTTGATGGGACAGTGTAGAGGGAGCTTTACTCTGTATCCAACCTGTGATGTACCTGCCCTGGGAGTGTTTGATGGGACAGTGGAGAGGGAGCTTTACTCTGTATCTAGCCCGTGCTGTACCTGCCCTGGGGGTGTTTGATGGGACAGTGTAGAGGGAGCTTTACTCTGTATCTAGCCCATGCTGTACCTGCCCTGGGAGTGTTTGATGGGACAGTGTAGAGGGAGCTTTACTCTGTATCTAGCCCGTGCTGTATCTGCCCTGGGGGTGTTTGATGGGACAGTGTAGAGGGAGCTTTACTCTGTATCTAGCCCGTGCTGTATCTGCCCTGGGGGTGTTTGATGGGACAGTGTAGAGGGAGCTTTACTCTGTATCTAACCCGTGCTGCACCTGCCCTGGGGGTGTTTCATGGGACAGTGTAGAGCGAGCTTTACTCTGTATCTAACCCGTGCTGTATCTGCCCTGGGAGTGTTTGATGGGACAGTGTAGAGGGAGCTTTACTCTGTATCTAACCCTTGATGTACCTGACCTGGGAGTGTTTGATGGGACAGTGTAGAGGGAGCTTTACTCTGTATCTAACCCCGTGCTGTACCTGCCCTGGGAGTGTTTGATGGGACAGTGTAGAGGGAGCTTTACTCTCTATCTAACCCGTGCTGTATCTGCCCTGGGAGTGTTTGATGGGACCGTGTAGAGGGAGCTTTACTCTGTATCTAACCCGTGCTGTACGTGCCCTGGGAGTGTTTGATGGACAGTGTAGGGGGAGTTTTACTCTGTATCTAACCCGTGCTGTACCTGCCCTGGGAGAGTTTGATGGGACAGTGTTTAGGGAGCTTTACTCTGTATCTAGCCCGTGCTGTACCTGCCCTGGGAGTGTTTGATGGGACAGTGTAGAGGGAGCTTTACTCTGTATCTAACCCCGTGCTGTACCTGCCCTGGGAGTGTTTGATGGGACAGTGTAGAGGGAGCTTTACTCTGTATCTAACCCGTGCTGTATCTGCCCTGGGAGTGTTTGATGGGACAGTGTAGAGGGAGCTTTACTCTGTATCTAACCCGTGCTGTACGTGCCCTGGGAGTGTTTGATGGACAGTATAGAGGGAGTTTTACTCTGTATCTAACCCGTGCTGTACCTGCCCTGGGAGTGTTTGATGGGACAGTGTAGAGGGAGCTTTACTCTGTATCTAACCCGTGCTGTACATGCCCTGGGAGTGTTTGATGGGACAGTGTAGAGGGAGCTTTACTCTGTATCTAACCCGTGCTGTACCTGCCCTGGGAGTGTTTGATGGGACAGTGTAGAGGGAGCTTTACTCTGTATCCAACCTGTGATGTACCTGCCCTGGGAGTGTTTGATGGGACAGTGTAGAGGGAGCTTTACTCTGTATCTAACCCCGTGCTGTACCTGCCCTGGGAGTGTTTGATGGGATAGTGTAGAGGGAGCTTTACTCTGTATCTAACCTGTGCTGTATCTGCCCTGGGAGTGTTTGATGGGACAGTGTAGAGGGAGCTTTACTCTGTATCTAACCCATGATGTAGCTGCCCTGGGAGTGTTTGATGGGACAGTGTAGAGGGAGCTTTACTCTGTATCTAACCCCGTGCTGTACCTGCCCTGGGAGTGTTTGATGGGACAGTGTAGAGGGAGCTTTACTCTGTATCTAACCCGTGATGTAACTGCCCTGGGAGTGTTTGATGGGACAGTGTAGAGGGAGCTTTACTCTGTAGATATACCCGTGTTGTACGTGCCCTGGGAGTGTTTGATGGACAGTGTAGAGGGAGTTTTCTCTGTATCTAACCCGTGCTGTACCTGCCCTGGGAGTGTTTGATGGGTCAGTGTAGAGGGAGCTTTACTCTGTATCTAACCCCGTGCTGTACCTGCCCTGGGAGTGTTTGATGGGACAGTGTAGAGGGAGCTTTACTCTGTATCTAACCCGTGCTGTACTTGCCCTGGGAGTGTTTGATGGACCAGTGTAGAGGGAGCTTTACTCTGTATCTAACCCGTGATGTACCTGCCCTGGGAGTGTTTGATGGGACAGTGTAGAGGCAGCTTTACTCTGTATCTAACCCCGTGCTGTACCTGCCCTGGGAGTGTTTGATGGGACAGTGTAGAGGGAGCTTTACTCTGTATCTAACCCGTGCTGTATCTGCCCTGGGAGTGTTTGATGGGACAGTGTAGAGGGAGCTTTACTCTGTATCTAACCCGTGCTGTACGTGCCCTGGGAGTGTTTGATGGACAGTATAGAGGGAGTTTTACTCTGTATCTAACCCGTGCTGTACCTGCCCTGGGAGTGTTTGATGGGACAGTGTAGAGGGAGCTTTACTCTGTATCTAACCCGTGCTGTACATGCCCTGGGAGTGTTTGATGGGACAGTGTAGAGGGAGCTTTACTCTGTATCTAACCCGTGCTGTACCTGCCCTGGGAGTGTTTGATGGGACAGTGTAGAGGGAGCTTTACTCTGTATCCAACCTGTGATGTACCTGCCCTGGGAGTGTTTGATGGGACAGTGTAGAGGGAGCTTTACTCTGTATCTAACCCCGTGCTGTACCTGCCCTGGGAGTGTTTGATGGGATAGTGTAGAGGGAGCTTTACTCTGTATCTAACCTGTGCTGTATCTGCCCTGGGAGTGTTTGATGGGACAGTGTAGAGGGAGCTTTACTCTGTATCTAACCCATGATGTAGCTGCCCTGGGAGTGTTTGATGGGACAGTGTAGAGGGAGCTTTACTCTGTATCTAACCCCGTGCTGTACCTGCCCTGGGAGTGTTTGATGGGACAGTGTAGAGGGAGCTTTACTCTGTATCTAACCCGTGATGTAACTGCCCTGGGAGTGTTTGATGGGACAGTGTAGAGGGAGCTTTACTCTGTAGATATACCCGTGTTGTACGTGCCCTGGGAGTGTTTGATGGACAGTGTAGAGGGAGTTTTCTCTGTATCTAACCCGTGCTGTACCTGCCCTGGGAGTGTTTGATGGGACAGTGTAGAGGGAGCTTTACTCTGTATCTAACCCGTGATGTACCTGCCCTGGGAGTGTTTGATGGGACAGTGTAGAGGGAGCTTTACTCTGTATCTAACCCGTGCTGTACCTGCCCTGGGAGAGTTTGATGGGACAGTGTAGAGGGAGCTTTACTCTGTATCTAACCCGTGCTATACCTGCCCTGGGAGTGTTTGATGGGACAGTGTAGAGGGAGCTTTACTCTGTATCTAGCCCGTGCTGTACCTGCCCTGGGAGTGCTTGATGGGACAGTGGAGAGGGAGCTTTACTCTGTATCTAGCCCGTGCTGTACCTGCCCTGGGGGTGTTTGATGGGACAGTGTAGAGGGAGCTTTACTCTGTATCTAGCCCATGCTGTACCTGCCCTGGGAGTGTTTGATGGGACAGTGTAGAGGGAGCTTTACTCTGTATCTAGCCCGTGCTGTATCTGCCCTGGGGGTGTTTGATGGGACAGTGTAGAGGGAGCTTTACTCTGTATCTAGCCCGTGCTGTATCTGCCCTGGGGGTGTTTGATGGGACAGTGTAGAGGGAGCTTTACTCTGTATCTAACCCGTGCTGCACCTGCCCTGGGGGTGTTTCATGGGACAGTGTAGAGCGAGCTTTACTCTGTATCTAACCCGTGCTGTATCTGCCCTGGGAGTGTTTGATGGGACAGTGTAGAGGGAGCTTTACTCTGTATCTAACCCTTGATGTACCTGACCTGGGAGTGTTTGATGGGACAGTGTAGAGGGAGCTTTACTCTGTATCTAACCCCGTGCTGTACCTGCCCTGGGAGTGTTTGATGGGACAGTGTAGAGGGAGCTTTACTCTCTATCTAACCCGTGCTGTATCTGCCCTGGGAGTGTTTGATGGGACCGTGTAGAGGGAGCTTTACTCTGTATCTAACCCGTGCTGTACGTGCCCTGGGAGTGTTTGATGGACAGTGTAGGGGGAGTTTTACTCTGTATCTAACCCGTGCTGTACCTGCCCTGGGAGAGTTTGATGGGACAGTGTTTAGGGAGCTTTACTCTGTATCTAGCCCGTGCTGTACCTGCCCTGGGAGTGTTTGATGGGACAGTGTAGAGGGAGCTTTACTCTGTATCTAACCCCGTGCTGTACCTGCCCTGGGAGTGTTTGATGGGACAGTGTAGAGGGAGCTTTACTCTGTATCTAACCCGTGCTGTATCTGCCCTGGGAGTGTTTGATGGGACAGTGTAGAGGGAGCTTTACTCTGTATCTAACCCGTGCTGTACGTGCCCTGGGAGTGTTTGATGGACAGTATAGAGGGAGTTTTACTCTGTATCTAACCCGTGCTGTACCTGCCCTGGGAGTGTTTGATGGGACAGTGTAGAGGGAGCTTTACTCTGTATCTAACCCGTGCTGTACATGCCCTGGGAGTGTTTGATGGGACAGTGTAGAGGGAGCTTTACTCTGTATCTAACCCGTGCTGTACCTGCCCTGGGAGTGTTTGATGGGACAGTGTAGAGGGAGCTTTACTCTGTATCCAACCTGTGATGTACCTGCCCTGGGAGTGTTTGATGGGACAGTGTAGAGGGAGCTTTACTCTGTATCTAACCCCGTGCTGTACCTGCCCTGGGAGTGTTTGATGGGATAGTGTAGAGGGAGCTTTACTCTGTATCTAACCTGTGCTGTATCTGCCCTGGGAGTGTTTGATGGGACAGTGTAGAGGGAGCTTTACTCTGTATCTAACCCATGATGTAGCTGCCCTGGGAGTGTTTGATGGGACAGTGTAGAGGGAGCTTTACTCTGTATCTAACCCCGTGCTGTACCTGCCCTGGGAGTGTTTGATGGGACAGTGTAGAGGGAGCTTTACTCTGTATCTAACCCGTGATGTAACTGCCCTGGGAGTGTTTGATGGGACAGTGTAGAGGGAGCTTTACTCTGTAGATATACCCGTGTTGTACGTGCCCTGGGAGTGTTTGATGGACAGTGTAGAGGGAGTTTTCTCTGTATCTAACCCGTGCTGTACCTGCCCTGGGAGTGTTTGATGGGACAGTGTAGAGGGAGCTTTACTCTGTATCTAACCCGTGATGTACCTGCCCTGGGAGTGTTTGATGGGACAGTGTAGAGGGAGCTTTACTCTGTATCTAACCCGTGCTGTACCTGCCCTGGGAGAGTTTGATGGGACAGTGTAGAGGGAGCTTTACTCTGTATCTAACCCGTGCTATACCTGCCCTGGGAGTGTTTGATGGGACAGTGTAGAGGGAGCTTTACTCTGTATCTAGCCCGTGCTGTACCTGCCCTGGGAGTGTTTGATGGGACAGTGTAGAGGGAGCTTTACTCTGTATAAAGCCCGTGCTGTACCTGCCCTGGGAGTGTTTGATGGGGCAGTGTAGAAGGAGCTTTACTCTGTATCTAGCCCGTGCTATACCTGCCCTGGGAGTGTTTGATGGGACAGTGTAGAGGGAGCTTTACTTTGTATCTAGCCCATGCTGTACCTGCCCTGGGAGTGTTTGGTGGGACAGTGTAGAGGGAGCTTTACTCTGTATCTACCCCGTGCTGTACCTGCCCTGGGAGTGTTTGATGGGACAGTGTAGAGGGAGATTTACTCTGTATCTAGCCCGTGCTGTACCTGCCCTGGGAGTGTTTGATGGGACAGTGTAGAGGTAGCTTTACTCTGTATCTAGCCCGTGCTGTACCTGCCCTGGGGGTGTTTGATGGGACAGTGTAGAAGGAGCTTTACTCTGTATCTAGCCCGTGCTATACCTGCCCTGGGAGTGTTTGATGGGACAGTGTAGAGGGAGCTTTACTCTGTATCTAACCCCGTGCTGTACCTGCCCTGGGAGTGTTTGATGGGATAGTGTAGAGGGAGCTTTACTCTGTATCTAACCTGTGCTGTATCTGCCCTGGGAGTGTTTGATGGGACAGTGTAGAGGGAGCTTTACTCTGTATCTAACCCATGATGTAGCTGCCCTGGGAGTGTTTGATGGGACAGTGTAGAGGGAGCTTTACTCTGTATCTAACCCCGTGCTGTACCTGCCCTGGGAGTGTTTGATGGGACAGTGTAGAGGGAGCTTTACTCTGTATCTAACCCGTGATGTAACTGCCCTGGGAGTGTTTGATGGGACAGTGTAGAGGGAGCTTTACTCTGTAGATATACCCGTGTTGTACGTGCCCTGGGAGTGTTTGATGGACAGTGTAGAGGGAGTTTTCTCTGTATCTAACCCGTGCTGTACCTGCCCTGGGAGTGTTTGATGGGACAGTGTAGAGGGAGCTTTACTCTGTATCTAACCCGTGATGTACCTGCCCTGGGAGTGTTTGATGGGACAGTGTAGAGGGAGCTTTACTCTGTATCTAACCCGTGCTGTACCTGCCCTGGGAGAGTTTGATGGGACAGTGTAGAGGGAGCTTTACTCTGTATCTAACCCGTGCTATACCTGCCCTGGGAGTGTTTGATGGGACAGTGTAGAGGGAGCTTTACTCTGTATCTAGCCCGTGCTGTACCTGCCCTGGGAGTGTTTGATGGGACAGTGGAGAGGGAGCTTTACTCTGTATCTAGCCCGTGCTGTACCTGCCCTGGGGGTGTTTGATGGGACAGTGTAGAGGGAGCTTTACTCTGTATCTAGCCCATGCTGTACCTGCCCTGGGAGTGTTTGATGGGACAGTGTAGAGGGAGCTTTACTCTGTATCTAGACCGTGCTGTATCTGCCCTGGGGGTGTTTGATGGGACAGTGTAGAGGGAGCTTTACTCTGTATCTAGCCCGTGCTGTATCTGCCCTGGGGGTGTTTGATGGGACAGTGTAGAGGGAGCTTTACTCTGTATCTAACCCGTGCTGCACCTGCCCTGGGGGTGTTTCATGGGACAGTGTAGAGCGAGCTTTACTCTGTATCTAACCCGTGCTGTATCTGCCCTGGGAGTGTTTGATGGGACAGTGTAGAGGGAGCTTTACTCTGTATCTAACCCTTGATGTACCTGACCTGGGAGTGTTTGATGGGACAGTGTAGAGGGAGCTTTACTCTGTATCTAACCCCGTGCTGTACCTGCCCTGGGAGTGTTTGATGGGACAGTGTAGAGGGAGCTTTACTCTCTATCTAACCCGTGCTGTATCTGCCCTGGGAGTGTTTGATGGGACCGTGTAGAGGGAGCTTTACTCTGTATCTAACCCGTGCTGTACGTGCCCTGGGAGTGTTTGATGGACAGTGTAGGGGGAGTTTTACTCTGTATCTAACCCGTGCTGTACCTGCCCTGGGAGAGTTTGATGGGACAGTGTTTAGGGAGCTTTACTCTGTATCTAGCCCGTGCTGTACCTGCCCTGGGAGTGTTTGATGGGGCAGTGTAGAAGGAGCTTTACTCTGTATCTAGCCCGTGCTATACCTGCCCTGGGAGTGTTTGATGGGACAGTGTTGAGGGAGCTTTACTCTGTATCTAGCCCGTGCTGTACCTGCCCTGGGAGTGTTTGATGGGACAGTGTAGAGGGAGCTTTACTCTGTATCTAGCCTGTGCTGTACCTGCCCTGGGGGTGTTTGATGGGACAGTGTAGAGGGAGCTTTACTCTGTATCTAGCCCGTGCTGTACCTTCCCTGGGAGTGTTTGATGGGACAGTGCAGAGGGAGATTTACTCTGTATCTAACCCGTGCTGTACCTGCCCTGGGAGTGTTTGATGGGACAGTGTAAAGGGAGCTTTACTCTGTATCTAGCCCATGCTGTACCTGCCCTGGGGGTGTTTGATGGGACAGTGTAGAGGGAGCTTTAGTCTGTATCTAGCCCGTGCTGCATCTGCCCTGGGGGTGTTGGATGGGACAGTGTAGAGGGAGCTTTTGCTCTGTATCTAACACGTGCTGTACCTGCCCTGGGAGTATTTGATGGGACAGTGTAGAGGGAGCTTTACTCTGTATCTAACCTGTGCTGTACCTGCCCTGGGAGTATTTGATGGGACAGTGTAGAGGGAGCTTTACTCTGTATCTAACCCGTGATGTACCTGCCCTGGGAGTGTTTGATGGGTCAGTGTAGAGGGAGCTTTACTCTGTATCTAACCCCGTGCTGTACCTGCCCTGGGAGTGTTTGATGGGACAGTGTAGAGGGAGCTTTACTCTGTATCTAACCCGTGCTGTACTTGCCCTGGGAGTGTTTGATGGACCAGTGTAGAGGGAGCTTTACTCTGTATCTAACCCGTGATGTACCTGCCCTGGGAGTGTTTGATGGGACAGTGTAGAGGGAGCTTTACTCTGTATCTAACCCCGTGCTGTACCTGCCCTGGGAGTGTTTGATGGGACAGTGTAGAGGGAGCTTTACTCTGTATCTAACCCGTGCTGTATCTGCCCTGGGAGTGTTTGATGGGACAGTGTAGAGGGAGCTTTACTCTGTATCTAACCCGTGCTGTACGTGCCCTGGGAGTGTTTGATGGACAGTATAGAGGGAGTTTTACTCTGTATCTAACCCGTGCTGTACCTGCCCTGGGAGTGTTTGATGGGACAGTGTAGAGGGAGCTTTACTCTGTATCTAACCCGTGCTGTACATGCCCTGGGAGTGTTTGATGGGACAGTGTAGAGGGAGCTTTACTCTGTATCTAACCCGTGCTGTACCTGCCCTGGGAGTGTTTGATGGGACAGTGTAGAGGGAGCTTTACTCTGTATCCAACCTGTGATGTACCTGCCCTGGGAGTGTTTGATGGGACAGTGTAGAGGGAGCTTTACTCTGTATCTAACCCCGTGCTGTACCTGCCCTGGGAGTGTTTGATGGGATAGTGTAGAGGGAGCTTTACTCTGTATCTAACCTGTGCTGTATCTGCCCTGGGAGTGTTTGATGGGACAGTGTAGAGGGAGCTTTACTCTGTATCTAACCCATGATGTAGCTGCCCTGGGAGTGTTTGATGGGACAGTGTAGTATCTAACCCCGTGCTGTACCTGCCCTGGGAGTGTTTGATGGGACAGTGTAGAGGGAGCTTTACTCTGTATCTCTAACCCGTGATGTAACTGCCCTGGGAGTGTTTGATGGGACAGTGTAGAGGGAGCTTTACTCTGTAGATATACCCGTGTTGTACGTGCCCTGGGAGTGTTTGATGGACAGTGTAGAGGCAGTTTTTCTCTGTATCTAACCCGTGCTGTACCTGCCCTGGGAGTGTTTGATGGGACAGTGTAGAGGGAGCTTTACTCTGTATCTAACCCGTGATGTACACTGCCCTGGGAGTGTTTGATGGGACAGGTGTAGAGGGAGCTTTACTCTGTATCTAACCCGTGCTGTACCTGCCCTGGGAGAGTTTGATGGGACAGTGTAGAGGGAGCTTTACTCTGTATCTAAGCCCGTGCTATACCTGCCCTGGGAGTGTTTGATGGGACAGTGTAGAGGGAGCTTTACACTGTATCTAGCCCGTGCTCTACCTGCCCTGGGAGTGTTTGATGGGACAGTGGAGAGGGAGCTTTACTCTGTATCTAGCCCGTGCTGTACCTTGCCCTGGGGGTGTTTGATGGGACAGTCGTAGAGGGAGCTTTACTCTGTATCTAGCCCATGCTGTACCTGCCCTGGGAGTGTTTTGATGGGACAGTGTAGAGGGAGCTTTACTCTGTATCTAGCCCGTGCTGTATCTGCCCTGGGTGTGTTTGATGGGACAGTGTAGAGGGAGCTTTACTCTGTATCTAGCCCGTGCTGTATCTGCCCTGGGGTGTTTGATGGGACAGTGTAGAGGGAGCTTTACTCTGTATCTAACCCGTGCTGCACCTGCCCCTGGGGGTGTTTCATGGGACAGTGTAGAGCGAGCTTTACTCTGTATCTAACCCGTGCTGTATCTGCCGTGGAGTGTTTGATGGGACAGTGTAGAGGGAGCTTTACTCTGTATCTAACCCTTGATGTACCTGACCTGGGAGTGTTTGATGGACAGTGTAGAGGGAGCTTTACTCTGTAATCTAACCCCGTGCTGTACCTGCCCTGGGAGTGTTTGATGGGACAGTGTAGAGGGAGCTTTACCTCTCTATCTAACCCGTGCTGTATCTGCCCTGGGAGTGTTTGATGGGACCGTGTAGAGGGAGCTTTACTCTGTATCTAACCCGTGCTGTACGTGCCCTGGGAGTGTTTGATGGACAGTGTAGGGGGAGTTTTACTCTGTATCTAACCCGTGCTGTACCTGCCCTGGGAGAGTTTGATGGGACAGTGTTTAGGGAGCTTTACTCTGTATCTAGCCCGTGCTGTACCTGCCCTGGGAGTGTTTGATGGGACAGTGTAGAGGGAGCTTTACTCTGTATCTAACCCCGTGCTGTACCTGCCCTGGGAGTGTTTGATGGGACAGTGTAGAGGGAGCTTTACTCTGTATCTAACCCGTGCTGTATCTGCCCTGGGAGTGTTGATGGGACAGTGTAGAGGGAGCTTTACTCTGTATCTAACCCGTGCTGTACGTGCCTGGGAGTGTTTGATGGACAGTAATAGAGGGAGTTTTACTCTGTATCTAACCCGTGCTGTACCTGCCCTGGGAGTGTTTGATGGGACAGTGTAGAGGGAGCTTTACTCTCTATCTAACCCGTCAGCTGTATCTGCCCTGGGAGTGTCTTGATGGGACCGTGTAGAGGGAGCTTTACTCTGTATCTAACCCGTGCTGTACGGCCCTGGGAGTGTTTGATGGACAGTGTAGGGGGAGTTTTACTCTGTATCTAACCACGTGCTGTACCTGCCCTGGGAGAGTTTGATGGGGACAGTGTTTTAGGGAGCTTTTACTCTGTATCTAGCCCGTGCTGTACCTGCCCTGGGAGTGTTTGATGGGGCAGTGTAGAAGGAGCTTTACTCTGTATCTAGCCCGTGCTATACCTGCCCCTGGGAGTGTTTGATGGGACAGTGTTGAGGGAGCTTTACTCTGTATCTAGCCCGTGCTGTACCTGCCCTGGGAGTGTTTGATGGGACAGTGTAGAGGGAGCTTTACTCTGTATCTAGCCTGTGCTGTACCTGCCCTGGGGGTGTTTGATGGGACAGTGTAGAGGGAGCTTTACTCTGTATCTAGCCCGTGCTGTACCTTCCCTGGGAGTGTTTGATGGGACAGTGCAGAGGGAGATTTACTCTGTATCTAACCCGTGCTGTAACCTGCCCTGGGAGTGTTTGATGGGACAGTGTAAAGGGAGCTTTACTCTGTATCTAGCCCATGCTGTACCTGCCCTGGGGGTGTTTGATGGGACAGTGTAGAGGGAGCTTTAGTCTGTATCTAGCCCGTGCTGCATCTGCCCTGGGGGTGTTGGATGGGACAGTGTAGAGGGAGCTTTGCTCTGTATCTAACACGTGCTGTACCTGCCCTGGGAGTATTTGATGGGACAGTGTAGAGGGAGCTTTACTCTGTATCTAACCTGTGCTGTACCTGCCCTGGGAGTATTTGATGGGACAGTGTAGAGGGAGCTTTACCTCTGTATCTAACCCGTGATGTACCTGCCCTGGGAGTGTTTGATGGGTCAGTGTAGAGAGGAGCTTTACTCTGTATCTAACCCCGTGCTGTAACCTGCCCTGGGAGTGTTTGATGGGACAGTGTAGAGGGAGCTTTACCTCTGTATCTAACCCCGTGCTGTACTTGCCCTGGGAGTGTTTGATGGACCAGTGTAGAGGAGCTTTTACTCTGTATCTAACCCGTGATGTACCTGCCCTGGGAGTGTTTGATGGGACAGTGTAGAGGGAGCTTTACTCTGTATCTAACCCCGTGCTGTACCTGCCCTGGGAGTGTTTGATGGGACAGTGTAGAGGGAGCTTTACTCTGTACTAACCCGTGCTGTATCTGCCCTGGGAGTGTTTGATGGGACAGTGTAGAGAGGAGCTTTACTCTGTATCTAACCCGTGCTGTACGTGCCCTGGGAGTGTTTGATGGACAGTATAGAGGGAGTTTTACTCTGTATCTAACACGTGCTGTACCTGCCCTGGGAGTGTTTGATGGGACAGCTGTAGAGGGAGCTTTACTCTGTATCTAACCCGTGCTGTACATGCCCTGGGAGTGTTTGATGGGACAGTGTAGAGGGAGCTTTACTCTGTATCTAACCCGTGCTGTACCTGCCCTGGGAGTGTTTGATGGGACAGTGTAGAGGGAGCTTTACTCTGTATCCAACCTGTGATGTACCTGCCCTGGGAGTGTTTGATGGACAGTGTAGAGGGAGCTTTACTCTGTATCTAACCCCGTGCTGTACCTGCCCTGGGAGTGTTTGATGGATAGTGTAGAGGGAGCTTTACTCTGTATCTAACCTGTGCTGTATCTGCCCTGGGAGTGTTTGATGGGACAGTGTAGAGGGAGCTTTACTCTGTATCTAACCCATGATGTAGCTGCCCTGGGAGTGTTTGATGGGACAGTGTAGAGGGAGCTTTACTCTGTATCTAACCCCGTGCTGTACCTGCCCTGGAGTGTTTGATGGGACAGTGTAGAGGGAGCTTTACTCTGTATCTAACCCGTGATGTAACTGCCCTGGGAGTGTTTTGATGGGACAGTGTAGAGGGAGATTTACTCTGTAGATATACCCGTGTTGTACGTGCCCTGGGAGTGTTTGATGGACAGTGTAGAGGGAGTTTTCTCTGTATCTAACCCGTGCTGTACCTGCCCTGGGAGTGTTTGATGGGACAGTGTAGAGGGAGCTTTACTCTGTATCTAGCCCGTGCTGTACCTGCCCTGGGGAGTGTTTGATGGGACAGTGTAGAGGAGCTTTACTCTGTATCTAACCCCGTGCTGTACCTGCCTGGAGTGTTTGATGGGACAGTGTAGAGGGAGCTTTACTCTGTATCTAACCCGTGCTGTATCTGCCTGGGAGTGTTTGATGGGACAGTGTAGAGGGAGCTTTACTCTGTATCTAACCCGTGCTGTACGTGCCCTGGGAGTGTTTGATGGACAGTATAGAGGGAGTTTTACTCTGTATCTAACCCGTGCTGTACCTGCCTGGGAGTGTTTGATGGGACAGTGTAGAGGGAGCTTTACTCTCTATCTAACCCGTGCTGTATCTGCCCTGGGAGTGTTTGATGGGACCGTGTAGAGGGAGCTTTACTCTGTATCTAACCCGTGCTGTACGTGCCCTGGGAGTGTTTGATGGACAGTGTAGGGGGAGTTTTACTCTGTATCTAACCCGTGCTGTACCTGCCCTGGGAGAGTTTGATGGGACAGTGTTTAGGGAGCTTTACTCTGTATCTAGCCCGTGCTGTACCTGCCCTGGGAGTGTTTGATGGGGCAGTGTAGAAGGAGCTTTACTCTGTATCTAGCCCGTGCTATACCTGCCCTGGGAGTGTTTGATGGGACAGTGTTGAGGGAGCTTTACTCTGTATCTAGCCCGTGCTGTACCTGCCCTGGGAGTGTTTGATGGGACAGTGTAGAGGGAGCTTTACTCTGTATCTAGCCTGTGCTGTACCTGCCCTGGGGTGTTTGATGGGACAGTGTAGAGGGAGCTTTACTCTGTATCTAGCCCGTGCTGTACCTTCCCTGGGAGTGTTTGATGGGACAGTGCAGAGGGAGATTTACTCTGTATCTAACCCGTGCTGTACCTGCCCTGGGAGTGTTTGATGGGACAGTGTAAAGGGAGCTTTACTCTGTATCTAGCCCATGCTGTACCTGCCCTGGGGGTGTTTGATGGGACAGTGTAGAGGGAGCTTTAGTCTGTATCTAGCCCGTGCTGCATCTGCCCTGGGGGTGTTGGATGGGACAGTGTAGAGGGAGCTTTGCTCTGTATCTAACACGTGCTGTACCTGCCCTGGGAGTATTTGATGGGACAGTGTAGAGGGAGCTTTACTCTGTATCTAACCTGTGCTGTACCTGCCCTGGGAGTATTTGATGGGACAGTGTAGAGGGAGCTTTACTCTGTATCTAACCCGTGATGTACCTGCCCTGGGAGTGTTTGATGGGTCAGTGTAGAGGGAGCTTTACTCTGTATCTAACCCCGTGCTGTACCTGCCCTGGGAGTGTTTGATGGGACAGTGTAGAGGGAGCTTTACTCTGTATCTAACCCGTGCTGTACTTGCCCTGGGAGTGTTTGATGGACCAGTGTAGAGGGAGCTTTACTCTGTATCTAACCCGTGATGTACCTGCCCTGGGAGTGTTTGATGGGACAGTGTAGAGGGAGCTTTACTCTGTATCTAACCCCGTGCTGTACCTGCCCTGGGAGTGTTTGATGGGACAGTGTAGAGGGAGCTTTACTCTGTATCTAACCCGTGCTGTATCTGCCCTGGGAGTGTTTGATGGGACAGTGTAGAGGGAGCTTTACTCTGTATCTAACCCGTGCTGTACGTGCCCTGGGAGTGTTTGATGGACAGTATAGAGGGAGTTTTACTCTGTATCTAACCCGTGCTGTACCTGCCCTGGGAGTGTTTGATGGGACAGTGTAGAGGGAGCTTTACTCTGTATCTAACCCGTGCTGTACATGCCCTGGGAGTGTTTGATGGGACAGTGTAGAGGGAGCTTTACTCTGTATCTAACCCGTGCTGTACCTGCCCTGGGAGTGTTTGATGGGACAGTGTAGAGGGAGCTTTACTCTGTATCCAACCTGTGATGTACCTGCCCTGGGAGTGTTTGATGGGACAGTGTAGAGGGAGCTTTACTCTGTATCTAACCCCGTGCTGTACCTGCCCTGGGAGTGTTTGATGGGATAGTGTAGAGGGAGCTTTACTCTGTATCTAACCTGTGCTGTATCTGCCCTGGGAGTGTTTGATGGGACAGTGTAGAGGGAGCTTTACTCTGTATCTAACCCATGATGTAGCTGCCCTGGGAGTGTTTGATGGGACAGTGTAGAGGGAGCTTTACTCTGTATCTAACCCCGTGCTGTACCTGCCCTGGGAGTGTTTGATGGGACAGTGTAGAGGGAGCTTTACTCTGTATCTAACCCGTGATGTAACTGCCCTGGGAGTGTTTGATGGGACAGTGTAGAGGGAGCTTTACTCTGTAGATATACCCGTGTTGTACGTGCCCTGGGAGTGTTTGATGGACAGTGTAGAGGGAGTTTTCTCTGTATCTAACCCGTGCTGTACCTGCCCTGGGAGTGTTTGATGGGACAGTGTAGAGGGAGCTTTACTCTGTATCTAACCCGTGATGTACCTGCCCTGGGAGTGTTTGATGGGACAGTGTAGAGGGAGCTTTACTCTGTATCTAACCCGTGCTGTACCTGCCCTGGGAGAGTTTGATGGGACAGTGTAGAGGGAGCTTTACTCTGTATCTAACCCGTGCTATACCTGCCCTGGGAGTGTTTGATGGGACAGTGTAGAGGGAGCTTTACTCTGTATCTAGCCCGTGCTGTACCTGCCCTGGGAGTGTTTGATGGGACAGTGGAGAGGGAGCTTTACTCTGTATCTAGCCCGTGCTGTACCTGCCCTGGGGGTGTTTGATGGGACAGTGTAGAGGGAGCTTTACTCTGTATCTAGCCCATGCTGTACCTGCCCTGGGAGTGTTTGATGGGACAGTGTAGAGGGAGCTTTACTCTGTATCTAGCCCGTGCTGTATCTGCCCTGGGGGTGTTTGATGGGACAGTGTAGAGGGAGCTTTACTCTGTATCTAGCCCGTGCTGTATCTGCCCTGGGGGTGTTTGATGGGACAGTGTAGAGGGAGCTTTACTCTGTATCTAACCCGTGCTGCACCTGCCCTGGGGGTGTTTCATGGGACAGTGTAGAGCGAGCTTTACTCTGTATCTAACCCGTGCTGTATCTGCCCTGGGAGTGTTTGATGGGACAGTGTAGAGGGAGCTTTACTCTGTATCTAACCCTTGATGTACCTGACCTGGGAGTGTTTGATGGGACAGTGTAGAGGGAGCTTTACTCTGTATCTAACCCCGTGCTGTACCTGCCCTGGGAGTGTTTGATGGGACAGTGTAGAGGGAGCTTTACTCTCTATCTAACCCGTGCTGTATCTGCCCTGGGAGTGTTTGATGGGACCGTGTAGAGGGAGCTTTACTCTGTATCTAACCCGTGCTGTACGTGCCCTGGGAGTGTTTGATGGACAGTGTAGGGGGAGTTTTACTCTGTATCTAACCCGTGCTGTACCTGCCCTGGGAGAGTTTGATGGGACAGTGTTTAGGGAGCTTTACTCTGTATCTAGCCCGTGCTGTACCTGCCCTGGGAGTGTTTGATGGGACAGTGTAGAGGGAGCTTTACTCTGTATCTAACCCCGTGCTGTACCTGCCCTGGGAGTGTTTGATGGGACAGTGTAGAGGGAGCTTTACTCTGTATCTAACCCGTGCTGTATCTGCCCTGGGAGTGTTTGATGGGACAGTGTAGAGGGAGCTTTACTCTGTATCTAACCCGTGCTGTACGTGCCCTGGGAGTGTTTGATGGACAGTATAGAGGGAGTTTTACTCTGTATCTAACCCGTGCTGTACCTGCCCTGGGAGTGTTTGATGGGACAGTGTAGAGTGAGCTTTACTCTGTATCTAACCCGTGCTGTACATGCCCTGGGAGTGTTTGATGGGACAGTGTAGAGGGAGCTTTACTCTGTATCTAACCCGTGCTGTACCTGCCCTGGGAGTGTTTGATGGGACAGTGTAGAGGGAGCTTTACTCTGTATCCAACCTGTGATGTACCTGCCCTGGGAGTGTTTGATGGGACAGTGTAGAGGGAGCTTTACTCTGTATCTAACCCCGTGCTGTACCTGCCCTGGGAGTGTTTGATGGGATAGTGTAGAGGGAGCTTTACTCTGTATCTAACCTGTGCTGTATCTGCCCTGGGAGTGTTTGATGGGACAGTGTAGAGGGAGCTTTACTCTGTATCTAACCCATGATGTAGCTGCCCTGGGAGTGTTTGATGGGACAGTGTAGAGGGAGCTTTACTCTGTATCTAACCCCGTGCTGTACCTGCCCTGGGAGTGTTTGATGGGACAGTGTAGAGGGAGCTTTACTCTGTATCTAACCCGTGATGTAACTGCCCTGGGAGTGTTTGATGGGACAGTGTAGAGGGAGCTTTACTCTGTAGATATACCCGTGTTGTACGTGCCCTGGGAGTGTTTGATGGACAGTGTAGAGGGAGTTTTCTCTGTATCTAACCCGTGCTGTACCTGCCCTGGGAGTGTTTGATGGGACAGTGTAGAGGGAGCTTTACTCTGTATCTAACCCGTGATGTACCTGCCCTGGGAGTGTTTGATAGGACAGTGTAGAGGGAGCTTTACTCTGTATCTAACCCGTGCTGTACCTGCCCTGGGAGAGTTTGATGGGACAGTGTAGAGGGAGCTTTACTCTGTATCTAACCCGTGCTATACCTGCCCTGGGAGTGTTTGATGGGACAGTGTAGAGGGAGCTTTACTCTGTATCTAGCCCGTGCTGTACCTGCCCTGGGAGTGTTTGATGGGACAGTGTAGAGGGAGCTTTACTCTGTATAAAGCCCGTGCTGTACCTGCCCTGGGAGTGTTTGATGGGGCAGTGTAGAAGGAGCTTTACTCTGTATCTAGCCCGTGCTATACCTGCCCTGGGAGTGTTTGATGGGACAGTGTAGAGGGAGCTTTACTTTGTATCTAGCCCATGCTGTACCTGCCCTGGGAGTGTTTGGTGGGACAGTGTAGAGGGAGCTTTACTCTGTATCTAGCCCGTGCTGTACCTGCCCTGGGAGTGTTTGATGGGACAGTGTAGAGGGAGCTTTACTCTGTATAAAGCCCGTGCTGTACCTGCCCTGGGAGTGTTTGATGGGGCAGTGTAGAAGGAGCTTTACTCTGTATCTAGCCCGTGCTATACCTGCCCTGGGAGTGTTTGATGGGACAGTGTAGAGGGAGCTTTACTTTGTATCTAGCCCATGCTGTACCTGCCCTGGGAGTGTTTGGTGGGACAGTGTAGAGGGAGCTTTACTCTGTATCTACCCCGTGCTGTACCTGCCCTGGGAGTGTTTGATGGGACAGTGTAGAGGGAGATTTACTCTGTATCTAGCCCGTGCTGTACCTGCCCTGGGAGTGTTTGATGGGACAGTGTAGAGGTAGCTTTACTCTGTATCTAGCCCGTGCTGTACCTGCCCTGGGGGTGTTTGATGGGACAGTGTAGAAGGAGCTTTACTCTGTATCTAGCCCGTGCTATACCTGCCCTGGGAGTGTTTGATGGGACAGTGTAGAGGGAGCTTTACTCTGTATCTAACCCGTGCTGTACCTGCCCTGGGAGTGTTTGATGGGACAGTGTAGAGGGAGCTTTACTCTGTATCTAACCCGTGCTACACCTGCCCTGGGAGTGTTTGATGGACAGTGTAGAGGGAGTTTTACTCTGTATCTAACCCATGCTGTACCTGCCCTGGGAGTGTTTGATGGGACAGTGTAGAGGGAGATTTACTCTGTATCTAGCCCGTGATGAACCTGCCCTGGGAGTGTTTGATGGGACAGTGTAGAGGGAGCTTTACTCTGTATCTAGCCCGTGCTGTACCTGCCCTGGGAGGGTTTGATGGGACAGTGTAGAGGGAGCTTTACTCTGCATCTAGCCCGTGCTGTACCTGCCCTGGGAGTGTTTGATGGGGCAGTGTAGAAGGAGCTTTACTCTGTATCTAGCCCGTGCTATACCTGCCCTGGGAGTGTTTGATGGGACAGTGTAGAGGGAGCTTTACTCTGTATCTAGCCCGTGCTGTACCTGCCCTGGGAGTGTTTGATGGGACAGTGTAGAGGGAGCTTTACTCTGTATCTAGCCTGTGCTGTACCTGCCCTGGGGGTGTTTGATGGGACAGTGTAGAGGGAGCTTTACTCTGTATCTAGCCCGTGCTGTACCTTCCCTGGGAGTGTTTGATGGGACAGTGCAGAGGGAGATTTACTCTGTATCTAACCCGTGCTGTACCTGCCCTGGGAGTGTTTGATGGGACAGTGTAAAGGGAGCTTTACTCTGTATCTCGCCCATGCTGTACCTGCCCTGGGGGTGTTTGATGGGACAGTGTAGAGGGAGCTTTAGTCTGTATCTAGCCCGTGCTGCATCTGCCCTGGGGGTGTTGGATGGGACAGTGTAGAGGGAGCTTTGCTCTGTATCTAACACGTGCTGTACCTGCCCTGGGAGTATTTGATGGGACAGTGTAGAGGGAGCTTTACTCTGTATCTAACCTGTGCTGTACCTGCCCTGGGAGTATTTGATGGGACAGTGTAGAGGGAGCTTTACTCTGTATCTAACCCGTGATGTACCTGCCCTGGGAGTGTTTGATGGGACAGTGTAGAGGGAGCTTTAGTCTGTATCTAGCCCGTGCTGCATCTGCCCTGGGGGTGTTGGATGGGACAGTGTAGAGGGAGCTTTGCTCTGTATCTAACACGTGCTGTACCTGCCCTGGGAGTATTTGATGGGACAGTGTAGAGGGAGCTTTACTCTGTATCTAACCTGTGCTGTACCTGCCCTGGGAGTATTTGATGGGACAGTGTAGAGGGAGCTTTACTCTGTATCAAACCCGTGATGTACCTGCCCTGGGAGTGTTTGATGGGACAGTGTAGAGGGAGCTTTACTCTGTATCTAACCCCGTGCTGTACCTGCCCTGGGAGTGTTTGATGGGACAGTGTAGAGGGAGCTTTACTCTGTATCTAACCCCGTGCTGTACCTGCCCTGGGAGTGTTTGATGGCACAGTGTAGAGGGAGCTTTACTCTGTATCTAACCCGTGCTGTACTTGCCCTGGGAGTGTTTGATGGACCAGTGTAGAGGGAGCTTTACTCTGTATCTAACCCGTGATGTACCTGCCCTGGGAGTGTTTGATGGGACAGTGTAGAGGGAGCTTTACTCTGTATCTAACCCCGTGCTGTACCTGCCCTGGGAGTGTTTGATGGGACAGTGTAGAGGGAGCTTTACTCTGTATCTAACCCGTGCTGTATCTGCCCTGGGAGTGTTTGATGGGACAGTGTAGAGGGAGCTTTACTCTGTATCTAACCCGTGCTGTACGTGCCCTGGGAGTGTTTGATGGACAGTATAGAGGGAGTTTTACTCTGTATCTAACCCGTGCTGTACCTGCCCTGGGAGTGTTTGATGGGACAGTGTAGAGGGAGCTTTACTCTGTATCTAACCCGTGCTGTACATGCCCTGGGAGTGTTTGATGGGACAGTGTAGAGGGAGCTTTACTCTGTATCTAACCCGTGCTGTACCTGCCCTGGGAGTGTTTGATGGGACAGTGTAGAGGGAGCTTTACTCTGTATCTAACCCATGATGTAGCTGCCCTGGGAGTGTTTGATGGGACAGTGTAGAGGGAGCTTTACTCTGTATCTAACCCCGTGCTGTACCTGCCCTGGGAGTGTTTGATGGGACAGTGTAGAGGGAGCTTTACTCTGTATCTAACCCGTGATGTAACTGCCCTGGGAGTGTTTGATGAGACAGTGTAGAGGGAGCTTTACTCTGTAGATATACCCGTGTTGTACGTGCCCTGGGAGTGTTTGATGGACAGTGTAGAGGGAGTTTTCTCTGTATCTAACCCGTGCTGTACCTGCCCTGGGAGTGTTTGATGGGACAGTGTAGAGGGAGCTTTACTCTGTATCTAACCCGTGATGTACCTGCCCTGGGAGTGTTTGATGGGACAGTGTAGAGGGAGCTTTACTCTGTATCTAACCCGTGCTGTACCTGCCCTGGGAGAGTTTGATGGGACAGTGTAGAGGGAGCTTTACTCTGTATCTAACCCGTGCTATACCTGCCCTGGGAGTGTTTGATGGGACAGTGTAGAGGGAGCTTTACTCTGTATCTAGCCCGTGCTGTACCTGCCCTGGGAGTGTTTGATGGGACAGTGTAGAGGGAGCTTTACTCTGTATCTAGCCCGTGCTGTACCTGCCCTGGGAGTGTTTGATGGGGCAGTGTAGAAGGAGCTTTACTCTGTATCTAGCCCGTGCTATACCTGCCCTGGGAGTGTTTGATGGGACAGTGTAGAGGGAGCTTTACTTTGTATCTAGCCCATGCTGTACCTGCCCTGGGAGTGTTGGTGGGACAGTGTAGAGGGAGCTTTACTCTGTATATAACCCGTGCTGTACCTGCCCTGGGAGTGTTTGATGGGACAGTGTAGAGGGAGATTTACTCTGTATCTAGCCCGTGCTGTACCTGCCCTGGGAGTGTTTGATGGGACAGTGTAGAGGTAGCTTTACTCTGTATCTAGCCCGTGCTGTACCTGCCCTGGGGGTGTTTGATGGGACAGTGGAGAGGGAGCTTTACTCTGTATCTAGCCCGTGCTGTACCTGCCCTGGGGGTGTTTGATGGGACAGTGTAGAGGGAGCTTTACTCTGTATCTAGCCCATGCTGTACCTGCCCTGGGAGTGTTTGATGGGACAGTGTAGAGGGAGCTTTACTCTGTATCTAGCCCGTGCTGTATCTGCCCTGGGGGTGTTTGTTGGGACAGTGTAGAGGGAGCTTTACTCTGTATCTAGCCCGTGCTGTATCTGCCCTGGGGGTGTTTGGTGGGACAGTGTAGAGGGGGCTTTACTCTGTATCTAACCTGTGCTGCACCTGCCCTGGGGGTGTTTCATGGGACAATGTAGAGCGAGCTTTACTCTGTATCTAACCCGTGCTGTATCTGCCCTGGGAGTGTTTGATGGGACAGTGTAGAGGGAGCTTTACTCTGTATCTAACCCTTGATGTACCTGACCTGGGAGTGTTTGATGGGACAGTGTAGAGGGAGCTTTACTCTGTATCTAACCCCGTGCTGTACCTGCCCTGGGAGTGTTTGATGGGACAGTGTAGAGGGAGCTTTACTCTGTATCTAACCCGTGCTGTATCTGCCCTGGGAGTGTTTGATGGGACCGTAAGAGGGAGCTTTACTCTGTATCTAAGCTGTGCTGTACGTGCCCTGGGAGTGTTTGATGGACAGTGTAGGGGGAGTTTTACTCTGTATCTAACCCGTGCTGTACCTGCCCTGGGAGAGTTTGATGGGACAGTGTTTAGGGAGCTTTACTCTGTATCTAGCCCGTGCTGTACCTGCCCTGGGAGTGTTTGATGGGACAGTGTAGAGGGAGCTTTACTCTGTATCTAACCCCGTGCTGTACCTGCCCTGGGAGTGTTTGATGGGACAGTGTAGAGGGAGCTTTAGTCTGTATCTAGCCCGTGCTGCATCTGCCCTGGGGGTGTTGGATGGGACAGTGTAGAGGGAGCTTTGCTCTGTATCTAACACGTGCTGTACCTGCCCTGGGAGTATTTGATGGGACAGTGTAGAGGGAGCTTTACTCTGTATCTAACCTGTGCTGTACCTGCCCTGGGAGTATTTGATGGGACAGTGTAGAGGGAGCTTTACTCTGTATCAAACCCGTGATGTACCTGCCCTGGGAGTGTTTGATGGGACAGTGTAGAGGGAGCTTTACTCTGTATCTAACCCCGTGCTGTACCTGCCCTGGGAGTGTTTGATGGGACAGTGTAGAGGGAGCTTTACTCTGTATCTAACCCCGTGCTGTACCTGCCCTGGGAGTGTTTGATGGGACAGTGTAGAGGGAGCTTTACTCTGTATCTAACCCGTGCTGTACTTGCCCTGGGAGTGTTTGATGGACCAGTGTAGAGGGAGCTTTACTCTGTATCTAACCCGTGATGTACCTGCCCTGGGAGTGTTTGATGGGACAGTGTAGAGGGAGCTTTACTCTGTATCTAACCCCGTGCTGTACCTGCCCTGGGAGTGTTTGATGGGACAGTGTAGAGGGAGCTTTACTCTGTATCTAACCCGTGCTGTATCTGCCCTGGGAGTGTTTGATGGGACAGTGTAGAGGGAGCTTTACTCTGTATCTAACCCGTGCTGTACGTGCCCTGGGAGTGTTTGATGGACAGTATAGAGGGAGTTTTACTCTGTATCTAACCCGTGCTGTACCTGCCCTGGGAGTGTTTGATGGGACAGTGTAGAGGGAGCTTTACTCTGTATCTAACCCGTGCTGTACATGCCCTGGGAGTGTTTGATGGGACAGTGTAGAGGGAGCTTTACTCTGTATCTAACCCGTGCTGTACCTGCCCTGGGAGTGTTTGATGGGACAGTGTAGATGGAGCTTTACTCTGTATCTAACCCATGATGTAGCTGCCCTGGGAGTGTTTGATGGGACAGTGTAGAGGGAGCTTTACTCTGTATCTAACCCCGTGCTGTACCTGCCCTGGGAGTGTTTGATGGGACAGTGTAGAGGGAGCTTTACTCTGTATCTAACCCGTGATGTAACTGCCCTGGGAGTGTTTGATGGGACAGTGTAGAGGGAGCTTTACTCTGTAGATATACCCGTGTTGTACGTGCCCTGGGAGTGTTTGATGGACAGTGTAGAGGGAGTTTTTCTCTGTATCTAACCCGTGCTGTACCTGCCCTGGGAGTGTTTGATGGGACAGTGTAGAGGGAGCTTTACTCTGTATCTAACCCGTGATGTACCTGCCCTGGGAGTGTTTGATGGGACAGTGTAGAGGGAGCTTTACTCTGTATCTAACCCGTGCTGTACCTGCCCTGGGAGAGTTTGATGGGACAGTGTAGAGGGAGCTTTACTCTGTATCTAACCCGTGCTATACCTGCCCTGGGAGTGTTTGATGGGACAGTGTAGAGGGAGCTTTACTCTGTATCTAGCCCGTGCTGTACCTGCCCTGGGAGTGTTTGATGGGACAGTGTAGAGGGAGCTTTACTCTGTATCTAGCCCGTGCTGTACCTGCCCTGGGAGTGTTTGATGGGGCAGTGTAGAAGGAGCTTTACTCTGTATCTAGCCCGTGCTATACCTGCCCTGGGAGTGTTTGATGGGACAGTGTAGAGGGAGCTTTACTTTGTATCTAGCCCATGCTGTACCTGCCCTGGGAGTGTTTGGTGGGACAGTGTAGAGGGAGCTTTACTCTGTATATAACCCGTGCTGTACCTGCCCTGGGAGTGTTTGATGGGACAGTGTAGAGGGAGATTTACTCTGTATCTAGCCCGTGCTGTACCTGCCCTGGGAGTGTTTGATGGGACAGTGTAGAGGTAGCTTTACTCTGTATCTAGCCCGTGCTGTACCTGCCCTGGGGGTGTTTGATGGGACAGTGGAGAGGGAGCTTTACTCTGTATCTAGCCCGTGCTGTACCTGCCCTGGGGGTGTTTGATGGGACAGTGTAGAGGGAGCTTTACTCTGTATCTAGCCCATGCTGTACCTGCCCTGGGAGTGTTTGATGGGACAGTGTAGAGGGAGCTTTACTCTGTATCTAGCCCGTGCTGTATCTGCCCTGGGGGTGTTTGATGGGACAGTGTAGAGGGAGCTTTACTCTGTATCTAGCCCGTGCTGTATCTGCCCTGGGGGTGTTTGGTGGGACAGTGTAGAGGGGGCTTTACTCTGTATCTAACCTGTGCTGCACCTGCCCTGGGGGTGTTTCATGGGACAGTGTAGAGCGAGCTTTACTCTGTATCTAACCCGTGCTGTATCTGCCCTGGGAGTGTTTGATGGGACAGTGTAGAGGGAGCTTTACTCTGTATCTAACCCTTGATGTACCTGACCTGGGAGTGTTTGATGGGACAGTGTAGAGGGAGCTTTACTCTGTATCTAACCCCGTGCTGTACCTGCCCTGGGAGTGTTTGATGGGACAGTGTAGAGGGAGCTTTACTCTGTATCTAACCCGTGCTGTATCTGCCCTGGGAGTGTTTGATGGGACCGTAAGAGGGAGCTTTACTCTGTATCTAAGCTGTGCTGTACGTGCCCTGGGAGTGTTTGATGGACAGTGTAGGGGGAGTTTTACTCTGTATCTAACCCGTGCTGTACCTGCCCTGGGAGAGTTTGATGGGACAGTGTTTAGGGAGCTTTACTCTGTATCTAGCCCGTGCTGTACCTGCCCTGGGAGTGTTTGATGGGACAGTGTAGAGGGAGCTTTACTCTGTATCTAACCCCGTGCTGTACCTGCCCTGGGAGTGTTTGATGGGACAGTGTAGAGGGAGCTTTACTCTGTATCTAACCCGTGCTGTATCTGCCCTGGGAGTGTTTGATGGGACAGTGTAGAGGGAGCTTTACTCTGTATCTAACCCGTGCTGTACGTGCCCTGGGAGTGTTTGATGGACAGTATAGAGGGAGTTTTACTCTGTATCTAACCCGTGCTGTACCTGCCCTGGGAGTGTTTGATGGGACAGTGTAGAGGGAGCTTTACTCTGTATCTAACCTGTGCTGTACCTGCCCTGGGAGTATTTGATGGGACAGTGTAGAGGGAGCTTTACTCTGTATCTAACCCGTGATGTACCTGCCCTGGGAGTGTTTGATGGGACAGTGTAGAGGGAGCTTTAGTCTGTATCTAGCCCGTGCTGCATCTGCCCTGGGGGTGTTGGATGGGACAGTGTAGAGGGAGCTTTGCTCTGTATCTAACACGTGCTGTACCTGCCCTGGGAGTATTTGATGGGACAGTGTAGAGGGAGCTTTACTCTGTATCTAACCTGTGCTGTACCTGCCCTGGGAGTATTTGATGGGACAGTGTAGAGGGAGCTTTACTCTGTATCAAACCCGTGATGTACCTGCCCTGGGAGTGTTTGATGGGACAGTGTAGAGGGAGCTTTACTCTGTATCTAACCCCGTGCTGTACCTGCCCTGGGAGTGTTTGATGGGACAGTGTAGAGGGAGCTTTACTCTGTATCTAACCCCGTGCTGTACCTGCCCTGGGAGTGTTTGATGGGACAGTGTAGAGGGAGCTTTACTCTGTATCTAACCCGTGCTGTACTTGCCCTGGGAGTGTTTGATGGACCAGTGTAGAGGGAGCTTTACTCTGTATCTAACCCGTGATGTACCTGCCCTGGGAGTGTTTGATGGGACAGTGTAGAGGGAGCTTTACTCTGTATCTAACCCCGTGCTGTACCTGCCCTGGGAGTGTTTGATGGGACAGTGTAGAGGGAGCTTTACTCTGTATCTAACCCGTGCTGTATCTGCCCTGGGAGTGTTTGATGGGACAGTGTAGAGGGAGCTTTACTCTGTATCTAACCCGTGCTGTACGTGCCCTGGGAGTGTTTGATGGACAGTATAGAGGGAGTTTTACTCTGTATCTAACCCGTGCTGTACCTGCCCTGGGAGTGTTTGATGGGACAGTGTAGAGGGAGCTTTACTCTGTATCTAACCCGTGCTGTACATGCCCTGGGAGTGTTTGATGGGACAGTGTAGAGGGAGCTTTACTCTGTATCTAACCCGTGCTGTACCTGCCCTGGGAGTGTTTGATGGGACAGTGTAGAGGGAGCTTTACTCTGTATCTAACCCATGATGTAGCTGCCCTGGGAGTGTTTGATGGGACAGTGTAGAGGGAGCTTTACTCTGTATCTAACCCCGTGCTGTACCTGCCCTGGGAGTGTTTGATGGGACAGTGTAGAGGGAGCTTTACTCTGTATCCAACCTGTGATGTACCTGCCCTGGGAGTGTTTGATGGGACAGTGTAGAGGGAGCTTTACTCTGTATCTAACCCCGTGCTGTACCTGCCCTGGGAGTGTTTGATGGGATAGTGTAGAGGGAGCTTTACTCTGTATCTAACCTGTGCTGTATCTGCCCTGGGAGTGTTTGATGGGACAGTGTAGAGGGAGCTTTACTCTGTATCTAACCCATGATGTAGCTGCCCTGGGAGTGTTTGATGGGACAGTGTAGAGGGAGCTTTACTCTGTATCTAACCCCGTGCTGTACCTGCGCTGGGAGTGTTTGATGGGACAGTGTAGAGGGAGCTTTACTCTGTATCTAACCCGTGCTGTACCTGCCCTGGGAGTGTTTGATGGGACAGTGTAGAGGGAGCTTTACTCTGTATCTAACCCGTGCTACACCTGCCCTGGGAGTGTTTGATGGACAGTGTAGAGGGAGTTTTACTCTGTATCTAACCCATGCTGTACCTGCCCTGGGAGTGTTTGATGGGACAGTGTAGAGGGAGATTTACTCTGTATCTAGCCCGTGATGAACCTGCCCTGGGAGTGTTTGATGGGACAGTGTAGAGGGAGCTTTACTCTGTATCTAGCCCGTGCTGTACCTGCCCTGGGAGGGTTTGATGGGACAGTGTAGAGGGAGCTTTACTCTGCATCTAGCCCGTGCTGTACCTGCCCTGGGAGTGTTTGATGGGGCAGTGTAGAAGGAGCTTTACTCTGTATCTAGCCCGTGCTATACCTGCCCTGGGAGTGTTTGATGGGACAGTGTAGAGGGAGCTTTACTCTGTATCTAGCCCGTGCTGTACCTGCCCTGGGAGTGTTTGATGGGACAGTGTAGAGGGAGCTTTACTCTGTATCTAGCCTGTGCTGTACCTGCCCTGGGGGTGTTTGATGGGACAGTGTAGAGGGAGCTTTACTCTGTATCTAGCCCGTGCTGTACCTTCCCTGGGAGTGTTTGATGGGACAGTGCAGAGGGAGATTTACTCTGTATCTAACCCGTGCTGTACCTGCCCTGGGAGTGTTTGATGGGACAGTGTAAAGGGAGCTTTACTCTGTATCTCGCCCATGCTGTACCTGCCCTGGGGGTGTTTGATGGGACAGTGTAGAGGGAGCTTTAGTCTGTATCTAGCCCGTGCTGCATCTGCCCTGGGGGTGTTGGATGGGACAGTGTAGAGGGAGCTTTGCTCTGTATCTAACACGTGCTGTACCTGCCCTGGGAGTATTTGATGGGACAGTGTAGAGGGAGCTTTACTCTGTATCTAACCTGTGCTGTACCTGCCCTGGGAGTATTTGATGGGACAGTGTAGAGGGAGCTTTACTCTGTATCTAACCCGTGATGTACCTGCCCTGGGAGTGTTTGATGGGACAGTGTAGAGGGAGCTTTAGTCTGTATCTAGCCCGTGCTGCATCTGCCCTGGGGGTGTTGGATGGGACAGTGTAGAGGGAGCTTTGCTCTGTATCTAACACGTGCTGTACCTGCCCTGGGAGTATTTGATGGGACAGTGTAGAGGGAGCTTTACTCTGTATCTAACCTGTGCTGTACCTGCCCTGGGAGTATTTGATGGGACAGTGTAGAGGGAGCTTTACTCTGTATCAAACCCGTGATGTACCTGCCCTGGGAGTGTTTGATGGGACAGTGTAGAGGGAGCTTTACTCTGTATCTAACCCCGTGCTGTACCTGCCCTGGGAGTGTTTGATGGGACAGTGTAGAGGGAGCTTTACTCTGTATCTAACCCCGTGCTGTACCTGCCCTGGGAGTGTTTGATGGGACAGTGTAGAGGGAGCTTTACTCTGTATCTAACCCGTGCTGTACTTGCCCTGGGAGTGTTTGATGGACCAGTGTAGAGGGAGCTTTACTCTGTATCTAACCCGTGATGTACCTGCCCTGGGAGTGTTTGATGGGACAGTGTAGAGGGAGCTTTACTCTGTATCTAACCCCGTGCTGTACCTGCCCTGGGAGTGTTTGATGGGACAGTGTAGAGGGAGCTTTACTCTGTATCTAACCCGTGCTGTATCTGCCCTGGGAGTGTTTGATGGGACAGTGTAGAGGGAGCTTTACTCTGTATCTAACCCGTGCTGTACGTGCCCTGGGAGTGTTTGATGGACAGTATAGAGGGAGTTTTACTCTGTATCTAACCCGTGCTGTACCTGCCCTGGGAGTGTTTGATGGGACAGTGTAGAGGGAGCTTTACTCTGTATCTAACCCGTGCTGTACATGCCCTGGGAGTGTTTGATGGGACAGTGTAGAGGGAGCTTTACTCTGTATCTAACCCGTGCTGTACCTGCCCTGGGAGTGTTTGATGGGACAGTGTAGAGGGAGCTTTACTCTGTATCTAACCCATGATGTAGCTGCCCTGGGAGTGTTTGATGGGACAGTGTAGAGGGAGCTTTACTCTGTATCTAACCCCGTGCTGTACCTGCCCTGGGAGTGTTTGATGGGACAGTGTAGAGGGAGCTTTACTCTGTATCTAACCCGTGATGTAACTGCCCTGGGAGTGTTTGATGGGACAGTGTAGAGGGAGCTTTACTCTGTAGATATACCCGTGTTGTACGTGCCCTGGGAGTGTTTGATGGACAGTGTAGAGGGAGTTTTCTCTGTATCTAACCCGTGCTGTACCTGCCCTGGGAGTGTTTGATGGGACAGTGTAGAGGGAGCTTTACTCTGTATCTAACCCGTGATGTACCTGCCCTGGGAGTGTTTGATGGGACAGTGTAGAGGGAGCTTTACTCTGTATCTAACCCGTGCTGTACCTGCCCTGGGAGAGTTTGATGGGACAGTGTAGAGGGAGCTTTACTCTGTATCTAACCCGTGCTATACCTGCCCTGGGAGTGTTTGATGGGACAGTGTAGAGGGAGCTTTACTCTGTATCTAGCCCGTGCTGTACCTGCCCTGGGAGTGTTTGATGGGACAGTGTAGAGGGAGCTTTACTCTGTATCTAGCCCGTGCTGTACCTGCCCTGGGAGTGTTTGATGGGGCAGTGTAGAAGGAGCTTTACTCTGTATCTAGCCCGTGCTATACCTGCCCTGGGAGTGTTTGATGGGACAGTGTAGAGGGAGCTTTACTTTGTATCTAGCCCATGCTGTACCTGCCCTGGGAGTGTTTGGTGGGACAGTGTAGAGGGAGCTTTACTCTGTATATAACCCGTGCTGTACCTGCCCTGGGAGTGTTTGATGGGACAGTGTAGAGGGAGATTTACTCTGTATCTAGCCCGTGCTGTACCTGCCCTGGGAGTGTTTGATGGGACAGTGTAGAGGTAGCTTTACTCTGTATCTAGCCCGTGCTGTACCTGCCCTGGGGGTGTTTGATGGGACAGTGGAGAGGGAGCTTTACTCTGTATCTAGCCCGTGCTGTACCTGCCCTGGGGGTGTTTGATGGGACAGTGTAGAGGGAGCTTTACTCTGTATCTAGCCCATGCTGTACCTGCCCTGGGAGTGTTTGATGGGACAGTGTAGAGGGAGCTTTACTCTGTATCTAGCCCGTGCTGTATCTGCCCTGGGGGTGTTTGATGGGACAGTGTAGAGGGAGCTTTACTCTGTATCTAGCCCGTGCTGTATCTGCCCTGGGGGTGTTTGGTGGGACAGTGTAGAGGGGGCTTTACTCTGTATCTAACCTGTGCTGCACCTGCCCTGGGGGTGTTTCATGGGACAGTGTAGAGCGAGCTTTACTCTGTATCTAACCCGTGCTGTATCTGCCCTGGGAGTGTTTGATGGGACAGTGTAGAGGGAGCTTTACTCTGTATCTAACCCTTGATGTACCTGACCTGGGAGTGTTTGATGGGACAGTGTAGAGGGAGCTTTACTCTGTATCTAACCCCGTGCTGTACCTGCCCTGGGAGTGTTTGATGGGACAGTGTAGAGGGAGCTTTACTCTGTATCTAACCCGTGCTGTATCTGCCCTGGGAGTGTTTGATGGGACCGTAAGAGGGAGCTTTACTCTGTATCTAAGCTGTGCTGTACGTGCCCTGGGAGTGTTTGATGGACAGTGTAGGGGGAGTTTTACTCTGTATCTAACCCGTGCTGTACCTGCCCTGGGAGAGTTTGATGGGACAGTGTTTAGGGAGCTTTACTCTGTATCTAGCCCGTGCTGTACCTGCCCTGGGAGTGTTTGATGGGACAGTGTAGAGGGAGCTTTACTCTGTATCTAACCCCGTGCTGTACCTGCCCTGGGAGTGTTTGATGGGACAGTGTAGAGGGAGCTTTACTCTGTATCTAACCCGTGCTGTATCTGCCCTGGGAGTGTTTGATGGGACAGTGTAGAGGGAGCTTTACTCTGTATCTAACCCGTGCTGTACGTGCCCTGGGAGTGTTTGATGGACAGTATAGAGGGAGTTTTACTCTGTATCTAACCCGTGCTGTACCTGCCCTGGGAGTGTTTGATGGGACAGTGTAGAGGGAGCTTTACTCTGTATCTAACCCGTGCTGTACATGCCCTGGGAGTGTTTGATGGGACAGTGTAGAGGGAGCTTTACTCTGTATCTAACCCGTGCTGTACCTGCCCTGGGAGTGTTTGATGGGACAGTGTAGAGGGAGCTTTACTCTGTATCCAACCTGTGATGTACCTGCCCTGGGAGTGTTTGATGGGACAGTGTAGAGGGAGCTTTACTCTGTATCTAACCCCGTGCTGTACCTGCCCTGGGAGTGTTTGATGGGATAGTGTAGAGGGAGCTTTAGTCTGTATCTAACCTGTGCTGTATCTGCCCTGGGAGTGTTTGATGGGACAGTGTAGAGGGAGCTTTACTCTGTATCTAACCCATGATGTAGCTGCCCTGGGAGTGTTTGATGGGACAGTGTAGAGGGAGCTTTACTCTGTATCTAACCCGTGATGTAACTGCCCTGGGAGTGTTTGATGGGACAGTGTAGAGGGAGCTTTACTCTGTAGATATACCCGTGTTGTACGTGCCCTGGGAGTGTTTGATGGACAGTGTAGAGGGAGTTTTCTCTGTATCTAACCCGTGCTGTACCTGCCCTGGGAGTGTTTGATGGGACAGTGTAGAGGGAGCTTTACTCTGTATCTAACCCGTGATGTACCTGCCCTGGGAGTGTTTGATGGGACAGTGTAGAGGGAGCTTTACTCTGTATCTAACCCGTGCTGTACCTGCCCTGGGAGAGTTTGATGGGACAGTGTAGAGGGAGCTTTACTCTGTATCTAACCCGTGCTATACCTGCCCTGGGAGTGTTTGATGGGTCAGTGTAGAGGGAGCTTTACTCTGTATCTAGCCCGTGCTGTACCTGCCCTGGGAGTGTTTGATGGGACAGTGTAGAGGGAGCTTTACTCTGTATCTAGCCCGTGCTGTACCTGCCCTGGGAGTGTTTGATGGGGCAGTGTAGAAGGAGCTTTACTCTGTATCTAGCCCGTGCTATACCTGCCCTGGGAGTGTTTGATGGGACAGTGTAGAGGGAGCTTTACTTTGTATCTAGCCCATGCTGTACCTGCCCTGGGAGTGTTTGGTGGGACAGTGTAGAGGGAGCTTTACTCTGTATCTACCCCGTGCTGTACCTGCCCTGGGAGTGTTTGATGGGACAGTGTAGAGGGAGATTTACTCTGTATCTAGCCCGTGCTGTACCTGCCCTGGGAGTGTTTGATGGGACAGTGTAGAGGTAGCTTTACTCTGTATCTAGCCCGTGCTGTACCTGCCCTGGGGGTGTTTGATGGGACAGTGGAGAGGGAGCTTTACTCTGTATCTAGCCCGTGCTGTACCTGCCCTGGGGGTGTTTGATGGGACAGTGTAGAGGGAGCTTTACTCTGTATCTAGCCCATGCTGTACCTGCCCTGGGAGTGTTTGATGGGACAGTGTAGAGGGAGATTTACTCTGTATCTAGCCCGTGCTGTGCCTGCCCTGGGAGTGTTTGATGGGACAGTGGAGAGGGAGCTTTACTCTGTATCTAGCCCGTGCTGTATCTGCCCTGGGGGTGTTTGATGGGACAGTGTAGAGGGAGCTTTACTCTGTATCTAGCCCGTGCTGTATCTGCCCTGGGGGTGTTTGATGGGACAGTGTAGAGGGAGCTTTACTCTGTATCTAACCCGTGCTGCACCTGCCCTGGGGGTGTTTGATGGGACAGTGTAGAGCGAGCTTTACTCTGTATCTAACCCGTGCTGTATCTGCCCTGGGAGTGTTTGATGGGACAGTGTTGAGGGAGCTTTACTCTGTATCTAACCCTTGATGTACCTGACCTGGGAGTGTTTGATGGGACAGTGTAGAGGGAGCTTTACTCTGTATCTAACCCCGTGCTGTACCTGCCCTGGGAGTGTTTGATGGGACAGTGTAGAGGGAGCTTTACTCTGTATCTAACCCGTGCTGTATCTGCCCTGGGAGTGTTTGATGGGACCGTGTAGAGGGAGCTTTACTCTGTATCTAACCCGTGCTGTACGTGCCCTGGGAGTGTTTGATGGACAGTGTAGGGGGAGTTTTACTCTGTATCTAACCCGTGCTGTACCTGCCCTGGGAGAGTTTGATGGGACAGTGTTTAGGGAGCTTTACTCTGTATCTAGCCCGTGCTGTACCTGCCCTGGGAGTGTTTGATGGGACAGTGTTGAGGGAGCTTTACTCTGTATCTAGCCCGTGCTGTACCTGCCCTGGGAGCGTTTGATGGGGCAGTGTAGAAGGAGCTTTACTCTGTATCTAGCCCGTGCTATACCTGCCCTGGGAGTGTTTGATGGGACAGTGTAGAGGGAGCTTTACTCTGTATCTTGCCCGTGCTGTACCTGCCCTGGGAGTGTTTGATGGGACAGTGTAGAGGGAGCTTTACTCTGTATCTACCCCGTGCTGTACCTGCCCTGGGAGTGTTTGATGGGACAGTGTAGAGGGAGATTTACTCTGTATCTAGCCCGTGCTGTACCTGCCCTGGGAGTGTTTGATGGGACAGTGTAGAGGGAGCTTTACTCTGTATCTAGCCCGTGCTGTACCTGCCCTGGGGGTGTTTGATGGGACAGTGTAGAAGGAGCTTTACTCTGTATCTAACCCGTGCTGTACCTGCCCTGGGAGAGTTTGATGGGACAGTGTAGAGGGAGCTTTACTCTGTATCTAACCCGTGATGTAACTGCCCTGGGAGTGTTTGATGGGACAGTGTAGAGGGAGCTTTACTCTGTAGATATACCCATGTTGTACGTGCCCTGGGAGTGTTTGATGGACAGTGTAGAGGGAGTTTTCTCTGTATCTAACCCGTGCTGTACCTGCCCTGGGAGTGTTTGATGGGACAGTGTAGAGGGAGCTTTACTCTGTATCTAACCCGTGATGTACCTGCCCTGGGAGTGTTTGATGGGACAGTGTAGAGGGAGCTTTACTCTGTATCTAACCCGTGCTGTACCTGCCCTGGGAGAGTTTGATGGGACAGTGTAGAGGGAGCTTTACTCTGTATCTAACCCGTGCTATACCTGCCCTGGGAGTGTTTGATGGGACAGTGTAGAGGGAGCTTTACTCTGTATCTAGCCCGTGCTGTACCTGCCCTGGGAGTGTTTGATGGGACAGTGCAGAGGGAGCTTTACTCTGTATCTAGCCCGTGCTGTACCTGCCCTGGGAGTGTTTGATGGGGCAGTGTAGAAGGAGCTTTACTCTGTATCTAGCCCGTGCTATACCTGCCCTGGGAGTGTTTGATGGGACAGTGTAGAGGGAGCTTTACTTTGTATCTAGCCCATGCTGTACCTGCCCTGGGAGTGTTTGGTGGGACAGTGTAGAGGGAGCTTTACTCTGTATCTACCCCGTGCTGTACCTGCCCTGGGAGTGTTTGATGGGACAGTGTAGAGGGAGATTTACTCTGTATCTAGCCCGTGCTGTACCTGCCCTGGGAGTGTTTGATGGGACAGTGTAGAGGTAGCTTTACTCTGTATCTAGCCCGTGCTGTACCTGCCCTGGGGGTGTTTGATGGGACAGTGGAGAGGGAGCTTTACTCTGTATCTAGCCCGTGCTGTACCTGCCCTGGGGGTGTTTGATGGGACAGTGTAGAGGGAGCTTTACTCTGTATCTAGCCCATGCTGTACCTGCCCTGGGAGTGTTTGATGGGACAGTGTAGAGGGAGATTTACTCTGTATCTAGCCCGTGCTGTGCCTGCCCTGGGAGTGTTTGATGGGACAGTGTAGAGGGAGCTTTACTCTGTATCTAGCCCGTGCTGTATCTGCCCTGGGGGTGTTTGATGGGACAGTGTAGAGGGAGCTTTACTCTGTATCTAGCCCGTGCTGTATCTGCCCTGGGGGTGTTTGATGGGACAGTGTAGAGGGAGCTTTACTCTGTATCTAACCCGTGCTGCACCTGCCCTGGGGGTGTTTGATGGGACAGTGTAGAGCGAGCTTTACTCTGTATCTAACCCGTGCTGTATCTGCCCTGGGAGTGTTTGATGGGACAGTGTAGAGGGAGCTTTACTCTGTATCTAACCCTTGATGTACCTGACCTGGGAGTGTTTGATGGGACAGTGTAGAGGGAGCTTTACTCTGTATCTAACCCCGTGCTGTACCTGCCCTGGGAGTGTTTGATGGGACAGTGTAGAGGGAACTTTACTCTGTATCTAACCCGTGCTGTATCTGCCCTGGGAGTGTTTGATGGGACCGTGTAGAGGGAGCTTTACTCTGTATCTAACCCGTGCTGTACGTGCCCTGGGAGTGTTTGATGGACAGTGTAGGGGGAGTTTTACTCTGTATCTAACCCGTGCTGTACCTGCCCTGGGAGAGTTTGATGGGACAGTGTTTAGGGAGCTTTACTCTGTATCTAGCCCGTGCTGTACCTGCCCTGGGAGTGTTTGATGGGACAGTGTTGAGGGAGCTTTACTCTGTATCTAGCCCGTGCTGTACCTGCCCTGGGAGCGTTTGATGGGGCAGTGTAGAAGGAGCTTTACTCTGTATCTAGCCCGTGCTATACCTGCCCTGGGAGTGTTTGATGGGACAGTGTAGAGGGAGCTTTACTCTGTATCTAGCCCGTGCTGTACCTGCCCTGGGAGTGTTTGATGGGACAGTGTAGAGGGAGCTTTACTCTGTATCTACCCCGTGCTGTACCTGCCCTGGGAGTGTTTGATGGGACAGTGTAGAGGGAGATTTACTCTGTATCTAGCCCGTGCTGTACCTGCCCTGGGAGTGTTTGATGGGACAGTGTAGAGGGAGCTTTACTCTGTATCTAGCCCGTGCTGTACCTGCCCTGGGAGTGTTTGATGGGACAGTGTAGAAGGAGCTTTACTCTGTATCTAACCCGTGCTGTACCTGCCCTGGGAGAGTTTGATGGGACAGTGTAGAGGGAGCTTTACTCTGTATTTAACCCGTGCTGTACCTGCCCTGGGAATGTTTGATGGGACAGTGTAGAGGGAGCTTTACTCTGTATTTAACCCGTGCTGTACCTGCCCTGGGAGTGTTTGATGCTGACACTGGGCACCGAAAATGAAAAGCGTTTTAATCCCCAGCAGTGATATACCTCCTCTCAATGAGCACAACATTGAATTATGTGCGGGGATAACACAGTATTTCTTCAAATATGTTTTTTTTAAAAGTACCCCTGATGTTAAAAATGCCTATTTCGGTGGCTATTAATGATCCTGTGGCACTATTTGAAGAAGAGCAGGGTGCTGTTCCGCTGTCCAGTCAAACGTTCCTTCCTCAAGCACCTCTGCCAAAAAACAGATTAATTAGTCATTGATCTCATTGTTGTTTCTGGGACCGTGCTGTGCACAAATTGTCTTCTAGCCCACTGCACTTCAAAACAATTCATTGTATGTGAAGTGCTTTGAGAGATTTCTGAGGGAGAAGCTGTGGTTAATGCTTTAACCAGTGGATTTGATGGATCTGCAAATCCATTGGCAGGATAGGCGCACCAACGTCAGTGTAAGTCCCTCATTGGACTCATCAGTCACCTGAGAACTCATTTTTAGTGTTGAAGCAAGTCACCCTCGGTTCCGAGGGACTGCCTAAGAAGAAGAATGCTTTAACCCACGCCTCTCTCCGCAGGTGCCATGGGGATCATGCTTGGCTGTTTTTATCGGCTGTCCTGCCTGATGTTTCTCATCCCATACTGGTACAACTTCTTCCTGGATAAGACCGCATGGAACAACCACTCGTACCTGTACGGACTCATCGGGTTCCAGCTCACGTTCATGGATGCCAACAGATACTGGTAGGAAGCTCAGGGTTTCAGCAAATACAACCCGCTGGCTCAGAGACTGAGCGGGAAGTGTTGTCTCCTGATCACCTCGAGCTCCTTCCCCTCGTGTGTATTCTGTTTATCCCCTTCCCCTGTTGTGTTCCCATTTGTATTTTATTCCCTTTTCCTCCTCGGCTGCTGCTATAAGTATTGACAGTTCCTAGGTGCATCTCCAATACCTGCTTCGACTGGCCATCTCCCAGAGTGCCATCAAGCTGTTGGACTGTGGAGGGCATCACAATTGAGCCTGGGAGAGACACACAGACACACACACACCCGCCCACACGCACATCACATACACACTCGCCCACACACATACCATACACACATAGAAACATCGAAGATAGGAGCAGGAGTAGGCCATTCGGCCCCTCGAGCCTGCTCCGCCATTCAATGAGATCATGGCTAATCATCCAAATTCAGTACCCTGTCCCTGCCTTCTCCCCATATCCCTTGATCCCTTTAGTTTTAAGAAATATATCTCACTCCTTCTTGAATATATTTAATGAATTGGCCTCTACTGCCTTCTGTGGTAGAGAATTCCACAGGTTCGCCACTCTCTGGGTGAAGAAATTCCTCCTCATCTCTGTCCTAAATGGCTTACCCCTTATCCTTAGACTGTGACCCCTGGTTCTGGACTCCCCGGCCATCGGGAACATCCTTCCTGCATCTAGTCTGTCTAGTCCTGTTAGAATTTTATAAGTTTCAATGAGATCCCCTCTCATTCTTCTCAACTCCAGCGAATATAAGCCCAATCAACCCAATCTCTCCTCATATGTCATTCCTGCCATCCCAGATATCTACACACACACACACACGCACACGCACACACACTATACACACACACACCATACACACACCACACACACACTATACACACACACACCATACACACACACACCATACACACACACCATACACACACACACCATACACACACCATACACACACACCACACACACACTATACACACACACACCATACACACACCACACACACACCATACACACACACACCATACACACACCATACACACACACCACACACACACACCACACACACACCATACACACACACACCATACACACACCATACACACACACCACACACACACACCACACACACACACCACACACACACACTATACACACACACCACACACACACACCACACACACACACCACACACACACACCACACACACACACTATACACACACACCACACACACACACCATACACACACACACTATACACACACACCACACACACACACCATACACACACACACTATACACACACACCACACACACACACCATACACACACACACACCATACACACACACATACCATCCAGACAGACACACACACACACAGACAAACACACGCACGCACACACACACGCACAGTCGCACACACACACGCACGCATGCACACACATGCACACACACACACACATGCACACAGACACACACACACATGCACACACAAACACACAGTCGCACACACACGCACACAGACACGCACACACACACACAGACACACACACACAGCTCTGGTGCATTGAGACCAATTGTATCACCTGAACCGCTGCCTTGGCTGAGATTGGCTTTCTCAGCATGGACTAGAGATTGAACTTGAGTCTTTCCTGGTCTGTGGGGCTTCACAGCAGTATCCAGCGGGTTTATCGTCGGGGCCCCCAAACTCAGTAACCAGGACTGTGGCTGTCAGATTCTTCATCAAATCACCGGGTCGACATTCTTTATTAACATCTAGCCAGTTGCTGCTTGAAGTCACAAGATTCACTGCAGACATTCCCTTCAGTTGCTCACTAATAAATCACAATTTCTTTTTTAAAATTTCCACCTCTGTTAGGTCTCTTGACGGATTACGAAATGCAAAAAAGAGGAATGCTCAGGTGCCGTTGTGGAATTACACTCTGCTGAGGGCGCAGGTTAGTAGTGACTCTTAAACTGTACATCACACGAATCTCTCAGTCCTGACACTGCACGTCACACGAATCTCTCAGTCCCTGACACTGTACGTCACACGAATCTCTCAGTCCCTGACACTGTACGTCACACGAATCTCTCAGTCCCTGACACTGTACGTCACACGAATCTCTCAGTCCCTGACACTGTACGTCACACGAATCTCTCAGTCCCTGACACTGTACGTCACACGAATCTCTCAGTCCCTGACACTGTACGTCACACGAATCTCTCAGTCCCTGACACTGTACGTCACACGAATCTCTCAGTCCCTGACGCTGCACGTCACACGAATCTCTCAGTCCCTGACACTGCACGTCACACGAATCTCTCAGTCCCTGACACTGTACGTCACACGAATCTCTCAGTCCCTGACACTGCACGTCACACGAATCTCTCAGTCCCTGACACTGTACGTCACACGAATCTCTCAGTCCCTGACACTGCACGTCACACGAATCTCTCAGTCCCTGACACTGTACGTCACACGAATCTCTCAGTCTCTGACACTGTAGGTCACACGAATCTCTCAGTCCCTGACACTGCACGTCACACGAACCTCTCAGTCTCTGACACTGTACGTCACACGAATCTCTCAGTCCCTGACACTGCACGTCACACGAACCTCTCAGTCTCTGACACTGTACGTCACACGAATCTCTCAGTCTCTGACACTGTAGGTCACACGAATCTCTCAGTCCCTGACACTGTACGTCACACGAATCTCTCAGTCTCTGACACTGTAGGTCACACGAATCTCTCAGTCCCTGACACTGTACGTCACACGAATCTCTCAGTCTCTGACACTGTAGGTCACACGAATCTCTCAGTCTCTGACACTGTAGGTCACACGAATCTCTCAGTCCCTGACACTGCACATCACACGAATCTCTCAGTCCCTGACACTGTACGTCACACGAATCTCTCAGTCTCTGACACTGTACGTCACACGATTCTCTCAGTCTCTGACACTGTAGGTCACACGAATCTCTCAGTCTCTGACACTGTAGGTCACACGAATCTCTCAGTCTCTGACACTGTAGGTCACACGAATCTCTCAGTCCCTGACACTGCACATCACACGAATCTCTCAGTCTCTGACACTGTACGTCACACGAATCTCTCAGTCTCTGACACTGTAGGTCACACGAATCTCTGTCCCTGACACTGCATGTCACAGAACAAAGGCAGGGTGATGCTGGTCATGTGCCTTGCATCAATGTGGCTACGTGAATTTGTTTTAAAATGATGTGAACAAGGTTACTGAGAAACCCATGTGGAGAGCTGAGTCGAAACTGCACAACAGCAGCAAGATTGGAAAGAGTAGCAGTGAAGATGAGGTGAATCAGGAGATAGTGTTTGGATGACTCCAGCCTTGGATTTTAAACGCTGCAGATTGTAGGAAGGAGGGGAGACTGAGGGAGGTGAGGAGTTGCATTGTTTTGAGGTCGGGGACAGATGAGTGGGAGGAGAGGACTGTGCAATGACGATGCAGAAGGAGGAGTGTTTGGACAGGCTACGTGGAGTTAAGAATGATCAAAGGAAAAGCTCCGAGCAGCACTGACCACCGTACCATTGGTTAAAATAGGGGCAAGAGCAGGCGAGCTCTCCCCGGTGTCCTGGCCAATATTTATCCCTTAACCAACAGCACTGAAACAGATTATCTGGTCATGATCACACTTCTGTTTTGTGGGACCTTGCTGTGTGAAAATTGGCTGTTTCCTACATTGCAACAGTGAGCACACTTCAAAAGTTCTTCAGTGACTGTAAAGCACTTTAGACCATCCTGAGGTAGTGAAAGGCGCTGTATAAATACAAGTTCTTTATTGTTTTTCACTGGAGAGGACTTAATGCTTGAGGTTCTTAAAGCACTCAAGGTCCACAAAGCAGTGTTTTCACTGGGTTTATTTCATAGAATCCTCGAAACGTACAGCAGAGAAGGAGTCCATTCGGCCCGTCGTGCCTGTGCTGTCTCTTTGAAAGAGCAGCCGTGTTTAGTCCCACGTCCCCGCTTTCTGTCCGTAACCCTGTACGTTCCTCCCATCCGTACTAATGCACGGCCAGAAACTCGACTCGCCTAACCCGATACTCCTCCATGTTGTGTGATACCCTGGAGTTCATCCCTTCAAATTGCTCCCACTCTCAATGACAGACCTGTAACTGTGCCTAAGTTTGGAAGGTTACAATTGTTAATTGTACTCCTGGATTTTTCTCACACAGCTAACGTCACTCTTTACTGAAGTCGCTGTGACCACATCGGTCGAGCCTTCATTGCGTTACCCACCCGGGGCTCTTTCTCTCTTTCAGATCTTCATTGTGTATTTCATTGCTGGCGTGAAGAAGCTCGATGCTGATTGGGTGGAAGGATACTCCATGAACCACCTTGCAGGCCACTGGCTATTCGATCCCTTTAAGTAAGTAGTTCTGTTAAGCTAAAAGCAAAAAAAACTGGAGATGCTGGAATTCTGAAACTAATACAGAAAATGCAGGAAACACTCAGCAGGTCAGCCAGCACCTGTGGAGAGAACAGATGAGTTAACCTTTCAGGTGTAGGCCCTTCTTCACAACCATTCTGACCCAGGGTCTTCACCTGAAATGTTAACCAGTCCGTCCTCTCCACAGATGCTAACTGACCTCCTGACTGGTTCCAGCATTTTCTGTACTTGTGCCAAGCTGCTTATTTATAATTGTGACCACAGATTCAGGCCCTTCGCCTTCCAGCACATGACTGGAGAGGCCCTTTACACAGGCCTTTATATAGTGCCTTATCACATCCCATAAACACCTCAAGACATTTCACACAATGAATTACACTGAAGTGCAGTGACTGTTGTTGCATAGTGAAACGTGGCAAACAATTTGTGCACAGTAAGATCCCACAGGCAGCAATGAGATGAATAACCTGCTTTTAGTGGTGTTGGTTGAGAGAAAAGGATTAAGATCAACATTCCTAGAGTGACGTAAAGTCATGGGATATTTAACATTCATTGGAATGGGTCACTGTCTGACAGACGGCACCTCTGACAATGCAGCACTCCTTCAGTACTGCACTGAGGTGTTTGCCTGGATTAACTTCTGGAGTTGAGCTTTAACCCTGTTTATTTCTGGGCCGAGTGCTGCTCACTCCCACCCATCTAGGACAGCGGGATGGGTTTCTGCACATTGGCCACTGCAGTCCATCTCCTGCCATCCAGGAGGCTCCGGGACACAAATTGGAAGATACACCTCGCAACGTTCTGTGTAAATGGGGCCGATTCCACGCCATGTAAATAGGGCCATGTTCCTCTCAGTGTAAATGGAGCCAATCCTCTCAGTGTAGATGGAGCCGGTCCCCCCAGTGTCAATGGAGCCGGAACCCCCAGTGTAAATGGAGCCGGTCCCACCAGAGTCAATGGAGCCGGTCCCTCCAGTGTAAATGGAGCCGGTCCCCCCAGTGTAAATGGAGCCGGTCCCTCCAGTGTAAATGGAGCCGGTCCCTCCAGTGTAAATGGAGCCGGAACCCCCAGTGTAAATGGAGCCGGAACCCCCAGTGTAAATGGAGCTGGAACCCCCAGTGTAAATGGAGCCGGTTCCTCCAGTGTAAATGGAGCCGGTTCCTCCAGTGTAAATGGAGCTGGTACCCCCAGTGTAAATGGAGCTGGTCCCTCCAGTGTAAATGGAGCCAGAACCCCCAGTGTAAATGGAGCCGGAATCCCCAGTGTAAATGGAGCTGGAACCCCCAGTGTAAATGGAGCCGGTCCCCCAGTGTAAATGGAGCCGGTCCCACCAGAGTCAATGGAGCCGGTCCCCCCAGTGTAAATGGAGCCTGTCCCCCCAGTGTAAATGGAGCTGGAACCCCCAGTGTAAATGGAGCCGGTCCCCCAGTGTAAATGGAGCTGGAACCCCCAGTGTAAATGGAGCCGGTCCCCCAGTGTAAATGGAGCCGGTCCCCCCAGTGTAAATGGAGCCGGTCCCACCAGAGTCAATGGAGCCGGTCCCCCCAGTGTAAATGGAGCCGGAACCTCCAGTGTAAATGGAGCCGGAACCCCCAGTGTAAATGGAGCCGGAACCCCCAGTGTAAATGGAGCCGGAACCCCCAGTGTAAATGGAGCCAGAACCCTCAGTGTAAATGGAGCTGTAACCCTCAATGTAAATGGAGCCGGAACCTCCAGTGTAAATGGAGCCGGAACCCCCAGTGTAAATGGAGCTGGAACCCCCAGTGTAAATGGAGCCAGAACCCCCAGTGTAAATGGAGCCGGAACCCCCAGTGTAAATGGAGCCGGAACCCCCAGTGTAAATGGAGCCAGAACCCTCAGTGTAAATGGAGCTGTAACCCTCAATGTAAATGGAGCCGGTCCCCCCAGTGTAAATGGAGCCGGTCCCACCAGTGTAAAAGGAGCTGGAACCCCCAGTGTAAATGGAGCCGGTCCCACCAGAGTCAATGGAGCCGGAACCCACAGTGTAAATGGAGCCGGAACCCCCAGTGTAAATGGAGCCGGTCCCCCCAGTGTAAAAGGAGCCGGTCCCCCCAGTGTAAAAGGAGCCGGTCCCACCAGTGTAAAAGGAGCTGGAACCCCCAGTGTAAATGGAGCCGGTCCCACCAGAGTCAATGGAGCCGGAACCCACAGTGTAAATGGAGCCGGAACCCCCAGTGTAAATGGAGCCGGTCCCACCAGTGTAAATGGAGCCGGAACCCACAGTGTAAATGGAGCCGGAACCCACAGTGTAAATGGAGCCGGAACCCACAGTGTAAATGGAGCCGGAACCCACAGTGTAAATGGAGCCGGTCCCACCAGTGTAAACGGGGCCGGTTCTTCTCAGTGTACATAAGAACATAAGAAACAGGAGCAGGAGTAGGCCAATCGGCCCTCGAGCCTGCTCTGCCTTTCAATAAGATCATGGCTGAACTGATTTTGGCCTCAACTCCACTTTCCTGCCCGTTCCCCATAACCCTCAACTCCCCTGTAGGTCAAAAATCTGTCCATCTCAACCTTGAATATATTCACTGACTCCGCCTCCACAGTTCTCTGGGGTAGAGAATTCCACAGATTCACGACCCTCTGAGGGAAGAAATTCCTCCTCATCTCCGTCTTAAATGGGCGACCCTTTATTCTGAAACTATGCCCCCTAGCTCTAGATTCCCCCATGATTCACCCTGTCAAGCCCCCTTAGAATCTTATATGTTTCAATAAGATCACCTCTCATTCTTCTAAACTCCAATGAGTATAGGCCCAACCTGCTCAACCTTTCCTCATACAACAACCCCTTCATCCCAGGAATCAACCTAGTGAACCTTCTCTGAACTGCCTCCAATGCAAGTATATCCCTCCTTAAATAAGGAGACCAAAACTGTACGCAGCACTCCAGGTGTGGTCTCACCAGCGCCCTGTACAGTTGTAACAGGACTTCCCTACTTTTATACTCCATTCCCTTTGCAATAAAAGCCAACACTCCATTTGCCTTCCTAATTACTTGCTGTGCCTGCATGCTAACATTTTGTGTTTCATGTACGATGAGACCCAGATCCCTCTGTACCGCAGCATTCTGTAGTCTCTCTCCGTTTAAATAATATTTTGCTTTTCTATTCTTCCTACTGTGGCGTTGCCACATTGGGGAAACACTGTGTGTATGTAGATAAACCTGTATAATCCCCTTTTAACTGCTGTATTCCCCTCCCCCCGCAAGACAGTTGCAAGCTGAGAGGAATAAGGCATGTTCAGACTTGCCTGCTGCTGAGAGAAGGAAAACCAATCAGGTTCCAGCAGGTGACCAATCCGTGAGTCATCACAGGTTCAGACTGTATTGTGAGAGTTGGAGTAAAGACCTATTTCTTGTAGCTCGCTGTGTTGCCTATTTCTTTACGCGGGAGACTGTAGTCTCCCACACTACCAAAGTGGATAACCTCACATTTTCCCACATTATACTCCATCTGCCAAATTTTTTCCCACTCACTTAACCTAGCTGTATCTCTTTGCAGACTCTTTGGGCTAGATTTTCAGTTGCTTGCGCCAGCAGTTAGCGCCTTAAGAGAAGTGATTTTCGGGCGCTATGCGTGTAGCGCCCGGGCACAGCGCAGTTTGCGCCCCGCCCCAAATTAAGTTGCCCGTTAGCGCCGGCGCAAAGTTTAGCGGCCGCCCGGATGCGCGCGCAGAAAATGACGTCACATCCTCGTGCAACGCCCTTTGGCCGCCCCGAATACAAACTTCAGTCGGACCGCCCGATTGTGCGGCTGGCGTCCAGAGCGTTTGTAAAATGGAACGCAACACACCCTGGGGAGCGCAAATTAAAGGGCCCTCCTCCTGCACTATAATGGAAGGATCCAGTGTGTTGTTGTGAATGGTGTATTTATGTTTCCGGCCTCCTCCTCCTCCTCCTCCTCCTCCTCCTCCTCCTCCTCCTCCTCCTCCTCCCTCATCATCATCATCATCATCTTTTCCCCCCCCAGACTCTGCCTTTGCAAAAAACACATGCACCCTTCCCCTTTAAGAGCTCACTGGCACCAGAGTGTCTGCCGTGCGATGCGCCCGAGCTCGGGCGCAGCGCTCTGCACCGCCGGCTTAGCGCCTAAAGATAGTAGTGGAACGCCTCTTTTAGCGCTCCACCAACCTCTTAGGGCGAAGCCACTGAATTTCCGGCAACGGGGCGCTACTTTGGGGCGGGCGCTAACTTCGGGCGGGCGCTAAGGTTAGCGCCCCAAAACTGTCTATACTGAAAATCTAGCCCTTTGTGTCCTCCTCACAACTTGCTTTCCCATCTAACTTTATATCGTCAGCAAACTTGGCGACAGTACACTCGGTCCCTTCATCCAAGTCGTTAATATAGATTGTAAATAGTTGAGGCTCCAGCACCCCTGTGGCACCCCACTAGTTACAGTTTGCCAACCGGAAAATGACCCATTTATCCCGACTCTCTGTTTTCTGTTAGTTAGCCAATCCTCTATCCATGCTAATATATTACCCCCAGCCCCGTGAGCTCTTATCTTATGCAGTAACCTTTTATGTGGCACCTTATTGAATGCCTTTTGGAAATCCAAATACACCACATCCACTGGTTCCCCTTTATCCACCCTGCTCATTACATCCTCAAAGAACTCTAATAAATTTGTCAAACATGATTCCCTTTCATAAAACCATGTTGACTCTGCTTGATTGTAATTTGATTTTCTAAATGTCCTGCTACTACTTCCTTAATAATGGATTCCAGCATTTTCCCAATGACAGATGTTAGGCTAACTGGTCTATAGTTTCCTGCTTTCTGTCTCCCTCCTTTCTTGAATAGGGGAGTTACATTTACAGTTTTCCAGTCTGCTGGGACCTCTCCAGAATCCAGGGAATTTTGGTAGATTACAACCAACGCATCCACTATCTCTGTAACCACTTCTTTTAAGACCCTAGGATGCAGGCCATCAGGTCCAGGGGACTGGTCAGCCTTTAATCCCATTAGTTTGCCTAGTACTTTTTCTCTAGTGATAGTGATTGTTTTAAGTTCCTCCCTCTCTTTTGCCCTTGATTTTCCACTATTATTGGGTTGCTTTTAGTATCTTCTACCGTGAAGACAGATACAAAATATTTGTTTAAAGTCTCTGCCATTTCCTTGTTTTCCATTATTATTTCCCCAGTCTCATCCTCTAAGGAACCAACATTTACTTTAGCTACTCTCTTCCTTTTTATATACTTGTAGAATCTCTTATTGTCTGTTTTTATATTTCTTGCTAATTTACTCTCATAATCTATTTTCTCCCTCTTTATTATTTTTTATTTATCCTTTGCTGGTTTCTAAAAAATTCCCAATCTTCTGGCCTACCACTATTCTTTGCAACATTGTATGCCTTTTATTTCAATTTGATACCATCCTTAACTTCCTTAGTTAGCCACAGATGGTTCATCCTTCTCGTAGTCTTTCTTTCTCACTGGAATATATCTTTGTTGAGAGTTATGAAATATCTCCTTAAAAGTCTGCCACTGCTTATCTACTGTCTTACCTTTTAATCTATTTTCCCAGTCCACTTTAGCCAACTCTGTCTTCATACCCTTGTAATTGCCTTTATTTAAGTTTACAACACTAGTTTCAGACCCAAGTTTCTCACCCTCAAACTGAATGTGAAATTCTATCATGTTATGATCACTCTTCCCTAGAGGATCATTTACTACGAGACCATTAATTAATCTTGTCTGTGTGGAGTTTGCACATTCTCCCCGTGTTTGCGTGGGTTTTCTCCGGGTGCTCCGGTTTCCTCCCACAGTCCAAAGATGTGCGGGTTAGGTTGATTGGCTATGATAAATTGACCCTTAGTGTTAGGGGGATTAAATACATGGGGTTACAGGGATAGGGTGGGATATGTGTTGGTGTAGGGGTTACGGGAATCGGGTGGGATATGTGTCAGTGCAGACTCGATGGGCCGAAATGGCCTCTATCTGCACTGTGGGGTTTCTGTGATTCTGTGATTCTGTGATTACACATTACCAAATCTAAAATAGCCTGTTCCCTGGTTGGTTCCACAACATATTGTTCTCAGAAACTGTCCCGAATACACTCTATGAACTCGTCCTCAAGGTTACCTTTGCCAATTTGATTTGTCAATCTATATGAAGATTAAAATCGCCCACGATTATTGCAGTACCTTTCTTACAAGCCCCATTATTTCTTGATTTATACTCTGTCCTACAGTGTAGCTACAGTTAGGAGGCCTATAGACCACTCCCACCAGTGACTTCTTTCCCTTATTATTTCTTATCTCCACCCAAACTGATTCTACATTTTAATCTTCCGAGCCAAGGTCATTTCTCACCACTGTACTGATCTCATCCTTTATTAACAGAGCTACCCCACCTCCTTTTCCTTTCTACCTATCCTTCCGACATGTCAAATAGCCCTGAATATTCAGTTCCCAGCCTTGGGCACCTTGCAACTACATATCTGTGATGGCTATCAGACCATAACCATTTAGTTCTAATTGTGCAATCAGTTATCTGTCTTGTTATGAATGCTGCATGCATTTAGATAAAGAGCCTTTAATTTTGTCTTTTTATCATTTTTCCCTACTCTGACCCTATTTGCTGGTGCACTCTTATGCTTGTACGCTCTGTCCCATCCTGTCACACCGGGCAAGTGGTGGAAGTATCAGTAGGAGAGCATTTTGGCGACAGTGACCATAATTCAGTGAAATTTAAGGTGGTCATGGAAAAAGACAAAGACGGCCCGGAAATAAGGGTTCTAAATTGGGGGAAGGCCGATTTTAATATGATAAGGCAGGATCTGGCCAAAGTGGACTGGGAGCAGCTACTTATAGGAAAATCCACATCAAAACAGTGGGAGACTTTCAGAAGGGAAATAGAGAGAGTACAACGCCAACATGTTCCTGTAAAGGTCAAGGGTGGGACCAACAAGCAAAGGGAACCTTGGATGACAAGGGAGATACAAAAATGCATTAGAAATAAAAGGGGGGCTTTTGGCAGTTACAAAAGACTAAAGACGGAAGAAGCCCTAGAGGAGTATAAAAAGTGCAGGGGCATACTTAAAAAAGAAATTAGGAGGGCGAGGAGGGGCCATGAAATAACACTGGCGAGCAAAATAAAGGAAAATCCTAAGATGTTTTATAAGTATATTAAGGGCAAGAGAATAACCAGGGAAAGGGTAGGGCCCATTAGGGACCAAAGTGGCAATCTGTGTGTAGAACCAGATGATGTAGGCGGGGTTTTAAATGAATTTTTTGCATCTGTGTTCACTATGGAGAAAGACGATGCAGACATAGAAATCGGGCAAGGGGATTGTGACATACTTGAACATATTAGCATCGAGAGGGAGGAGGTGCTAGCGGTTTTAGCAGGCCAAAAAGTGGATAAATCCCCAGGCCCGGACGAGATGTATCCCAGGCTGCTGTGGGAGGCAAAGGAGGAGATTGCAGGGGCTCTGACACAAATTTTCAGAACCTCTCTGGCCACAGGGGATGTACCAGAGGACTGGAGAACAGCTAATGTAGTACCATTATACAAGAAGGGTAGCAGGGATAAACCAGGGAATTACAGGCCAGTGAGCCTAACATCTGTGGTAGGGAAATTATTGGAAAAAATTCTGAGGGACAAAATTAGTCTCCACTTGGAGAGGCAAGGATTAATCGGGGATAGTCAGCATGGCTTTGTCAAGGGTAAATCATGTCTGACAAATCTGATTGAATTTTTCGAGGGGGTGACTAGGAAGGTGGATGAGGGAAATGCTGTGGATGTGGTTTACATGGACTTCAGTAAAGCTTTTGACAAAGTCCCGCATAGGAGACTGGTCAAGAAGGTAAGAGCCCATGGGATCCAGGGTGCCTTGGCGCGTTGGATCCTAAACTGGCTGAGTGGCAGGAGGCAGAGGGTGATGGTCGAAGGTTGCTTTTGTGACTGGAAGCCTGTGTCCAGTGGGGTACCTCAGGGATCGGTGCTGGGTCCCTTGTTGTTTGTGATCTACATAAATGATTTGGATGAGAATGTAAAAGGGATGATCAGTAAGTTTGCAGATGACACGAAAATTGGTGGGGTGGTAAATTGCAAGGGGGAAAGCCTCAGGCTACAGGACGATATAGACGGGTTGGTCAGATGGGCGGAAAAGTGGCAAATGGAATTTAACCCTGAAAAGTGCGAGGTGATGCATTTTGGACGGACAAATAAGGCAAGGGAATACACAATGAGTGGTAGGACCCTAGGAAGTACAGAGGGTCAGAGGGACCTCGGTGTACATGTACATAGATCTCTGAAGGCAGCGGAACAAGTAGATAAGGTGGTTAAAAAGGCATATGGGATACTTGCCTTCATTAGCCGAGGCATAGAATATAAGAGCAGGGAGGTTATGATGGAGCTGTACAAAACGCTGGTGAGGCCACAGCTGGAGTACTGTGTGCAGTTCTGGTCGCCTCACTATAGGAAGGATGTGATTGCTTTGGAGAGGGTGCAGAGAAGATTCACCAGGATGTTACCTGGGATGGAGCGCCTCAGCTATGAAGAAAGACTAAACAGGCTGGGGTTGTTTTCCTTGGAGCAGAGAAGGCTGAGGGGGGACCTGATTGAGGTGTACAAAATGATGAGGGGCATAGATAGGGTAGACAAAGAGGAACTTTTCCCCTTAGTAGGGGGGGCAATAACAAGGGGGCATAGATTCAGGGTAAGGGGCAGGAGATTTAGAGGGGATTTGAGGAGGAACTTTTTCACCCAGAGGGTGGTTGGAATGTGGAACTCACTGCCTAAAAGGGTGGTAGAGGCAGGAACCCTCACAACATTCAAGAAGCATGTGGATGAGCACTTGAAATGCCATTGCATACAAGGCTATGGACCAAATGCTGGAAAATGGGATTAGACTGGACAGGGATGGATGGGCGGCGCAGACACGATGGGCCGAAGGGCCTCTTTCTGTGCTGTAAAACTCTATGACTCGATGACTCTATGACCCTGGTTATCATTACCCCTATCGCTACCCTGCACTATTGCCTTCTCCTTTCTCTTTAACTTTCTAAGTTTCCCCTCACCTGAACCCTCCCACCACATGGGGCCGGTCCCCCCCCCCCAGTGTAAATGGGGCCATGTTCCTCTCAGTGTAAATGGGGCCATGTTCCTCTCAGTGTAAAAGGGGCCATGTTCCACTCAGTGTAAAAGGGGCCATGTTCCTCTCAGTGTAAATGGGGCCATGTTCCTCTCAGTGTAAAAGGGGCCATGTTCCACTCAGTGTAAAAGGGGCCATGTTCCTCTCAGTGTAAATGGGGCCATGTTCCTCTCAGTGTAAAAGGGGCCAGGTTCCACTCAGTGTAAAAGGGGCCATGTTCCTCTCAGTGTAAATGGGGCCATGCACCTCCCAGTGTAAATGGGGCCATGTTCCTCTCAGTGTAAATGGGGCCATGTTCCTCTCAGTGTAAATGGAGCAATGTTCCTCTCAGTGTAAAAGGGGCCATGTTCCTCTCAGTGTAAATGGGGCCATGTTCCCCTCAGTGTAAAAGGGGCCATGTTCCTCTCAGTGTAAATGGGGCCATGCACCTCCCAGTGTAAATGGGGCCATGTTCCTCTCAGTGTAAATGGAGCCATGTTTCTCTCAGTGTAAATGGAGTCATGTTCCTCTCAGTGTAAATGGGGACATTGTAGGAGTCGCTAAATTCCTATCTGAAGTACTAAGGTTGAGTCAGTCTGATAATTAAACGATGTTTAATGCAAACTGGTGGAAGTAACAATTAAAACGCAGGAGAACTAATCAACAGGTGTTTGCTCAAGGCTGGCTCCACGAGGACTGAGATCGAAAACTTCTCCGCCTGACGTCATGACGTTTCCCGCCGTTGGGAACGTCACGTGACCTGCGTGATGACGTCATCGCGTTTGGTCTACATCTTACTGAGACCGCGCTATTTACATACAGCAAACAAATACAGGTACCGATTCACTCTGTTAAAGGCAATTATGTACATCCATATAAGGGTCCCTTGGTGGCTCTGCCACATGCGCCCCCCCAGAATTGTCCTTAACAATGAAAGCCAATCAAAGAGGAGGTCGGACAAGCCTGTTCGAACTACTCCTATATTCCTGGAGAGGAAATTGCTGGGCAGTTGATGAGCTGGCAGGTGGAATGATCCGGTCTGACGTGGTAGCAGTGGGCAGCCGACCACGATGCGGTGGCTATGCCGTTTCGACTGGCTGTTCGAGGTCCAGGTGCGCGTGCTTGAGGCGGTCAATTGAAATGTGGTCGGGTTTGCCACCGATGTCGACCAAAAAACTCTTGGCACCTGCCTGCAATACTCGGAAAGGGCCCGTATAAGGAAGCTTGAGTGGACTGCGATGGGCATCATGACGAATAAAAACGAACTCAGCCTGCATTAACTCCGTTGGAATGTGGGATGCAGGAAAACCATGATGTGACGTCTGAATTGGCTTGAAAAACTGGGCTGCTTCCCGGTGGGCGTCGAGTTGGTCGGCTGCGGACCACGGCTTCGTTGGCGACGGCAGGAACTTGCCTGGCACCCGGAGTGGCTGGCCGTACACCAGTTCCGCGGCAGACGACTGCAGGTCTTCTTTTGGCGCCGTACGCAAACCAAGCATAACCCAAGGCAGCCTATCTACCCATGCGGCGCCCTGGAGGCTGGCTCTTAACGACGCCTTCAACGACCGATGAAAGTGCTCACATAACCCGTTTGCCTGCGGATGGTAGGCCGTGGTGCGATGGAGCTTGGTGCCCAAACCTAAAGCAACAGCGTTCCAAAGTTCGGACGAGAACGGTGGACCGCGGTCAGACGAAATATCCGTCGGGACACTGAAATGTGCAACCCATGAGGAAATAAAAGCCCTGGCGACGTCCGCGGAGGTAGTAGACGTCAGAGGAACCGCCTCTGGCCATCTTGTGGTGCGGTCGACCATGGTCAGGAGGTGTGTGAAACCGTGCGACGGCGGGAGTGGCCCAACGAGGTCGACGTTGACGTGGTCAAAATGGCGTTCCGGCACTTTGAAAGTGGCCAAAGGGGCTTTGACATGGCGTTATACTTTGGCTCTTTGGCAAACGACGCAGGTGTTAGCCCAGTCGCGGACATCCTTGCGCATCTCTCTCCAGACGAATTTGGATGCCAGTAACTTTTGAGACGCCTTCACGCCGGGATGTGAAAGTCTGTGTATGGCGTCAAAGACTTTCCGACGCCAGGAAAACGGAACGATCGGGCGGGGATCCCCCAAGGAAACGTCGCAGAGCAAGGAGGTGCCCGCCGAGTGGAAATGCACATCCGTTGGCTGGAGGCAAGAGGAGTCGGTACGGAATGCCTGAGTTTCTGGGTCGGCAGCCATGTGTGAATAATCTATTCCCAGCTGGACGGCTTGGACGGTCGCCCGCGAGAGGCAATCAGCTACCACGTTGTCCTTGCCGGCCACGTGCTGGATGTCGGTGGTGAACTCTGAAATAAAGGTGAGTTGTCGCTGCTGTTGAGCTGACCATGGTTCGGCAGTCTTGGCCATAGCAAACGTCAGCGGTTTGTGGTCCACAAACGCGGTGAAGTGGCGCCCTTCCAATAGAAAACGAAAATGGCGGATGGTCAGAAACAGCGGCAATAGCTCCCTGACGAACGTGCTGTACTTGCGCTCATTGCGTCGTAGTTGGCGACTAAAAAATGCTAGTGGTTGCCACGTGCCGTTGACCCACTGCTCTTGCACGGCTCCTATGGCGTAGTCAGAAGCGTCGGTCGTAAGAGCGATGGTGGCGCCAGGCAGTGGGTGTGCCAACATCGTCGCATTTGCGAGGGCGGCCATTGTGTCCCTGAAGGCGCAATCCATCTCAGGCGTCCAAACCACGGGTTCCTTTCCCGGCTTTCCTCTGAGGGCCTCGTAGAGTGGTTGCATGAGGTGCGCGGCCCTGGGAATAAAATGATGGTAAAAATTTACCATACCCAGGAACTCCTGGAGGGCCTTGACGGACTGCGGCCGCAGGAATGCTGCAATGGCCTCCACCTTTGACCGAAGTGGCATTGCCCCCTCCGAAGTGATACGGTGGCCCAAGAAGTCCAGCTGCTGTAGCCCGAACTGACATGTGGCCGGGTTGATTATCAGGCCAAGCTGATGGAGGAGGCGAAAGAGGACGCGCAGATAACCGATGTGTTCCTCTTTAGTGGCGCTGGCGATCAGGATATCATCGAGATAAACAAATAAAAACTTGAGATCCCACAGCACCGAATCCATTAGGCGCTGAAACGCCTGTGCCGCATTTTTGAGCCCGAATGGCATTCAGAGGAACTCAAAGAGGCTGAAGGGGGTAATGATTGCCGTCTTTTGGATATCCTGGGGGTGTACAGGCACTTGATGGTACCCACGGACGAGGTCGACCTTGGAAAAGATCAAGTTTCCCGCCAAATGTGCGGAGAAATCCTGAATGTGCGGTATGGGGTACCGATTGGGAGTCGTGACTTCATTAAGGCGTCGGTAGTCGCCGCAGGGCCGCCATCCGCCGCGGGTTTAAGGACGATATGGAGAGGCGAGGACCAGGGACTATTCGACCGGCGAATAATCCCCAACCGCTCCATTGCGGCGAACTCCGCCTTTGCGGCCGCGAGTTTGCTGGCTTCCAGCCGGCGAGCCCGTGCGTAAGCTGGGGAGCCGGTCATTGAAATGTGGTGCTCCACACCATGCTTGGCGGTCGTTGCAGAGAAGGTGGGCCTGGTTAGCTCTGGGAATTCCCCCAGAAGGTAGGTGAATTCGTTGGGCGCTGGCAAGGCGCAGGAGACTGTGTGGGGCGCGACCGAACTTGGAAAGCACGGGATGGAGTTGTACGTGGCGGCGTTGATCAGTCGACGATTCTTTAAATCTACCAACAAGCTGTTGGCGCATAAAAAGTCAGCGCCGAGGATCGCTTGCGAGATTTTGACGGTGATGAACTCCCATTGGAAATGTTAACCGCCGAAACACACCTGGGGCCCGCCGTTTCCCAAATGTACGAATGGCACCGCCGTTGGCGGCTTGTAGGGGAAAACCGCACCTCCCAGTCCGGATGTCGAGGACTGATGCGGGAAGGATGCTGCACTGCGCCCCTGTGTCGCATAAAAACCACCGGCCCGAGATGGAATCGGTGATATAGAGTAGCTTCCCGGAATCGCCAATCGCTATCGCAGCCGTGGGGCATACTGCAGGTTCGGTCTTCCTTTCGCGCAGTTGTTGCTGGTGTTTTTTGTTGCTTTGGGCGTGAAACCGCAGGGAGGACGGCAGCATCTGGCCTTCGCGCCGAAACGTGCGTGGTAATAACACATGCCGGATGGTGGAGGCGTCGGGGCAGGGTCCTTCAGGGAGGGATGCCTCGAGGTGGCGCAATGATGTTGCATGACCACGTAAATTGTATCAGCTTCGGCAGCCAGCGCCACACAATCCGCAGTTTCCGACCTTGCGAGGGCTGCCTGCACCTGCTCGGGCAATTGGCTCAGGAACAACTCCTGAAAGAGGAAACATTGCGGTTCGGAACCAAGGAGTGTGAGCATCTGGCTCATTAACTCCGAAGGCTTGGAGTCGCCTAACCCGGGCAGCGTGAGTAACCGTCGTGCGCCCTCTGCCTTCGTGAGGCCGAAAACCTGAATTAGCCGCGCCTTAAGGGTATCGCACTTGCTTTCGGCCCGGGGGTTTTCCAGCAGGCTGATGATCCTCGAAGCCGTGGAGCTGTCGAGTGCGGAGACCACGTAGAGGTAACGGGTCTGATCCGCCACGATGTTCCGAAGCACAAACTGAGCCTCCGCTTGCACAAACCAGGAGGTCGCTTGTTGTTCCCAAAACTGAGGGAGCTTCAAAGCCACTGCGTTCACTTCCATCGTGTCACTGTGTCTCGCTTCCTCCACGAAGATTGCCCGCGAAGATTCGAGGTCACCACTGTAGGAGTCGCTAAATTCCTATCTGAAGTACTGAGGTCGAGTCAGTCTGATAATTAAACAATGTTTAATGCAAACTGGTGGAAGTAACAATTAAAACGCAGGAGAACTAATCAACAGGTGTTTGCTCAAGGCTGGCTGCACGAGGACTGAGATCGAAAACTTCTCCGCCTGACATCATGACGTCATGACGTTTCCCGCCATTGGGAACACCACGTGACCTGCGTGATGACGTCATCGCGTTTGGTCTACATCTTACAGAGACCGCGCTATTTACATACAGCAAACAAATACAGGTACCGATTCACTCTGTTAAAGGCAATTATTACATCCATATAAGAGTCCCTTGGTGGCTCTGCCACAACATGTTCCTCTCAGTGTAAATGGGGCCATGTTCCTCTCAGCATAAATGAGGCCATGTTCCTCTCAGTGTAAATGGGGCCATGTTCCTCTCAGTGTAAATGGGGCCATGTTCCTCTCAGTGTAAATGGGGCCATATTCCCCTCAGTGTAAATGGGGCCATGTTCCTCTCAGTGTAAATGGGGCCGTGTTCCTCTCAGTGTAAATGGGGCCATGTTCCTCTCAGTGTAAATGGGGCCGTGTTCCTCTCAGTGTAAATGGGGCCATGTTCCTCTCAGTGTAAATGGGGCCATGTTCCTCTCAGTGTAAATGGGGCCATATTCCTCTCAGTGTAAATGGGGCCATGTTCCTCTCAGTGTAAATGCGGCCATGTTCCTCTCAGTGTAAATGGGGCCATGTTCCTCTCAGTGTAAATGGGGCCGTGTTCCTCTCAGTGTAAATGGGGCCATGTTCCCCTCAGTGTAAATGGGGCCATGTTCCTCTCAGTGTAAATGGGGCCATGTTCCTCTCAGTGTAAATAGGGCCATGTTCCTCTCAGTGTAAATGGGGCCATGTTCCCCTCAGTGTAAATGGGGCCATGTTCCTCTCAGTGTAAATGGGGCCGTGTTCCTCTCAGTGTAAATGGGGCCATGTTCCTCTCTGTAAATGGGGCCATGTTCCTCTCAGTGTAAATGGGGCCGTGTTCCTCTCAGTGTAAATGGGGCCGTGTTCCTCTCAGTGTAAATGGGGCCATGTTCCTCTCAGTGTAAATGGAGCCATGTTCCTCTCAGTGTAAATGGGGCCGTGTTCCTCTCAGTATCAATGGGGCCATGTTCCTCTCAGTATCAATGGGGCCATGTTCCTCTCAGTGTAAATGGGGCCATGTTCCTCTCTGTAAATGGGGCCATGTTCCTCTCAGTGTAAATGGGGCCGTGTTCCTCTCAGTGTAAATGGGGCCGTGTTCCTCTCAGTGTAAATGGGGCCATGTTCCTCTCAGTGTAAATGGGGCCATGTTCCTCTCAGTGTAAATGGGGCCATGTTCCTCTCAGTGTAAGTGGGGCCATGTTCCTCTCAGTGTAAATAGGGCCATGTTCCCCTCAGTGTAAATGGGGCCATGTTCCTCTCAGTGTAAATGGGGCCATGTTCCTCTCAGTGTAAGTGGGGCCATGTTCCTCTCAGTGTAAAAGGGGCCATGTTCCTCTCAGTGTAAATGGGGCCATGTTCCTCTCAGTGTAAGTGGGGCCATGTTCCTCTCAGTGTAAAAGGGGCCATGTTCCCCTCAGTGTAAATGGGGCCATGTTCCTCTCAGTGTAAATGGGGCCATGTTCCTCTCAGTGTAAGTGGGGCCATGTTCCTCTCAGTGTAAAAGGGGCCATGTTCCCCTCAGTGTAAATGGGGCCATGTTCCCCTCAGTGTAAATGGGGCCATGTTCCTCTCAGTGTAAATGGGGCCGTGTTCCTCTCAGTGTAACTGGGACCATGTTCCTCCCAGTGTAAATGGGGCCGTGTTCCTCTCAGTGTAAATGGGGCCATGTTCCTCTCAGTGTAAATGGGGCCATGTTCCTCTCAGTGTAAATGGGGCCATGTTCCTCTCAGTGTAAGTGGGGCCATGTTCCTCTCAGTGTAAAAGGGGCCATGTTCCCCTCAGTGTAAATGGGGCCATGTTCCCCTCAGTGTAAATGGGGCCATGTTCCTCTCAGTGTAAATGGGGCCGTGTTCCTCTCAGTGTAACTGGGACCATGTTCCTCCCAGTGTAAATGGGGCCATGTTCCTCTCAGTGTAAATGGGGCCATGTTCCTCTCAGTGTAAATGGAGCCATGTTCCTCTCAGTGTAAATGGGGCCATGTTCCTCTCAGTGTAAATGGGGCCATGTTCCTCCCAGTGTAAATGGGGCCATGTTCCTCTCAGTGTAAATGGGGCCGTGTTCCTCTCAGTGTAAATGGGACCATGTTCCTCTCAGTGTAAATGGGGCCATGTTCCTCTCAGTGTAAATGGGGCCATGTTCCTCCCAGTGTAAATGGGGCCATGTTCCTCTCAGTGTAAATGGGGCCGTGTTCCTCTCAGTGTAAATGGGACCATGTTCCTCTCAGTGTAAATGGGGCCGTGTTCCTCTCAGTGTAAATGGGACCATGTTCCTCCCAGTGTAAATGGGGCCATGTTCCTCTCAGTGTAAATGGAGCCATGTTCCTCTCAGTGTAAATGGGGCCATGTTCCTCTCAGTGTAAATGGAGCCATGTTCCCCTCAGTGTAAGTGGGGCCATGTTCCTCTCAGTGTAAATGGGGCCGTGTTCCTCTCAGTGTAAATGGGGCCATGTTCCTCTCAGTGTAAATGGGGCCATGTTCCTCTCAGTGTAAATGGAGCCATGTTCCTCTCAGTGTAAATGGGGCCGTGTTCCTCTCAGTGTAAATGGGGCCATGTTCCTCTCAGTGTAAATGGGGCCATGTTCCTCTCAGTGTAAATGGGGCCGTGTTCCTCTCAGTGTAAATGGGGCCATGTTCCTCTCAGTGTAAATGGGGCCGTGTTCCTCTCAGTGTAAATGGGGCCGTGTTCCTCTCAGTATCAATGGGGCCATGTTCCTCTCAGTGTAAATGGGGCCATGTTCCTCTCAGTGTAAATGGGGCCATGTTCCTCTCAGTGTAAATGGGGCCATGTTCCTCTCAGTGTAAATGGGGCCATGTTCCCCTCAGTGTAAATGGGGCCGTGTTCCTCTCAGTATCAATGGGGCCATGTTCCTCTCAGTGTAAATGGGGCCATGTTCCTCTCAGTGTAAATGGGGCCATGTTCCTCTCAGTGTAAATGGGGCCATGTTCCTCTCAGTGTAAATGGGGCCATGTTCCTCTCAGTGTAAATGGGGCCATGTTCCTCTCCGTGTAAATGGGGCCATGTTCCTCTCAGTGTAAATGGGGCCATGTTCCTCTCAGTGTAAATGGGGCCATTTTCCTCTCAGTGTAAATGGGGCCGTGTTCCTCTCTGTAAATGGGGCCATGTTCCTCTCAGTGTAAATGGGGCCATGTTCCTCTCAGTGTAAATGGGGCCATTTTCCTCTCAGTGTAAATGGGGCCATTTTCCTCTCAGTGTAAATGGGGCCGTGTTCCTCTATGTAAATGGGGCCATGTTCCTCTCAGTGTAAATGGGGCCATGTTCCTCTCAGTGTAAATGGGGCCATGTTCCTCTCAGTGTAAATGGGGCCATGTTCCTCTCAGTGTAAATGGGGCCATTTTCCTCTCAGTGTAAATGGGGCCATTTTCCTCTCAGTGTAAATGGGGCCGTGTTCCTCTCTGTAAATGGGGCCATGTTCCTCTCAGTGTAAATGGGGCCATGTTCCTCTCAGTGTAAATGGGGCCGTGTTCCTCTCAGTGTAAATGGGGCCATGTTCCTCTCTGTAAATGGGGCCATGTTCCTCTCAGTGTAAATGGGGCCATGTTCCTCTCAGTGTAAATGGGGCCATGTTCCTCTCAGTGTAAATGGGGCCATGTTCCTCTCAGTGTAAATGGGGCCATGTTCCTCTCAGTGTAAATGGGGCCATGTTCCTCTCAGTGTAAATGGGGCCATTTTCCTCTCAGTGTAAATGGGGCCATGTTCCTCTCTGTAAATGGGGCCATGTTCCTCTCAGTGTAAATGGGGCCATGTTCCTCTCAGTGTAAATGGGGCCATGTTCCTCTCAGTGTAAATGGGGCCATGTTCCTCTCAGTGTAAATGGGGCCATGTTCCTCTCAGTGTAAATGGGGCCATGTTCCTCTCAGTGTAAATGGGGCCATGTTCCTCTCAGTGTAAATGGGGCCATGTTCCTCTCAGTGTAAATGGGGCCATGTTCCTCTCAGTGTAAATGGGGCCATGTTCCTCTCAGTGTAAATGGGGCCATGTTCCTCTCAGTGTAAATGGGGCCATGTTCCTCTCAGTGTAAATGGGGCCATGTTCCTCTCAGTGTAAATGGGGCCATGTCCCTCTCAGTGTAAATGGGGCCATGTTCCTCTCAGTGTAAATGGGGCCGTGTTCCTCTCAGTGTAAATGGGGCCGTGTTCCTCTCAGTGTAAATGGGGCCGTGTTCCTCTCTGCAAATGGGGCCTTGTTCCTCTCAGTGTAAATGGGGCCGTGTTCCTCTCAGTGTAAATGGGGCCATGTTCCTCTCAGTGTAAATGGGGCCATGTTCCTCTCAGTGTAAATGGGGCCATGTTCCTCTCAGTGTAAATGGGGCCATGTTCCTCTCAGTGTAAATGGGGCCATGTTCCTCTCAGTGTAAATGGGGCCATGTTCCTCTCAGTATGAATGGGGCCATGTTCCTCTCAGTGTAAATGGGGCCATGTTCCTCTCTGTAAATGGGGCCATGTTCCTCTCAGTGTAAATGGGGCCGTGTTCCTCTCAGTGTAAATGGGGCCATGTTCCTCTCAGTGTAAATGGGGCCATGTTCCTCTCAGTGTAAATGGGGCCATGTTCCTCTCTGTAAATGGGGCCATGTTCCTCTCAGTGTAAATGGGGCCATGTTCCTCTCTGTAAATGGGGCCATGTTCCTCTCAGTGTAAATGGGGCCGTGTTCCTCTCAGTGTAAATGTGGCCATGTTCCTCTCAGTGTAAATGGGGCGATGTTCCTCTCAGTGTAAATGGGGCCATGTTCCTCTCAGTGTAAATGGGGCCATGTTCCTCTCAGTGTAAATGGAGCCGTGTTCCTCTCAGTGTAAATGGGGCCATGTTCCTCTTAGTGTAAATGGGGCCATGTTCCTCTCAGTGTAAGTGGGGCCATGTTCCTCTCAGTGTAAAAGGGGCCATGTTCCTCTCAGTGTAAATGGGGCCATGTTCCTCTCAGTGTAAGTGGGGCCATGTTCCTCTCAGTGTAAAAGGGGCCATGTTCCCCTCAGTGTAAATGGGGCCATGTTCCTCTCAGTGTAAATGGGGCCATGTTCCTCTCAGTGTCAATGGGACCATGTTCCTCCCAGTGTAAATGAGGCCATGTTCCTCTCAGTGTAAATGGGGCCATGTTCCTCTCAGTGTAAATGGGGCCATGTTCCTCTCAGTGTAAATGGGGCCATGTTCCTCTCAGTGTAAATGGGGCCATGTTCCTCTCAGTGTAAATGGGGCCATGTTCCTCTCAGTGTAAATGGGGCCGTGTTCCTCTCAGTGTAAATGGGGCCATGTTCCTCTCTGTAAATGGGGCCATGTTCCTCTCAGTGTAAATGGGGCCATGTTCCTCTCAGTGTAAATGGGGCCATGTTCCTCTCAGTGTAAATGGGGCCATGTTCCTCTCAGTGTAAATGGGGCCATGTTCCTCTCAGTGTAAATGGGGCCATTTTCCTCTCAGTGTAAATGGGGCCATGTTCCTCTCTGTAAATGGGGCCATGTTCCTCTCAGTGTAAATGGGGCCATGTTCCTCTCAGTGTAAATGGGGCCATGTTCCTCTCAGTGTAAATGGGGCCATGTTCCTCTCAGTGTAAATGGGGCCATGTTCCTCTCAGTGTAAATGGGGCCATGTTCCTCTCAGTGTAAATGGGGCCATGTTCCTCTCAGTGTAAATGGGGCCATGTTCCTCTCAGTGTAAATGGGGCCATGTTCCTCTCAGTGTAAATGGGGCCATGTTCCTCTCAGTGTAAATGGGGCCATGTTCCTCTCAGTGTAAATGGGGCCATGTTCCTCTCAGTGTAAATGGGGCCATGTTCCTCTCAGTGTAAATGGGGCCATGTTCCTCTCAGTGTAAATGGGGCCATGTTCCTCTCAGTGTAAATGGGGCCATGTCCCTCTCAGTGTAAATGGGGCCATGTTCCTCTCAGTGTAAATGGGGCCGTGTTCCTCTCAGTGTAAATGGGGCCATGTTCCTCTCAGTGTAAATGGGGCCGTGTTCCTCTCTGCAAATGGGGCCTTGTTCCTCTCAGTGTAAATGGGGCCGTGTTCCTCTCAGTGTAAATGGGGCCATGTTCCTCTCAGTGTAAATGGGGCCATGTTCCTCTCAGTGTAAATGGGGCCATGTTCCTCTCAGTGTAAATGGGGCCATGTTCCTCTCAGTGTAAATGGGGCCATGTTCCTCTCAGTGTAAATGGGGCCATGTTCCTCTCAGTATCAATGGGGCCATGTTCCTCCCAGTGTAAATGGGGCCATGTTCCTCTCTGTAAATGGGGCCATGTTCCTCTCAGTGTAAATGGGGCCATGTTCCTCTCAGTGTAAATGGGGCCGTGTTCCTCTCAGTGTAAATGGGGCCATGTTCCTCTCAGTGTAAATGGGGCCGTGTTCCTCTCTGCAAATGGGGCCTTGTTCCTCTCAGTGTAAATGGGGCCGTGTTCCTCTCAGTGTAAATGGGGCCATGTTCCTCTCAGTGTAAATGGGGCCATGTTCCTCTCAGTGTAAATGGGGCCATGTTCCTCTCAGTGTAAATGGGGCCATGTTCCTCTCAGTGTAAATGGGGCCATGTTCCTCTCAGTGTAAATGGGGCCATGTTCCTCTCAGTATCAATGGGGCCATGTTCCTCCCAGTGTAAATGGGGCCATGTTCCTCTCTGTAAATGGGGCCATGTTCCTCTCAGTGTAAATGGGGCCGTGTTCCTCTCAGTGTAAATGGGGCCATGTTCCTCTCAGTGTAAATGGGGCCATGTTCCTCTCAGTGTAAATGGGGCCATGTTCCTCTCTGTAAATGGGGCCATGTTCCTCTCAGTGTAAATGGGGCCATGTTCCTCTCTGTAAATGGGGCCATGTTCCTCTCAGTGTAAATGGGGCCGTGTTCCTCTCAGTGTAAATGTGGCCATGTTCCTCTCAGTGTAAATGGGGCGATGTTCCTCTCAGTGTAAATGGGGCCATGTTCCTCTCAGTGTAAATGGGGCCATGTTCCTCTCAGTGTAAATGGAGCCGTGTTCCTCTCAGTGTAAATGGGGCCATGTTCCTCTTAGTGTAAATGGGGCCATGTTCCTCTCAGTGTAAGTGGGGCCATGTTCCTCTCAGTGTAAAAGGGGCCATGTTCCTCTCAGTGTAAATGGGGCCATGTTCCTCTCAGTGTAAGTGGGGCCATGTTCCTCTCTGTGTAAATGGGGCCATCTTCCTCTCAGTGTAAATGGGGCCATGTTCCTCTCAGTGTAAATGGGGCCATGTTCCTCTCAGTGTAAGTGGGGCCATGTTCCTCTCAGTGTAAATGGGGCCATCTTCCTCTCAGTGTAAATGGGGCCATGTTCCTCTCAGTGTAAATGGGGCCATGTTCCTCTCAGTGTAAAAGGGGCCATGTTCCCCTCAGTGTAAATGGGGCCATGTTCCTCTCAGTGTAAATGGGGCCATGTTCCTCTCAGTGTAAATGGGACCATGTTCCTCCCAGTGTAAATGAGGCCATGTTCCTCTCAGTGTAAATGGGGCCATGTTCCTCTCAGTGTAAATGGGGCCATGTTCCTCTCAGTGTAAATGGGGCCATGTTCCTCTCAGTGTAAATGGGGCCATGTTCCCCTCAGTGTAAATGGGGCCATGTTCCTCTCAGTGTAAATGGGGCCATGTTCCTCTCAGTGTAAATGGGGCCATGTTCCTCTCAGTGTAAATGGGGCCATGTTCCTCTCAGTGTAAATGGGGCCATGTTCCTCTCAGTGTAAATGGGGCCATGTTCCTCTCAGTGTAAATGGGGCCATGTTCCCCTCAGTGTAAATGGGGCCATGTTCCTCTCAGTGTAAATGGGGCCATGTTCCTCTCAGTGTAAATGGGGCCATGTTCCTCTCAGTGTAAATGGGGCCGTGTTCCTCTCAGTGTAAATGGGACCATGTTCCTCCCAGTGTAAATGGGGCCGTGTTCCTTTCAGTGTAAATGGGGCCGTGTTCCTCTCAGTATCAATGGGGCCATGTTCCTCTCAGTGTAAATGGGGCCATGTTCCCCTCAGTGTAAATGGGGCCATGTTCCCCTCAGTGTAAATGGGGCCGTGTTCCTCTCAATGTAAATGGGGCCGTGTTCCTCTCAGTGTAAATGGGGCCGTGTTCCTCTCAGTGTAAATGGGGCCATGTTCCTCTCCGTGTAAATGGGGCCATGTTCCTCTCAGTGTAAATGGGGCCATGTTCCTCTCCGTGTAAATGGGGCCATGTTCCTCTCAGTGTAAATGGGGCCGTGTTCCTCTCAGTGTAAATGGGGCCATGTTCCTCTCAGTGTAAATGGGGCCATTTTCCTCTCAGTGTAAATGGGGCCGTGTTCCTCTCTGTAAATGGGGCCATGTTCCTCTCAGTGTAAGTGGGGCCATGTTCCTCTCAGTGTAAAAGGGGCCATGTTCCTCTCAGTGTAAAAGGGGCCATGTTCCTCTCAGTGTAAATGGGGCCATGTTCCTCTCAGTGTAAGTGGGGCCATGTTCCTCTCTGTGTAAATGGGGCCATCTTCCTCTCAGTGTAAATGGGGCCATGTTCCTCTCAGTGTAAATGGGGCCATGTTCCTCTCAGTGTAAGTGGGGCCATGTTCCTCTCAGTGTAAATGGGGCCATCTTCCTCTCAGTGTAAATGGGGCCATGTTCCTCTCAGTGTAAATGGGGCCATGTTCCTCTCAGTGTAAAAGGGGCCATGTTCCCCTCAGTGTAAATGGGGCCATGTTCCTCTCAGTGTAAATGGGGCCATGTTCCTCTCAGTGTAAATGGGACCATGTTCCTCCCAGTGTAAATGAGGCCATGTTCCTCTCAGTGTAAATGGGGCCATGTTCCTCTCAGTGTAAATGGGGCCATGTTCCTCTCAGTGTAAATGGGGCCATGTTCCTCTCAGTGTAAATGGGGCCATGTTCCCCTCAGTGTAAATGGGGCCATGTTCCTCTCAGTGTAAATGGGGCCATGTTCCTCTCAGTGTAAATGGGGCCATGTTCCTCTCAGTGTAAATGGGGCCATGTTCCTCTCAGTGTAAATGGGGCCATGTTCCTCTCAGTGTAAATGGGGCCATGTTCCTCTCAGTGTAAATGGGGCCATGTTCCCCTCAGTGTAAATGGGGCCATGTTCCTCTCAGTGTAAATGGGGCCATGTTCCTCTCAGTGTAAATGGGGCCATGTTCCTCTCAGTGTAAATGGGGCCGTGTTCCTCTCAGTGTAAATGGGACCATGTTCCTCCCAGTGTAAATGGGGCCGTGTTCCTTTCAGTGTAAATGGGGCCGTGTTCCTCTCAGTATCAATGGGGCCATGTTCCTCTCAGTGTAAATGGGGCCATGTTCCCCTCAGTGTAAATGGGGCCATGTTCCCCTCAGTGTAAATGGGGCCGTGTTCCTCTCAATGTAAATGGGGCCGTGTTCCTCTCAGTGTAAATGGGGCCGTGTTCCTCTCAGTGTAAATGGGGCCATGTTCCTCTCCGTGTAAATGGGGCCATGTTCCTCTCAGTGTAAATGGGGCCATGTTCCTCTCCGTGTAAATGGGGCCATGTTCCTCTCAGTGTAAATGGGGCCGTGTTCCTCTCAGTGTAAATGGGGCCATGTTCCTCTCAGTGTAAATGGGGCCATTTTCCTCTCAGTGTAAATGGGGCCGTGTTCCTCTCTGTAAATGGGGCCATGTTCCTCTCAGTGTAAATGGGGCCATGTTCCTCTCAGTGTAAATGGGGCCATTTTCCTCTCAGTGTAAATGGGGCCATTTTCCTCTCAGTGTAAATGGGGCCGTGTTCCTCTCTGTAAATGGGGCCATGTTCCTCTCAGTGTAAATGGGGCCATGTTCCTCTCAGTGTAAATGGGGCCATGTTCCTCTCAGTGTAAATGGGGCCATGTTCCTCTCAGTGTAAATGGGGCCATTTTCCTCTCAGTGTAAATGGGGCCATTTTCCTCTCAGTGTAAATGGGGCCGTGTTCCTCTCTGTAAATGGGGCCATGTTCCTCTCAGTGCAAATGGGGCCATGTTCCTCTCAGTGTAAATGGGGCCGTGTTCCTCTCAGTGTAAATGGGGCCATGTTCCTCTCTGTAAATGGGGCCATGTTCCTCTCAGTGTATATGGGGCCATGTTCCTCTCAGTGTAAATGGGGCCATGTTCCTCTCAGTGTAAATGGGGCCATGTTCCTCTCAGTGTAAATGGGGCCATTTTCCTCTCAGTGTAAATGGGGCCATTTTCCTCTCAGTGTAAATGGGGCCATGTTCCTCTCTGTAAATGGGGCCATGTTCCTCTCAGTGTAAATGGGGCCATGTTCCTCTCAGTGTAAATGGGGCCATGTTCCTCTCAGTGTAAATGGGGCCATGTTCCTCTCAGTGTAAATGGGGCCATGTTCCTCTCAGTGTAAATGGGGCCATGTTCCTCTCAGTGTAAATGGGGCCATGTTCCTCTCAGTGTAAATGGGGCCATGTTCCTCTCAGTGTAAATGGGGCCATGTTCCTCTCAGTGTAAATGGGGCCGTGTTCCTCTCTGCAAATGGGGCCTTGTTCCTCTCAGTGTAAATGGGGCCGTGTTCCTCTCAGTGTAAATGGGGCCATGTTCCTCTCAGTGTAAAAGGGGCCATGTTCCTCTCAGTGTAAATGGGGCCATGTTCCTCTCAGTGTAAATGGGGCCATGTTCCTCTCAGTGTAAATGGGGCCATGTTCCTCTCAGTGTAAATGGGGCCATGTTCCTCTCAGTGTAAATAGGGCCATGTTCCTCTCAGTGTAAATGGGGCCATGTTCCTCTCTGTAAATGGGGCCATGTTCCTCTCAGTGTAAATGGGGCCGTGTTCCTCTCAGTGTAAATGGGGCCATGTTCCTCTCAGTGTAAATGGGGCCATGTTCCTCTCAGTGTAAATGGGACCATGTTCCTCTCAGTGTAAATGGGGCCGTGTTCCTCTCTGTAAATGGGGCCGTGTTCCTCTCAGTGTAAATGGGGCCGTGTTCCTCTCAGTGTAAATGGGACCGTGTTCCTCTCGGTGTAAATGGGGCCATGTTCCTCTCAGTGTAAATGGGACCGTGTTCCTCTCAGTGTAAATGGGGCCGTGTTCCTCTCAGTGTAAATGGGACCGTGTTCCTCTCGGTGTAAATGGGGCCATGTTCCTCTCAGTGTAAATGGGGCCATGTTCCTCTCTGTAAATGGGGCCATCTTCCTCTCCGTGTAAATGGGGCCATGTTCCTCTCCGTGTAAATGGGGCCATGTTCCTCTCCGTGTAAATGGGGCCATGTTCCTCTCCGTGTAAATGGGGCCATGTTCCTCTCAGTGTAAATGGGGCCATGTTCCTCTCAGTGTAAATGAGGCCATGTTCCTCTCAGTGTAAATGGGGCCATGTTCCTCTCCGTGTAAATGGGGCCATGTTCCCCTCAGTGTAAATGGGGCCATGTTCCTCTCCGTGTAAATGGGGCCATGTTCCTCTCCGTGTAAATGGGGCCATGTTCCTCTCAGTGTAAATGGGGCCATGTTCCTCTCAGTGTAAATGGGGCCATGTTCCTCTCAGTGTAAATGGGGCCATGTTCCTCTCAGTGTAAATAGGGCCATGTTCCTCTCAGTGTAAATGGGGCCATGTTCCTCTCAGTGTAAATGGGGCCATGTTCCTCTCCGTGTTAATGGGGCCATGTTCCTCTCAGTGTAAATGGGGCCATGTTCCTCTCAGTGTAAATGGGGCCATGTTCCTCTCAGTGTAAATGGGGCCGTGTTCCTCTCAGTGTAAATGGGGCCCTGTACCTCTCAGTGTAAATGGGGCCATGTTCCTCTCAGTGTAAATGGGGCCATGTTCCCCTCAGTGTAAATGGGGCCATGTTCCTCTCTGTAAATGGGGCCATGTTCCTCTCAGTGTAAATGGGGCCATGTTCCTCTCCGTGTAAATGGGGCCATGTTCCTCTCCGTGTAAATAGGGCCATGTTCCCCTCAGTGTAAATGGGGCCATGTTCCTCTCTGTAAATGAGGCCATGTTCCTCTCAGTGTAAATGGAGCCATGTTCCCCTCAGTGTAAATGGGGCCATGTTCCTCTCAGTGTAAATGAGGCCATGTTCCTCTCTGTGTAAATGGGGCCATGTTCCTCTCCGTGTAAATAGGGCCATGTTCCCCTCAGTGTAAATGGGACCATGTTCCTCTCAGTGTAAATGGGGCCATGTTCCTCTCAGTGTAAATGGGGCCATGTTCATTTCAGTGTAAATGAGGCCGTGTTCCTCTCGGTGTAAATGGGGCCATTTTCCTCCAGTGTAAATGGGGCCGTGTGCCTCTCGGTGTAAATGGGGCCGTGTTCCCCTCACTGTAAATGGTGCCATGTTCCTCTCCGTGTAAATAGGGCCATGTTCCTCTCAGTGTAAATGGGGCCATGTTCCTCTCGGTGTAAATGGGGCCATTTTCCTCCAGTGTAAATGGGGCCATGTTCCTCTCAGTGTAAATGGGGCCGTGTTCCTCTCAGTGTAAATGGGGCCATGTTCCTCTCAGTGTAAATGGGGCCATGTTCCTCTCAGTGTAAATGGAGCCATGTTCCTCTCAGTGTAAATGGAGCCATGTTCCTCTCCGTGTAAATGGGGCCATGTTCCTCTCAGTGAAAATGGGGCCATGTTCCTCTCTGTAAATGGGGCCATCTTCCTCTCCGTGTAAATGGGGCCATGTTCCTCTCCGTGTAAATGGGGCCATGTTCCTCTCCGTGTAAATGGGGCCATGTTCCTCTCAGTGTAAATGGGGCCATGTTCCTCTCAGTGTAAATGGGGCCATGTTCCTCTCAGTTTAAATGAGGCCATGTTCCTCTCAGTGTAAATGGGGCCATGTTCCTCTCCGTGTAAATGGGGCCATGTTCCTCTCCGTGTAAATGGGGCCATGTTCCTCTCCGTGTAAATGGGGCCATGTTCCTCTCAGTGTAAATGGGACCATGTTCCTCCCAGTGTAAATGAGGCCATGTTCCCCTCAGTGTAAATGGGGCCATGTTCCTCTCAGTGTAAATGGGGCCATGTTCCTCTCAGTGTAAATGGGGCCATGTTCCTCTCAGTGTAAATAGGGCCATGTTCCTCTCAGTGTAAATGGGGCCATGTTCCTCTCAGTGTAAATGGGGCCATGTTCCTCTCAGTGTAAATGGGGCCATGTTCCTCCCAGTGTAAATGGGGCCGTGTTCCTCTCAGTGTAAATGGGGCCATGTTCCTCTCAGTGTAAATGGGGCCGTGTTCCTCCCAGTGTAAATGGGGCCATGTTCCTCTCAGTGTAAATGAGGCCATGTTCCTCTCAGTGTAAATGGAGCCATGTTCCTCTCAGTGTAAATGGGGCCATGTTCCTCTCAGTGTAAATGGGGCCATGTTCCTCCCAGTGTAAATGGGGCCATGTTCCTCTCAGTGTAAATGGGGCCGTGTTCCTCTCAGTGTAAATGGGACCATGTTCCTCTCAGTGTAAATGGGGCCGTGTTCCCCTCACTGTAAATGGGGCCATGTTCCTCTCCGTGTAAATGGGGCCATGTTCCTCTCAGTGTAAATGGGGCCATGTTCCTCTCAGTGTAAATGGGGCCATGTTCCTCTCTGTAAATGGGGCCATGTTCCTCTCAGTGTAAATGGGGCCGTGTTCCTCTCAGTGTAAATGGGGCCATGTTCCTCTCCGTGTAAATGGGGCCATGTTCCTCTCCGTGTAAATGGGGCCATGTTCCTCTCAGTGTAAATGGGGCCGTGTTCCTCTCTGTAAATGGGGCCGTGTTCCTCTCAGTGTAAATGGGACCGTGTTCCTCTCAGTGTAAATGGGACCGTGTTCCTCTCGGTGTAAATGGGGCTGTGTTCCTCTCAGTGTAAATGGGGCCATGTTCTTCTCCGTGTAAATGGGGCCATGTTCCTCTCAGTGTAAATGGGGTCGTGTTCCTCTCAGTGTAAATGGGGCCCTGTACCTCTCAGTGTAAATGGGGCCATGTTCCTCTCAGTGTAAATGGGGCCATGTTCCCCTCAGTGTAAATGGGGCCATGTTCCTCTCTGTAAATGGGGCCATGTTCCTCTCAGTGTAAATGAGGCCATGTTCCTCTCCGTGTAAATGGGGCCATGTTCCTCTCCGTGTAAATAGGGCCATGTTCCCCTCAGTGTAAATGGGGCCATGTTCCTCTCTGTAAATGAGGCCATGTTCCTCTCAGTGTAAATGGAGCCATGTTCCCCTCAGTGAAAATGGGGCCATGTTCCTCTCAGTGTAAATGGGGCCATGTTCCTCTCCGTGTAAATGGGGCCATGTTCCTCTCAGTGTAAATGGGGCCATGTTCCTCTCAGTGTAAATGGGGCCATGTTCCTCTCAGTGTAAATGGGGCCATGTTCCCCTCAGTGTAAATGGGGCCATGTTCCTCTCAGTGTAAATGGGACCATGTTCCTCTCAGTGTAAATGGGGCCATGTTCCTTTCAGTGTAAATGAGGCCGTGTTCCTCTCGGTGTAAATGGGGCCATGTTCCTTTCAGTGTAAATGAGGCCGTCTTCCTCTCAGTGTAAATGGGGCCATGTTCCTCTCAGTGTAAATGGGGCCATGTTCCCCTCAGTGTAAATGGGGCCATGTTCCTCTCAGTGTAAATGGGACCATGTTCCTCTCAGTGTAAATGGGGCCATGTTCCTTTCAGTGTAAATGAGGCCGTGTTCCTCTCGGTGTAAATGGGGCCATTTTCCTCCAGTGTAAATGGGGCCATGTTCCTCTCAGTGTAAATGGGGCCGTGTTCCCCTCACTGTAAATGGGGCCATGTTCCTCTCAGTGTAAATGGGGCCATGTTCCTCTCGGTGTAAATGGGGCCATTTTCCTCCAGTGTAAATGGGGCCATGTTCCTCTCAGTGTAAATGGGGCCATGTTCCTCTCGGTGTAAATGGGGCCATTTTCCTCCAGTGTAAATGGGGCCGTGTTCCTCTCTGTAAATGGGGCCATGTTCCTCTCAGTGTAAATGGGGCCATGTTCCTCTCAGTGTAAATGGAGCCATGTTCCTCTCCGTGTAAATGGGGCCGTGTTCCTCTCAGTGTAAATGGGGCCATGTTCCTCTCAGTGTAAATGGGGCCATGTTCCTCTCAGTGTAAAAGGGGCCATGTTCCTCTCTGTAAATGGGGCCATCTTCCTCTCCGTGTAAATGGGGCCATGTTCCTCTCCGTGTAAATGGGGCCATGTTCCTCTCCGTGTAAATGGGGCCATGTTCCTCTCAGTGTAAATGGGGCCATGTTCCTCTCAGTGTAAATGGGGCCATGTTCCTCTCAGTGTAAATGAGGCCATGTTCCTCTCAGTGTAAATGGGGCCATGTTCCTCTCCGTGTAAATGGGGCCATGTTCCTCTCCGTGTAAATGGGGCCATGTTCCTCTCCGTGTAAATGGGGCCATGTTCCTCTCAGTGTAAATGGGGCCATGTTCCTCTCAGTGTAAATGGGGCCATGTTCCTCTCAGTGTAAATGGGGCCATGTTCCTCTCAGTGTAAATAGGGCCATGTTCCTCTCAGTGTAAATGGGACCATGTTCCTCCCAGTGTAAATGGGGCCGTGTTCCTCTCAGTGTAAATGGGGCCATGTTCCTCTCAGTGTAAATGGGACCATGTTCCTCCCAGTGTAAATGGGGCCGTGTTCCTCTCAGTGTAAATGGGGCCATGTTCCTCTCAGTGTAAATGGGGCCGTGTTCCTCCCAGTGTAAATGGGGCCATGTTCCTCTCAGTGTAAATGGGGCCATGTTCCTCTCAGTGTAAATGGAGCCATGTTCCTCTCAGTGTAAATGGGGCCATGTTCCTCTCAGTGTAAATGGGGCCATGTTCCTCCCAGTGTAAATGGGGCCATGTTCCTCTCAGTGTAAATGGGGCCGTGTTCCTCTCAGTGTAAATGGGACCATGTTCCTCCCACTGTAAATGGGGCCGTGTTCCTCTCAGTGTAAATGGGACCATGTTCCTCCCACTGTAAATGGGGCCATGTTCCTCTCAGTGTAAATGGAGCCATGTTCCTCTCAGTGTAAATGGGGCCGTGTTCCTCTCAGTGTAAATGGGGCCATGTTCCTCTCAGTGTAAATGGGGCCGTGTTCCTCTCAGTGTCAATGGGGCCATGTTCCTCTCAGTGTAAATAGGGCCGTGTTCCTCTCAGTGTAAATGGGGCCATGTTCCTCTCAGTGTAAATGGGGCCATGTTCCTCTCAGTGTAAATGGGGCCATGTTCCTCTCAGTGTAAATGGGGCCATGTTCCCCTCAGTGTAAATGGGGCCGTGTTCCTCTCAGTGTAAATGGGGCCATGTTCCTCTCAGTGTAAATGGGGCCATGTTCCCCTCAGTGTAACTGGGGCCATGTTCCGCTCAGTGTAAATGGGGCCATGTTCCCCTCAGTGTAAATGGGGCCATGTTCCCCTCAGTGTAAATGGGGCCATGTTCCGCTCAGTGTAAATGGGGCCATGTTCCTCTCAGTGTTAATGGGGCCATGTTCCTCTCAGTGTAAATGGGGCCGTGTTCCCCTGAGTGTAAATGGGGCCATGTTCCCCTCAGTGTAAATGAGGCCATGTTCCTCTCAGTGTAAATGGAGCCATGTTCCTCTCAGTGTAAATGGGACCATGTTCCTCCCAGTGTAAATGGGGCATGTTCCTCTCAGTGTAAATGGGGCCATGTTCCTCTCAGTGTAAATGGGACCATGTTCCTCCCAGTGTAAATGAGGCCATGTTCCTCTCAGTGTAAATGGGGCCATGTTCCTCTCAGTGTAAATGGGGCCATGTTCCTCTCAGTGTAAATGGGGCCATGTTCCTCTCAGTGTAAATGGGACCATGTTCCTCCCAGTGTAAATGAGGCCATGTTCCTCTCAGTGTAAATGGGGCCATGTTCCTCTCAGTGTAAATGGGGCCATGTTCCTCTCAGTGTTAATGGGGCCATGTTCCTCTCAGTGTAAATGGGGCCGTGTTCCCCTCAGTGTAAATGGGGCCATGTTCCCCTCAGTGTAAATGAGGCCATGTTCCTCTCAGTGTAAATGGAGCCATGTTCCTCTCAGTGTAAATGGGACCATGTTCCTCCCAGTGTAAATGGGGCATGTTCCTCTCAGTGTAAATGGGGCCATGTTCCTCTCAGTGTAAATGGGACCATGTTCCTCCCAGTGTAAATGAGGCCATGTTCCTCTCAGTGTAAATGGGGCCATGTTCCTCTCAGTGTAAATGGGGCCATGTTCCTCTCAGTGTAAATGGGGCCATGTTCCTCTCAGTGTAAATGGGACCATGTTCCTCCCAGTGTAAATGAGGCCATGTTCCTCTCAGTGTAAATGGGGCCATGTTCCTCTCAGTGTAAATGGGGCCATGTTCCTCTCAGTGTAAATGGGGCCATGTTCCTCTCAGTGTAAATGGGGCCATGTTCCTCTCAGTGTAAATGGGGCCGTGTTCCTCTCAGTGTAAATGGGACCATGTTCCTCCCAGTGTAAATGGGGCCATGTTCCTCTCAGTGTAAATGGAGCCATGTTCCTCTCAGTGTAAATGGGGCCGTGTTCCTCTCAGTGTAAATGGGGCCATGTTCCTCTCAGTGTAAATGGGGCCGTGTTCCTCTCAGTGTAAATGGGGCCATGTTCCTCTCAGTGTAAATGGGGCCATGTTCCTCTCAGTGTAAATGGGCCATGTTCCTCTCAGTGTAAATGGGGCCGTGTTCCTCTCAGTGTAAATGGGGCCATGTTCCTCTCAGTGTAAATGGGGCCGTGTTCCTCTCAGTGTAAATGGGGCCGTGTTCCTCTCAGTGTAAATGGGGCCATGTTCCTCTCAGTATCAATGGGGCCATGTTCCTCTCAGTGTAAATGGGGCCATGTTCCCCTCAGTGTAAATGGGGCCATGTTCCCCTCAGTGTAAATGGGGCCATGTTCCTCTCAGTGTAAATGGGGCCATGTTCCTCTCAGTGTAAATGGGGCCGTCTTCCTCTCGGTTTAAATGGGGCCATGTTCCTCTCAGTGTAAATGGGGCCATGTTCCCCTCAGTGTAAATGGGGCCATGTTCCTCTCAGTGTAAATGTGGCCATGCTCCTCTCAGTGTAAATGGGGCCATGTTCCTCTCAGTGTAAATGGGGCCATGTTCCCCTCAGTGTAAATGGGGCCGTGTTCCTCTCAGTGTAAATGGGGCCATGTTCCTCTCAGTGTAAATGGGGCCATGTTCCCCTCAGTGTAAATGGGGCCATGTTCCCCTCAGTGTAAATGGGGCCATGTTCCCCTCAGTGTAAATGGGGCCATGTTCCCCTCAGTGTAAATGGGGCCATGTTCCTCTCAGTGTAAATGGGGCCATGTTCCTCTCAGTGTAAATGGGGCCATGTTCCTCTCAGTGTAAATGGGGCCATGTTCCTCTCAGTGTAAATGGGGCTATGTTCCCCTCAGTGTAAATGGGGCCGTGTTCCTCTCAGTGTAAATGGGGCCATGTTCCTCTCAGTGTAAATGGGGCCATGTTCCCCTCAGTGTAAATGGCGCCATGTTCCCCTCAGTGTAAATGGGGCCATGTTCCCCTCAGTGTAAATGGGGCCATGTTCCTCTCAGTGTAAATGGGGCCATGTTCCTCTCAGTGTAAATGGGGCCGTGTTCCTCTCAGTGTAAAAGGGACCATGTTCCTCTCAGTGTAAATGGGGCCGTGTTCCTCTCAGTGTAAATGGGGCCATTTTCCTCCAGTGTAAATGTGGCCATGTTCCTCTCAGTGTAAATGGGGCCATGTTCCTCTCAGTGTAAGTGGGGCCATGTTCCTCTCAGTGTAAATGGGGCCATGTTCCTCTCAGTGTAAATGGAGCCATGTTCCTCTCAGTGTAAATGGGGCCATGTTCCTCTCCGTGTAACTGGGGCCATGTTCCTCTCCGTGTAAATGGGGCCATGTTCCTCTCAATGTAAATGGGGCCGTGTTCCTCTCAGTGTAAATGGGGCCGTGTTCCTCTCAGTATAAATGGGGCCATGTTCCTCTCCGTGTAAATGGGGCCATGTTCCTCTCAGTGTAAATGGGGCCATGTTCCTCTCCGTGTAAATGGGGCCATGTTCCTCTCAGTGTAAATGGGGCCGTGTTCCTCTCAGTGTAAATGGGGCCATGTTCCTCTCAGTGTAAATGGGGCCGTGTTCCTCTCAGTGTAAATGGGGCCGTGTTCCTCTCAGTGTAAATGGGGCCATGTTCCTCTCAGTGTAAATGGGGCCATGTTCCTCTCAGTGTAAATGGGGCCATGTTCCTCTCAGTGTAAATGGGGCCGTGTTCCTCTCTGTAAATGGGGCCGTGTTCCCCTCAGTGTAAATGGGGCCGTGTTCCTCTCTGTAAATGGGGCCGTGTTCCTCTCAGTGTAAATGGGACCGTGTTCCTCTCGGTGTAAATGGGGCCGTGTTCCTCTCAGTGTAAATGGGACCGTGTTCCTCTCGGTGTAAATGGGGCCGTGTTCCTCTCAGTGTAAATGGGGCCATGTTCCTCTCCGTGTAAATGGGACCATGTTCCTCTCAGTGTAAATGGGGCCATGTTCCTCTCCGTGTAAATGGGGCCATGTTCCTCTCAGTGTAAATGGGGCCATGTTCCTCTCAGTGTAAATGGGGCCATGTTCCTCTCAGTGTAAATGGGGCCATGTTCCTCTCTGTAAATGGGGCCATCTTCCTCTCCGTGTAAATGGGGCCATGTTCCTCTCCGTGTAAATGGGGCCATGTTCCTCTCCGTGTAAATGGGACCATGTTCCTCTCAGTGTAAATGGGGCCATGTTCCTCTCCGTGTAAATGGGGCCATGTTCCTCTCAGTGTAAATGGGGCCATGTTCCTCTCAGTGTAAATGGGGCCATGTTCCTCTCAGTGTAAATGGGGCCATGTTCCTCTCTGTAAATGGGGCCATCTTCCTCTCCGTGTAAATGGGGCCATGTTCCTCTCCGTGTAAATGGGGCCGTGTTCCTCTCAGTGTAAATGGGGCCATGTTCCTCTCAGTGTAAATGGGGCCATGTTCCTCTCAGTGTAAATGAGGCCATGTTCCTCTCAGTGTAAATGGGGCCATGTTCCTCTCCGTGTAAATGGGGCCATGTTGCTCTCCGTGTAAATGGGGCCATGTTCCTCTCCTTGTAAATGGGGCCATGTTCCTCTCAGTGTAAATGAGGCCATGTTCCTCTCAGTGTAAAAGGGGCCATGTTCCTCTCAGTGTAAATGGGGCCATGTTCCTCTCAGTGTAAATGGGGCCATGTTCCTCTCAGTGTAAATGGGGCCATGTTCCCCTCAGTGTAAATGGGGCCATGTTCCTCTCAGTGTAAATGGGACCATGTTCCTCTCAGTGTAAATGGGGCCATGTTCCTCTCAGTGTAAATGGGGCCATGTTCCTTTCAGTGTAAATGAGGCCGTGTTCCTCTCGGTGTAAATGGGGCCATTTTCCTCCAGTGTAAATGGGGCCATGTTCCTCTCAGTGTAAATGGGGCCGTGTTCCCCTCACTGTAAATGGGGCCATGTTCCTCTCCGTGTAAATAGGGCCATGTTCCTCTCAGTGTAAATGGGGCCATGGTCCTCTCGGTGTAAATGGGGCCATTTTCCTCCAGTGTAAATGGGGCCATGTTCCTCTCAGTGTAAATGGGGCCATGTTCCTCTCAGTGTAAATGGGGCCATGTTCCTCTCAGTGTAAATGGAGGCATGTTCCTCTCAGTGTAAATGGAGCCATATTCCTCTCCGTGTAAATGGGGCCATGTTCCTCTCAGTGTAAATGGGGCCATGTTCCTCTCTGTAAATGGGGCCATCTTCCTCTCCGTGTAAATGGGGCCATGTTCCTCTCAGTGTAAATGGGGCCGTGTTCCCCTCAGTGTAAATGGGGCCATGTTCCTCTCTGTAAATGGGGCCATGTTCCTCTCTGTAAATGGGGCCATGTTCCTCTCCGTGTAAATGGGGCCATGTTCCTCTCCGTGTAAATGGGGCCATGTTCCTCTCAGTGTAAATGGGGCCATGTTCCTCTCAGTGTAAATGGGGCCATGTTCCTCTCAGTGTAAATGGGGTCATGTTCCTCTCCGTGTAAATGGGGCCATGTTCCTCTCCGTGTAAATGGGGCCATGTTCCTCTCCGTGTAAATGGGGCCATGTTCCCCTCCGTGTAAATGGGGCCATGTTCCTCTCAGTGTAAATGGGGCCATGTTCCTCTCAGTGTAAATGGGGCCATGTTCCTCTCAGTGTAAATGGGGCCATGTTCCTCTCAGTGTAAATAGGGCCATGTTCCTCTCAGTGTAAATGGGGCCATCTTCCTCTCAGTGTAAATGGGGCCATGTTCCTCTCAGTGTAAATGGGGCCATGTTCCTCTCAGTGTAAATGGGGCCATGTTCCTCTCAGTGTAAATGGGGCCATGTTCCTCTCAGTGTAAATGGGGCCATGTTCCTCTCAGTGTAAATGGGGCCATGTTCCCCTCAGTGTAAATGGGGCCATGTTCCTCTCTGTAAATGGGGCCATGTTCCTCTCAGTGTAAATGAGGCCATGTTCCTCTCCGTGTAAATGGGGCCATGTTCCTCTCCGTGTAAATAGGGCCATGTTCCCCTCAGTGTAAATGGGGCCATGTTCCTCTCTGTAAATGAGGCCATGTTCCTCTCAGTGTAAATGGGACCATGTTCCTCTCAGTGTAAATGGGGCCATGTTCCTCTCAGTGTAAATGGGGCCGTGTTCCTTTCAGTGTAAATGAGGCCGTGTTCCTCTCGGTGTAAATGGGGCCATTTTCCTCCAGTGTAAATGGGGCCATGTTCCTCTCCGTGTAAATGGGGCCGTGTTCCCCTCACTGTAAATGGGGCCATGTTCCTCTCCGTGTAAATGGGGCCATGTTCCTCTCAGTGTAAATGGAGCCATGTTCCTCTCAGTGTAAATGGGGCCATGTTCCTCTCAGTGTAAATGGGACCATGTTCCTCTCAGTGTAAATGGGGCCGTGTTCCTCTCTGTAAATGTGGCCATGTTCCTCTCAGTGTAAATGGGGCCGTGTTCCTCTCAGTGTAAATGGGGCCATGTTCCTCTCAGTGTAAATGGAGCCATGTTCCTCTCAGTGTAAATGGGGCCATGTTCCCCTCAGTGTAAATGGGGCCATGTTCCTCTCAGTGTAAATGGGGCCGTGTTCCTCTCAGTGTAAATGGGGCCATGTTCCTCTCTGTAAATGGGGCCATGTTCCCCTCAGTGTAAATGGGGCCATGTTCCCCTCAGTGTAAATGGGGCCATGTTCCTCTCCGTGTAAATGGGGCCATGTTCCTCTCAGTGTAAATGGGGCCATGTTCCTCTCAGTGTAAATGGGGCCATGTTCCTCTCAGTGTAAATGGGGCCATGTTCCTCTCAGTGTAAATGGGGCCATGTTCCTCTCAGTGTAAATGGGGCCATGTTCCTCTCAGTGTAAATGGGGCCATGTTCCTCTCAGTGTAAATGGGGCCATGTTCCTCTCTGTAAATGGGGCCATGTTCCTCTCAGTGTAAAAGGGGCCATGTTCCTCTGCGTGTAAATGGGGCCGAGTTCCTCTCAGTGTAAATGGGGCCATGTTCCTCTCAGTGTAAATGGGGCCATGTTCCTCTCTGTAAATGGGGCCATGTTCCTCTCAGTGTAAATGAGGCCATGTTCCTCTCGGTATAAATGGGGCCATGTTCCTCTCAGTGTAAATGGGGCCATGTTCCTCTCAGTGTAAATGAGGCCATGTTCCTCTCAGTGTAAATGGGGTCATGTTCCTCTCAGTGTAAATGGGGCCATGTTCCTCTCAGTGTAAATGGGGCCGTGTTCCTCTCAGTGTAAATGGGGCCATGTTCCTCTTAGTGTAAATGGGGCCATGTTCCCCTTAGTGTAAATGGGTCCATGTTCCCCTCAGTGTACGAGATTGATGCCGGCTCAGGCCGGGTATTGACCAGCTGGGACGCCGCATCGCTCATCGCGTTTGCTGGACTTCATCGGGACCACTTCCCGTGGGCATGGAGAAGCCCTTTTCATTTGGTGACTGCCCCATTCAGGAATCTGTTGCACTAACCCGTGCCCTTTCCCCTTGGAACAGGATGGTGCTGTCGGAGGAGCTGGTGAACATTCTGATCATACACGGTGGAGGCCTTGTCCTGGACCTGACCGCCGGATACCTTCTGTTCTTCAACCTCACCCGCCCGTACGCGTTGTTCTTCGTGACCTACTTCCACTGCATGAACTCCCAGCTCTTCAGCATAGGTAACTACTTCCTCTTCCAGTCTTGTTTGAAATTTCTTGTCGATGTCGAATCTTAGCAGCCACGCAGGAGACTTAAGAGCAGTGCAGGAAACCTCCAGCACCCGACCCACGTGGCCAGTTCCCCCATTGTGAGTCCACAGCCTGAGTGCCAACAGGCTTTTCGACCTGTAGGGAGCATCAGAGCTGAGCCTCGCGCGCGATGTCCACAGACACATTTCATTGGACAGCACAGAGCAGAATCTTGGCTTATATCCCCACCCCCACCCCCGCAGCCCCGCCATTACCCTGGGGGCACTGAGGCCAATTGCAATACCCGTTCTGCCGCCCTGTGGTTTCATCACAGATTAGATTTGAACCTGGGACCATCCTGGCCACATTGCTCAATGCCACAACAGGTTCGGCACCTAAACTTGGGGCAACGGGAGAGCTTTTGTCTTTACTGTAGTTGTTTTTTTTTGTGCCTTGTCTGTTGCCTCTCTCAGTACATTCTCTAGTTCCTGACCCTCTCCTACATTTCTCACAGTGACTATGAGCTGCTGCCATCTGTGCTGCTGCTTCCTCGCGCACAGCAAGAGGGGCCCTCCAGTGGTTTGGCCGAGTATCATTAATATAGATTGTGAATAGCTGAGGCCCAAGCACTGATCCTTGCAGCACCCCACTCGTTACAGCCTACCAACCTGAAAATGACCCGTTTATCCCTACTCTCTGTTTTCTGTCCATTAAGCAATTATCTATCCATGCTAATATATTACATAAGAACATAAGAAATAAGAGCAGGAGCAGGCCATACGGACCCTCGAGCCTGCTCCACCATTCAATAAGATCATGGCTGATCATCGACCTCAACTCCACTTTCCTGCCCGATCTCCATATCCCTCGATTCCCCTAGAGTCCAAAAATCTATCTCAGCCTTGAATATACTCAAAGACTCAGCATTCACAGCCCTCTGGGGTAGAGAATTCTAAAGATTCACAACCCTCTGAGTGAAGAAATTCCTCCTCATCTCAGCCTTAAATGGCCGACCCCTTATCCTGAGACTGTGACCCCTAGTTCTAGACTCTCCAGCCAGGGGGAAACAATCTCTCAGCATCTACCCTGTCAATCCCCCTCAGAATCGTGTATGTTTCAATGAGATCACCTCTCATTCTTCTAAACTCCAGCGAGTATCGGCCCATTCTACACAATCTCTCATCATAGGACAGCCCTCTCATCCCAGGAATCAATCTAGTGAACCTTCGCTGCACCGCCTCCAAGGCAAGTATATCCTTCCTCAGATAAGGAGACCAAAACTGTGCACAGTACTCCAGGTGTGGTCTCACCAAGGCCCTGTACAATTGTAGCAAGACTTCCTCACTCTTATACTCCAACCCCCTTGCAATAAAGGCCAACATGCCACTTGCCTTCCTGATTGCTTGCTGTACCTGCATGCTAGCTTTCTGTTTTTCTATTCTTCCTACCAAAGTGAATAACCTCACATTTCCCTACATTATACTCCATCTGCCACCTTACTGGGGCCCAAAAATCGCTGAAAAAGCGGGTCGGGACCCCCCCCCCGCCTGATTCCCCGCCCCGTCCGACTTTCAGACCGCCGTTTCCCTGCGTCCCGCTTCAGTCCCGGCCGCCACTGGCGGGACTGGTCGTCGGCACACTAATGACCAATAATTACCTTGTTGAAGAAGATTTTCCGGGGCCGTTGTGACTTTGGGGCTTTCCCCACATCAAGCACGCCTGCGGGGAACCCCGCTGCTGAGACCTGGCGTGAAGCTTGCCGGCTTGCTTGCTGTCAGCTGCAGGTCAGGGAAAGCTGCGATTTAAAGGGACAGCACTTGTATGTTGAAGGACCTTGTTGTTGCAGGTTTGGGGCTACTTCTTCAAGGCTTAGGCACAGCTGTGGAAGGTTGGAGCCTCACACACTTCTCCAATGCGATCTCCTGGGAAGACCCTCTCGCCACCCTCACTCAGCGCTTCCTCAGCGGAGGCACCTACGAGAAGCATGGGAGGCCTTTTTTCCTTCCCTTCTTGCCATTACAGGATCTCCAGCAGCAGAGGCGGCAGCAGCAGAACCAGGAACAGCAGGATGAGCACCAGGAGCACCAGGCTGCTGCTCACTCACCTGAAGCTGCACAGGCCAGAAGGGGCCAGCGCTTGGAAGTGGCTTGAGAGCACCCTGCTGCGCTTCAGGGGGCCATGGGGACCCATATCTGCACTGGCAGTCCTACTCAGAAGGACTTCCATGAAGATCTGGTTTCTCTGTTCAACAGATGGCCAACGCTCCTCAAGAGATGTCATTCTCTTATGAGCACTCACCATGTTTTCCGTACCCTGGCGAGTTATCTCCTCCATGGAGGTTGCCAACCTTTCCATGGTAATGTGTTCATGCGCCAATGACTCCACAAAGGCTCTGCTCATGGTCGCTATGGACTCCTCCATTCGCTCCACACTCGCAGCGACCCTGGAGACAAAACCTGCCAGAGACTCCTGCATCTGTGCATGGAGATCCATCACCTCTTCTCTTGCGGATGGACCCAGAGGCAGAGGGTCGACATGCAGCGCAGCTGAGATGAGCTGGCAGAGTCCTGTGCCCTCCGACGAGGACTCTCCACTGCTGTCCCTGTCTCCAGAATCTGCTGAGGCTCACTTGTGAGCTGTGAAACACCAGGTGACAACACTACTCTATGTCCCGAAGGTCCCCCCGAGGTGTGAGTGTCTGCGCTGGTGCTGGGTGCGCTGACGCTGCACCCTCAGAGGTTGGAGCTTCCTCTGAGGAGTTTGGCTGCACAGCCTCTTCCTCCTCCACAGTGAGGACGGGGGCTCTGGATGGTACTGTGGGGGAGTAAAGGAAGGAGTTAGAGATGTAATGCCAAGCTTCTTCTGGTGACTCCCAGCGAGTTGGCATCTGCTGACACCTGCATCCATGCAGCATTGGTCTCAGTGGGAGGCCTCTCCCTCCCTGACCTAGGGAAGAGGACCTCCCTGTGGGCCCTAACCCCATCCAATAATGCCTGCAGTGAAGCCTCGTCGAATTTGGAGGCAGCTCGGGGTCTGGCACTGGCCACAGCTGCTGCAGGCTCCTCTGCCATCCTGTGTGGTTCATTTGGAAGCCTTCAGAGGATGCAGTGCTTGCTATGGACCTTGAAAGCACCACGAATGATGACATCATACTGTGGGGATTTCTGACTCGAATTGAACAATTAGCAAGGCTTCCCACATGCTGGGAATTAATTGGCCACTTGAGGGAAAATTGTGTGGAGCTGGCTGACACTTTTTTGTGTGTCAGAAACCCCACATTTGAGGAAACCCGACCATTTCCCACACAAGCCGAAAATCGGGGCCATTGTGTTCTCCTCACATCTTACTGTCCCACCTAGCTTTGTATCATCAGCAAACATGGATACATTACACTCAGTCCCTTCATCTAGGTCATTAATATAGATTGTAAATAGCTGAGGCCCCAGCACTGATCCTTGCGGCACCCCACTAGTTACAGCCTGCCAACCTGAAAGAGATCTGCTTACCCTACTCTCCGTTTTCTGTCCGTTTACCAATCCTCTATCCATGCTACTATATTACCCCCAACCCCATGAGCCCTAAACTTGTGTAATAACCTTTTATGTGGCACCTTATCGAATGCCTTTTGGAAATCCAAATATACTACATCCACTTTATCTACCTTGCTAGTTACATCCTCAAAATTAATTTGTCAAACACGATTTCCCTTTCATAAAACCATGTTGACTCTGCCTAACCATGTTATGATTTTCTCAGTGCCCCAATACCACTTCCTTAACATTGAATTCCAGCATTTTCCCGACGACTGATGTCAGATTAACTGGCCTGTCGTTCCCTGTTTTTTCTCTCCCTCCTTTCTTGAATAGCAGGGTTACATTTGCGACCTTCCAATCTGCTGGGACCATTCCAGAATCTAGGGAATTTTGGAAGATCAAAACCAATGCATCCACTATCTCTTCAGCCACCTCTTTTCGAACCCTAGGATGTAGGCCGTCAGGTCCAGGGGATTTGTCGGCTTTTAGTCCCATTAGTTTCTCTAGTACTTTTTCTCTACTTATATTAATTATGTTAAGTTCCTCACCCTCATTAGACTCTTGGTTCCCCACCATTTTTGGTCTGCTTTTTGTTTCTTCTACTGTGAAAACAGATACAAAATATTTGTTTAACGTTTCTGCCATTTCCTTATTCCCCTTTATAATTTCTCCTGTCTCAGCCTCCAAGGGACCAACGTTTACTTTTGCTACTCTTTTCCTTTTTACATACTTGTCGAAACTCTTACAATTTGCTTTTATATTTCTTGCTAGTTTTCTCTCATATTCTATTTTTTCCCTTTTTATCAATTTTTTGGTCAACCTTTGCTGGTTTCTGAAACTCTCCCAATCCTCAGGCTTACTATTATTCTTTGCAACATTATAAGCTTCTTCTTTCAATCTAATGCTATCCTTACCTTCTTTAGTTAGCCACGGTTGGATCACTTTTCCCATGGAGTTTTTGTTTCTCAATAGAATGTATTTTTGTTGAGAATTATGAAATATTTCTTTAAATGCTAGCCACTGCTTATCTACTGCCATACCTTTTAATCTATTTTTCCAATCTGCCTTAGCCAACTCACCCCTTATACCTATGTAATTGGCTTTATTTAAGTTTAAGACTCTAGTTTTGGACTTAGGCAAGTCACTCTCAAAATTAACGTGAAATTCTATCATATTATGATCACTCTGCCCCAGAGGATCCTTTACTATGAGATTGCTAATTACCCCTGTCTCATTACACAATACAAGAGCTAATATAGCCTGTTCTCTGGTTGGTTCCATGACATATTGTTCTAGGAAACTGTCCCGAATGCATTCCATGGACTCGTCCTCCAGACTACCTTTGCCAATTTGATTTGTCCAGTCTATGAGAAGATTAAAGTCCCCCAAGATTATTGCATTACCTTTGTTGCAAGTTCCTACTATTTCTTGATTAATATTCTGTCCAACAGTATAGCTACTGTTAGGGGTCATATATACTACTCCCACTGGTGTTTTCTGCCCCTTGTTATTCCTTATTTCCACCCATACTGATTCTACTTCCTGATCTTCCGAGCCGAGATCCTTTCTCACTACTGTCCTTATGTCATCCTTTATTATCAGGGCTACTCCCCCTCCTTTTCCATTCAGCCTATCTTTTCGAAACATCAAGTACCCTGGAACATTTAGTTCCCAACCTTGGCCACCTTGCAACCATATCTCTATAATGGCTATAAGATCAAACCCATTTATCTCTATCTCTAGTTCGTCTATCTTGTTACGAATGCTTTGTGCATTCAGATAAAGAGCCTTTAATTTAAATTTTTTACCATTATTCCCTGCCTTGACCTTATTCTCTGCTGCACTGCTACCATTAAACTCTCTGTCCCTTCCTGTCACACTCTGCTCATTTTTACCCAAATCGCTACATTGCTCTATTGCCTTGACCTTTCTCTTTAGATTTCTAAATTTCCCCTCACCTGACCCCTCTCCCCCTTTTTTTAGTTTAAAGCCCGATCTACAGCCCTAGTTATTCGATTCGCCAGGACGCTGGTCCCAACCTGGTTTAAGTGGAGCCCATCCCAACGGGACAGCTCCCTCTTTCCCCAGTACTGGTGCCAGTGCCCCATGAATTGAAACCCCATTTTCCCCACACCACTCTTTGAGCCACGCATTTAATTCTCTGATCTGCTTGACCCAATGCCAATTCGCACGTGGCTCAGGTAGTAATCCAGAGATTATTACCCTTGTGATTCTGCTTATTAACTTAGACCAAGGTTAGAGATGGCAGGGCAGGTGGTGTATGGTAAATGCAGCATGTGGGAGTCTGTGGAGAGCATCGCGATCCCGAGCAACCACATCTGCAGTAAGTGACTGCAACTCGAGGAACTTCAGCTCAGAATTGTTGAGCTGGAGTACGAGCTGCAGACATTGCGATGCATCAGGGAGGGGGAGAGTTACCTGGACACTTTGTTCCAGAAGGCAGTCACACTCTTTAGGAGAGGGGGAGTGGTCTGGACAGTGGACGGAATGGCTCCTCCCCTAACACAAGCCACAGCGCCTGCCTGTGCAGCCTGTGAGCTTCTCCCGCTGCAGGCTGAGGATTTCTAACCTCAGACCTTGTCCCAACTGGCTGCTTCCCTGCTCCGGCTTAAACAACTTACATTGATTCACATGGAACCATTTTGTACGCCGGGGCATTTTTACTGGCTTTATCGACAATGTTATAGGGTCCCATGTACAGTGGCTCTAAACTCCCCACTCGGGCGTAGTTCCTAACCATCACTTGGTCCCCTATCTCCCACTGTTGGCTCTTGCTAGGCTCAAGCAGCAACCGGTTATTCCGATGCTGCTTCCCCATGCTACTTGCTGCCTGTTCATAAATCTGTTTGAGGCACTCGAGGAGTGTTCGGGCGAATTTATCCCGATATATCTCCCGGAGCTGCCCTTCAGTAAGAACTGGGGCTAGGACATGGGTGGGGGTCCTCATAACCCTACCGGTCATGAGATCGTGCGGGGAATACCCTGTACCCTTGGACTGGCTGGCCCGGATCCCCATGAGGACTAGAGGCAGGACCTCCGCCCATTTTTGGGGCGAGCTCACTGTCTCCTTCCTCAACTTTTCCTTAACGGTGCGGTTCATGCGCTCCACAATCCCTGAGGACTGTGGATTGTGAGCTACGTGCCACTTCCCCTGAATACCGAGCAGCATAAGAGTGTTCTGCATGACCTGGCCGGTGAAGTGGCTTCCCTGGTCGGACTCCACAAACTGGGGTAGTCCCCACCGCGAGAACACTTCTCGCACCAAGATCCTTGCAGTCCCTAATGCTGTGGCCGTTTTGCAGGGGAAGGCTTCCACCCACTTGGAAAACACGTCTACCAGGACGAGGCAGTATTTGTAGCCTCCCTGGGCGGTGGGCAGGGGCCCAATGTAGTCGATCTGGATCGACTGCCATGGTCCCTCTACCCTCCTAACGTGTCCCATGGGCACTTTCCTTCTGTGGGGGTCGGGGTTATTTGCGGCGCACACAAGACAGCTAGCGCAGAACTCGCGGACGTCTTCCCGGAGTCCTGGCCACCATCCCGCCTGTTCCACCCTTTGCCAGGTGGTCTCAGGCCCGGGGTGTCCCGCTCCCGGACCCTCATGGGCCAGTTGAAGGAAATCCCTCCGGTGTTGCTGGGGTACTACTGATGCGCTATCGATTCTAATAAAAGGCTGAGTAGAGTTCAGAACAACAGGCTTTTATTAACTACTGAATGCAACTACAAACAGATCAGGACTATGCCTCTAGTGGACGACCGAATGGCAGAGAGCTGCCGTGCAGCCGTCCTTATACCGGGTAGCCAAGGGCGGAGTCAGCTGAGGCATAGTCAGGTATAACAGTGAAACAAGAGTGAACGACAACAACAACAACAATAGTGAACACCGTGAACGACAGTGGTTTACCACATTCACCCCTCGTTTAAAATTAAGTCCGGCGGGGTGAAGTGTATCAAAAGTTCGAGTAGGTGAGTCTGTCAGGCGGCCTCGTTTGCCGTCGAGATCTTCGTGGCGACGGTTGAGATGGTACAGCTTCCAACGACGCGTCTTGAACGGGATCGAGCACCGGCGTATCGTCCCCTTTGGCGTTGGGTGGGCGAGTGGGGGGTGGAATGGACAGGGGTGAGAATTGGGTCTACTGAATTTTGGGCCGTGTCGAAGGGGGTCGTGGTGGAGGGCAATGGTGATGGGTCAGTGGACCCCGAGGGTGCCAGATCTCTAATGGAGACTGTATCCTCCCGCCCGTCCGAGTATGCCACGTAGGCGTACTGGGGGTTGGCATGGAGGAGATGAACCTTCTCTACCAGGGGAGCCGTTTTGTGGGACCTTACATGCTTCCTCAGCAGGACGGGCCCTGGGGACGTCAGCCAGTGTGGTAGTGAGGTACCGGATGTGGACCTCCGGGGAAAAACGAACATTCGCTCATGGGGGGTGGCGTTGGTGGCAGTACACAGCAGTGACCGGATGGAGTGGAGCGCATCAGGTAGGACATCCTGCCAACGGGAGGTCGGAAGGCCCCTAGATTTTAAGGCTAGGAGGGCTGCCTTCCAGACCGTCGCGTTCTCTCTTTCAACCTGTCCGTTCCCCCGGGGGTTGTAGCTGGTGGTCCGGCTTGAGGCAATACCTCTCATGAGCAGGTACTGACGGAGTTCGTCGCTCATGAAGGACGAACCCCGGTCGCTATGAATATAGCTGGGAAAACCGAACAAAGCAAAGAGGTTGTGCAGGCATTTAATGACCGTAGCGGTGGTCATGCCCGGGCAGGGGATGGCGAAAGGGAAACAGGAGTACTCATCAACTATGTTGAGGAAGTACACATTACGGTCAGAGGAGGGGAGGGCCCTTTAAAGTCGACACTCAGGCGCTCAAAGGGGCGGGTGGCCTTGATCAGGTTTGCTCTGTCAGGCATATAGAAGCGCGGCTTGCACTCTGCACAGACTGGGCAGCTCCTGGTCATGGTCCTGACCTCCTCGATGGAGTAAGGCAGGTTGCGGGCCTTGATGAAGTGGAAGAACCTGGTGACCCCCGGGTGGCAGAGGTCGTTGTGGAGGCCCCGTAGTCTATCGATCTGCGCGTTGGCGCATGTGCCTCGCGATAGAGCATCTGAGGGTTCGTTGAGTTTCCCGGGCCGGTACAAGATGTCGTAATTGTAGGTGGAAAGTTCAATTCTCCACCTCAAAATCTTGTCATTTTTGATTTTGCCCCTCTGCTTATTATTGAACATAAAAGCAACTGAACGCTGGTCAGTAAGCAGGGTAAATCGTTTTCCAGCCAGGTAGTGCCGCCAGTGGCGCACCGCCTCCACAATGGCCTGGGCCTCCTTTTCCACAGAGGAGTGTCTGAGTTCGGAGCCCTGGAGGGTTCGTGAAAAGAAGGCCACGGGTCTTCCCGCCTGGTTAAGGGTAGCGGCCAGGGCAAAGTCGGATGCATCGCTCTCCACCTGGAAGGGGATGGACTCGTCCACCGAGTGCATGGTGGCCTTGGCAATGTCATCTTTTATACGGTGAAAGGCTGAGCGGGCCTCCGCCGTCAGGGGAAAGGAAGTGGACTTGATAAGTGGACGGGCTTTGTCCGCATAATGAGGGACCCACTGGGCGTAATAGGAAAAGAAGCCCAGGCACCTTTTGAGGGCCTTGAGACAGTGGGGCAGGGGAAGTTCCATCAGGGGGCGCATCCGGTCAGGGTCAGGACCGATGACTCCGTGTTCCACCACGCAGCCAAGGATAGCGAGGCGGGTTGTGCGGAATATGCACTTTTCCTTGTTGTACGTGAGGTTTAGGAGTTGGGCCGTGCGAAGGAACTTATCAAGGTTGGCGTCATGGTCCTGCAGGTCATGGCCGCAGATGGTCACGTTGTCCAGGTAGGGAAACGTGGCCTGTAACGCATTCTCGTCGACCATCCAGTCCATCTCCCTCTGGAAGACGGAGACACCGTTGGTGACGCCGAAAGGAACCCTGAGGAAGTGAAAAAGACGGCCGTTTGCCTCGAAAGCTGTGTACTGGCGGTCCTCAGGGCGGATAGGGATTTGGTGGTATGCTGCCTTGAGGTCAATGGTCGAGAAAACGTGATATTGCGCTATCTTATTAACCATGTCGGCTATGCGGGGGAGAGGGTATGCGTCCAACTGGGTGTACTTGTTGATTGTCTGGCTGTAGTCGATGACCAGGCGCTGCTTGTTGCCGGTCTTAACGACTATCACCTGAGCTCGCCAGGGGCTGGTACTACCCTCAATAATCCCCTCCTTCAGGAGCCGCGTCACCTCAGATCTTATAAAGGATCTGTCCCCGGTGTTGTATCGCCTGCTCTTTGTGGCGATAGGCTTGCAGTCGCGGGTGAGGTTAGCGAACGGGGGGGGGGGGTGATTTTGAGGGTGGAGAGACTACAGGTGGGGCGCGGTGGGCAATTTAAAAACTGCTGGTTGCAGACAGTGAGTGGGGGAAAAGGTCCACCGTATGTCAAGGTGACACTCTTAAAGTGACAATGAAAGTCCAACCCCAGCAGAACGGCAGCGCAGAGATGTGGCAGGACGAAGAGCTTTACATTTTTATAAACGGAGCCCCTCACCGAAAGGGTCACTACGCAGTAGCCGCCGACGTCTGCTGAGTGAGATTTTGAGGCCATGGAGATCCGATGGCGCGCTGGCAGGACCGAGAGGGAATAATGCCGTACCGTATCAGGGTGTATGAAGCTCTCCGTGCTCCCGGAATCAAAAAGGCAAGTTGTGGCGCGGCCATTTACCTGGATGTCCATCGTGGACCTGGCTAGCTGATGGGGTCTGGATTGATCCAGCGTAATGGAGGCCGCTGTGGAGTCGGGAGCATCGCTGTAAAACCCCGGTGAGGCGGTGGGTGAGTCGGGGGCCCGTTGGCAAAATGGCGGACAAAATGGCGGCGTCGGAGAAGAAGGACAAAATGGCGGCGCCCATGACGATCCCGATTCCCACGAGGCTGGAGGAAGGCAAGATGGCTGCTCCCACGAATCGCAAGCGGCGCTGCTGAAGGTAGGGGTCTTCTGACTTCTGCAGACGCCAGCGTAGTGTCCCTTCTTACCGCAGGCAGAGCAGACAGCGTTTTTCGCCGGGCAGCGCGCCCTGGGGTGTTTGGTTTGGCCACAGAAATAGCATTTCTGGCTCGGGCGGGACATCGCTGCAGCAGTTGGGGCCGGGGCCCAGGGCGGCGCCACGTCCCAAGGTGGCGGCGGCCGCGACATCCACGAGGCGGCCGCGCGGTCCGGGGAGTAGGCCTCCATGTTCCGATGGGCTACGTCCAACGAAAGGGTGAGTGAAATCGCCTTCTTCAGGTCGAGCTCGCTACTTTCCAGCAGTCGCTGCCGTGTGTGAGTGGACCTGAGGCCCGCAACGAGGGCGTCCCGGATGAGCTCCTCCATATGTTCCGTGGCTGACACTTGCTTGCATTCGCAGGCTCGGCCGAGTTCCTTCAGCGCCCGTATGTATGCTTCTGTGGGTTCCCCGGGCTGTTGTTTGCGGGACCCCAGGAGATGTCTTGCGTAAACATAGTTGACCGGGCGTGCATATTGTTCCTTTAAAATGTCGATAGCCCCCTGGTAGCTCGTAGCGTCCCGGATAAGGGCAAAAGCTCGGTGGTTTACTTTCGAATTCAGCACCCTGAGCTTGTCGGCGTCGGTGGCAACGGTCTCGCCGGATGCAGCCAGAAAAGACTCAAAACAGTTCAACCAGTGTGAGAACTTAGCAGGCGAGTCCGGTTCTTGCGGGTCGAGTTCCAGGCCCTTGATCTTAAGTATCTGCAGCATCGTAATTTTTTTTTTGTCAGTAGTTAATAAAATTGATGCGCTATCGATTCTAATAAAAGGCTGAGTAGAGTTCAGAACAACAGGCTTTTATTAACTACTGAATGCAACTACAAACAGATCAGGACTATGCCTCTAGTGGACGACCGAATGGCAGAGAGCTGCCGTGCAGCCGTCCTTATACCGGGTAGCCAAGGGCGGAGTCAGCTGAGGCATAGTCAGGTATAACAGTGAAACAAGAGTGAACGACAACAACAACAACAATAGTGAACACAGTGAACGACAGTGGTTTACCACAACTACCAACTGTTCTTCTTTGAAAAGCATGCCTTCCCTTATGGAGAGGGCCGCTGCGCCGTAAGGGCCTTCTACCTTCCTGCCCTCCATTACTGCGCTAATGACGATTTTCAGGACAGGGTCCTGGGCTTGGACCGTTTTAAGGTCCGGGGCTAACACTACCCCTAAGCTCCCTTGGGTCCCATCCCTGCCTCTAACTGCCGCCACGGGCCCGGACTCATACGGGTCCCAGAAAGTGCCTGCATGTGCACCCTCCTTGGCCAACATGTCGGCGTGCTGGTTACCCTGGCTGCGGTGTTCTGTGGAGGAGTGGGCCTTCACTTTGTGGATGAAGACCTCGCCTTCCTCCCCCACAGCTGCCAGGATTTTTTCTAGCAGGGGCTTTACTGTTAAGGGCCTCCCGTCGGCGGAGGTATACCCGCGACGGGACTAAATGGCCAGGTAATCCGTACACGAGTTGCAAGTGAACATGCTGTCCGAGCAAATCGTGTATGGGGTGGGGAAGATTTCGGGGTGGGTAACCTCGTACACCACCGCGGACAGTTCAGCCTGTTGGGCGCTCATGGTGCTGGGGAGTTTGATCGCCAGGGCAATGTTTGCCGTTGGGTCACAAACTCCACAACCTGTGAGTCGTTCGCCAGCAGATACCATGCTGGAACCGTCTACATAGATTTCGTGGCCTGAGGGATGTATCCCGGCCCGTAAACCTACGTTCGCCTCCCATACCCCTTCTATGGAACACCGATGGGCTGTTCCAGGATATATCATATTGGCCGCGAGCTTTGGCTCGCAAAGGCCCCTCACCTTCAGATCCATCTGTGAGAGGAGGAGGGTCCAGCACGCAATGCGTGCACTGCTGACTGTCCCATCTTTAATCCTCCCATCCAGAAGCATCTGGGTGGGTGTGTGGTGTGTGAGAAGGGTGATGGGAGAGGTGCCTGTGAAGATCAAGGATCTTTTCACAGCCCAATACATGGCCAAAAGGTGCCGTTCGCAAATTGAGTAGCTCCTCTCCACATCAGTAAGTACTCTGGAGGAGTAGACCACGGGCCTTAGCCTGCCATGCCGCTCCTGGAGCAGCACAGCACTGAGACTATCCCTGCTGACCGCTACCCCCAAGAAGAACTCTTTCCCCCATCTATGGCTCCTAGGGCTGGTGCGGTCTGCAAGTCTCCCTTGAGCTTGACAAATGCTGCCTGGCAACCCTCATCCCAAGACCACTCCACTCCTTTGTGTAGGAGTCGGAGCAAAGGGGCTGCTGTGGCTGCATAGTCTTCAATGAAGTCCCTGCAGTACCCCGTTAACCCTAGGAACGACCTCACACCTCTCACTGTGTTGGGGACTGGCAACTCTTGGACCGTATCCCTCCTAGCCTTGTCTATGGCTCTCTCTCCTGCGCGGACGGTTAGGCCCAGGAATTTAACTTCCCGCTGGCCGATCTGCGCCTTTTTCGGGTTGACTTTGAACCCCTTACTCTGTAGCAGCTCCAGCATTTCGGCCAGTAGCGGGCCGTGCTCCCCGACTGAGTCGGTAAACAAGAGCAGGTCATCCACATACTGCAGCAACTGGGTGGGCTGACTAAATTCCTTTAAGCTATCCGCCATACACTGGTGGAAGATGCTGGGGCTGTTATGGAAGCCTTGTGGCAAGCAGCTCCAAGTATAATGTTGCCCCTTAAAAGTGAAAGCAAACTTAAACTGGTCCTCCCTCCTCAAGGGGATGGACCAAAACCCATTTGAAATATCCAGCACCGTGAACGTGGTCGCGGATGCTGGAATATTCCCGAAGAGGTCGGCCACTGCTGCCACTGTGGGGGCACACGCGGGGATATTGCTGTTGAGCACCTGATAGTCCACCGTGGCTCTCCATGAACTGTCCGGTTTTCTAACCGGCCAAAGTGGAGAGTTAACGTGGGTGGCTATGGGCCTCAACACTCCCTGCTGTACTAAAGAGGACATGGCTGCCTCCATGTCAGGCTCTGCCTCCCTGGGGAAATTATATTGCTTCTGGGGCCGGGCCATGCGGTCCCCGTCTACTCTGACCTCAAACCCGGTGACCCTCCCACAGTCATGTTGGTGCGTGGCAAACGCAGCTAGGTTAGCCTGCACGAATGCTCGAAATTCCCCCGGGACACCGTCGACCATGAGCCCAAGGTCGTAACCTTCTTTTGGCTTCACAGTACACAGGGTCCCCTTCCCTTCCTTACTCGGGATGACTACTACACCTCCCTCTTCACCCGTGTTGGCTCCCCAAAGGCAATGATTGCGGAGATCCACGAGGATCCCGTGGCCCACGATGAAGTCAGCCCCTAGGATCCCCTTTCCTCCCTCCGCCTCCCACTTCGCCAGGACGCACGTCCACTTGGTCTGGAGCATGCCGAGCCAGATTGAGAGCGGCTTGGAGAACGCTCCTGCCTGTTCCTTGCCTGTGAATCCCGATAGGACGTATGGAACCCCGCTAGACAGAGGTGAGGTAATGGGGTTAGCTGCGTGGATCACGGTGCACGATGCTCCCGTATCCAGCAGATAAATCCCTTTAACTTTTTCCACCTCCATCTGCACGAGCGGTCTCTTCCACCCGTCATACCGGGGATCACACAGGTGGACAGGCTGCGCGGGCTCCAGTCATTGTGGGGCGTCAAAGGGGGCCGAGGGAACCACCACGCCGGTGGTGGCTGCTATTTTCCCCTGGTTGGTCAGGAAGAAAGATCGTATCGACTCCAAGAGTGGCTCGATCGCAGCGGGAGGGATACCTGGCTCTGCCTTTTCACACAGAATCACAGAAACCCCACAGTGCAGATAGAGGCCATTTCGGCCCATCGAGCCTGCACCGACACATATCCCACCCGATCCCCGTAACCCCTACACCAACACATATCCCACCCTATCCCCGTAACCCCACGTATTTAATCCCCCTAACACTAAGGGTTAATTTATCATAGCCAATCAACCTAACCCGCACATCTTTGGACTGTGGGAGGAAACCGGAGCACCCGGAGGAAACCCACGCAAACACGGGGAGAATGTGCAAACTCCACACAGACAGTCGCCCGAGGCCGGATTCGAACCCGGGTCCCTGGCGCTGTGAGGCAACCGTGCTAACCACTATGCCACCGTGCTTTTGGGCTGGGGCTGATGAATTCTTTCCCTTATTCTCCTTCCATGGCTTCTTACAATCCTTGCGCCAGTGGCCGTCCTTCCCGCACCCGTAACAGTTTAACTTAGTCTGGGAGGGACGGTTCCCCTCCTGGTACCACTCTTTCTTACTCTGGCACCCAGGTTTAACCTCATGGACTTTTCCCTTGGGTTGGGGCGTCTCGATACCCCTCATATTTTTAAATGCTATAGTGAGCTGGCGGATCACCATTTCCTCGGTGGTCTGGGGGCTACTAGGGTCATACCAGGCCGCAGCCTGGGCTCGGATTTGGGGCCAACAGAGCCAGTGGGTCAATTGAACTTGGTTCAGAAATGCCCACGCTGGCATTCCTGAGCACGCGCTCCGGTAGACTGGCCACAGCCTGTCTGCGAACGCCTGCGGGGACTCCCCTGGGAGCTGTACCGTTTCTTCCACCCAGGCGAACGGACTACCGTCATTGAGTCCCATGGCCTCCAATATCTCATTCCTCAAATCCTCATAATCTTTCTGCCCCTTTTTACATTCATCAGATAGGGTCTGGAGGAGATCACTCCCCAGAGAAAATAGCAGCATCTTAGCTTGCTCTGCGTCATCGCAGTCATTGACGCACGCTGCCTGTTCTATCTCCCTGAAGTGCAGAGAGGGGTCTCCCTTTTCGGTGAGCTTGGGGATGTGGCTAACCATGGCCGAGCTGTTGGGTGCCATGCGGCACCAGAAACTGATTTTGGATGGCCCCTGGGTCCTCGTCATCAACGGGCGGGCCGTACCTCCGTTGTCGGAGGGGGTACACCGGTCCTGGTCCCGGCCTATCTAGCGGGGCCTGCTGTGCTTCCCCTACCACTTCATCCTCCACGCCCCCTTGCTGCCAGACCTCCTGAAAACTCGGAGCTATGGGTGGCAGCCGTGGGACCTCTGATTCCCTAGCCAACTTTGTCCTGGGTGCTGCCTGTGGGACGGTTCGGTTTGGGTTGCCGGTAAAGTCTGACTGGCCCGCCTTCAGGCTGATGAGGCATATCATCCCCTTCGCCCTCAACAAGGCCATGCCCAAGCTTTCTATCTCCTCCCTACAGGGCCCGTGATTTGCCTCCTCGAACCCCCGGTCGCAGGCTAGCTTATATGCTGCCTTTACCTCCCTTACTTTCTCCTCCTGCTCATTTAATTTTTGGGTAAGGTCGCAAATTGTGTCCTGCAGCCTTACCTCGCTGCCCCTCGCCTCGCTAACCTGGTATTCTAAGTGCTCCATCTTGCGCCTAGCGCTGGCTTTACTTTCAGCGGTCTGGTACTCCAGGCGCTCTACCCTTGCCTGATGTTCCTGTTGCACCTCGACGGCCCGGGCCTCCAGACACTCTACTTTTGCCTGGTGTTCCTTGGCCGTCTGCGCTCTCTCTTGGCTTAAAGCCTGAAGCGCCACTAGCACCTTCTCTTCCGCTGCAACCTTATCCTGCATTTCTAGGGCCAATTTCTTGAGCTTGGCAGCCTGTGCTGCTACAACACTGTCCAGCACTAGAACTTGTTTCTTATAACACATTAACCAGACTGCCTTTTCAATTGCCCTCTTATGCTGTTTACTCGCCATCCACTGGGCGGCGGCGTCTATGGGACGCTCGGCCTTTAACATAGCACCCACCCATTTCTTGGCGATATTAACCTTTCTACACACATAAGTGGACAACCTCTCTTCCATTGCGGTTTCTCCCTCCGCACCACTGTCTGTTATATCGCATACTGTTGCCGATGTCCTGCCGCGGTCACCATTTCTGTAGGGGGTTTTGGTTTGGGGTTTGTGTCTGGCCAGTCAGGCGTATCTGAGCTGCTCCAGCCCTGTGCGGTTCGAATCGCTTCGCCTCTGGTTCTGACCACCAGACTTATTACAAGCAGTGATATAAACAAAACGAGACCAGTGGTTTGGTGCAAAGAAAATCGATGTTTATTAAAAATAGAGAAAATTAAACACTATACAGAGAAAATCACTGTGTATGTAACACAATTACACTTAGCGGGGGAGGAGAAACGGACACATCGAGGGAAAATGACTAAAATGACAATTTTAGCAATCCCCTTAACTCCCACCCTTTACACCTATCTAAGTTGTCTTGCGATGGGCCAGAAAGTTTATGCTCACCAGTCTCGGATGTTAGAATGCCTGCTCCGTGCCCCGTTGCCTGCCGATGTCTTTAGGGTTTTCACCGCCCAGAGCAGAGATTCCCCAGTGATTTTAAATGTAACTGCGGGTATCCTGCTTACCTTCGTCGTCGATCTTCTTGATGGTAAGGCAGGGCACCGGAGTCCAGGCGAGAGAGAGAGATGTGACTTCCCGAGGGACTACTTATACCCCTTTCTGGAGCCTTTATCACTCGCCAGATCAGCCTGTTTCTTTGTCTGACCTGGACGTGTTGAAGTCTATACAAAGGAAACCGTTCTGGGCCCATCGACCTGGATGGCCAGTTAATCGGGTTTTTAACGTCCCATAAGTGTTTTCCTTTGTGTAACTGGTCTTGTGATGGGGCCATTCCAGTTTTAATGCCCCGTTGATCGTTTCCAAACAGTGTTGAAGTCAGCTAACCAAGGTCTGAATGCAGCTATTACCCGTTGATTATCTGTGCAAACGGCCTTGATGGGTTTTAATCAGAGGCCCGAATGCCACTGTTTGCTTCTCATACATAAATGCAGAAGGCCTGTCTGCCTTCTAATTTCTGAAACATTCCTTCTTTGTCAGTCCAAACCTGAACTTTGCAGGCCTTGACCATGAGGTTGACCGTAGCCATCTTGTTGGGCCCTGGAGCCCTGGATTTTAAACTCAGTCCAGCCAGGGTTTCTCCAATAAGCCAGAAGTAAATCTTCAGGGGAGACATGAAATTTGCGAATCCTTTCACTGCTACAGTGAGCGCAGAAGAGGTGCGGCTCCTCGCTGAAATGAGCGCCCAGGCGGAGCGCAGGCACACTGAGCTCATGGCTGCAGTGGCAAGGATGCCCGAATCCATTGAGTCACTGGCAAGGAGTGTCCAGGACTTCAGCGCAGCACAGGCAAGGAGTCTCCAGGACTTCGGCGCAGCACAGGCGGCTGCCACGCAAGTACTTAGTGGTGCAATGCAGTCAGTGGCTGGTCTCATGCAGACGTAGATTGAGGCCACACGAGCACAGACTGCTGCCAACCTCGCTGGATCGGGCACGAATCACCGGGGCCCTCCACGCACCGCAGCAGGCCAGTAGTCTGTGCTTCAGCAGATTGCTCCGCATGCTGCAGTGCTGCCCCGTGGGAGTGCCAGTGTGTCGTCCGAACAGGGAGTTGCTGTCCTCTCTCAGGATGACAGCATTCCTGCTGCCAACACTGTCACTTCTCCACTGCAGCTGCCACCACCTGTAGGACAGACTGCTGCCGCTCATGCAGAGTTGGAGCAGTCAGCAGCCGGGTCCTCCAGGCCCAGAGCTGGTCCAGGCCGTCCCTCAAGGGCATCTGCAGTCTCAGTTTCTGGCACTCAGCAGCCTTCCCCCAGCCTTGCTGCAGCCACTGGGGTCCCATTGCGGAGGAGCTGCAGGGTGGGAAGGGGCGAATCTCGCAAGCGAAGCAAATCACCCTCGAAGGGCAAAAAGTAGGAGGTGTGGCAAAATGCTGTTAAATGTTTTATTGAAGGCCGAGGATCGTGGTCATTTTTTGGTTACTGTTTTGTTCATTGTCTCCAGGTTGTGAGAGCCAGTTATGTGACTGACTGCTTTTTGGGGGGTTTCTCTCCATTACTTTGTCATGCGGGAAGGGCACACAGTTTGTTAAACAAAGAAGTGTCTTTATTCAGATTGTGCATGTTTGCTCTTTGAACTATTTGTTGCCTTGACCGGCTTAGGGGTTGCGGCACGGTTCCATTCATGTTCTTTGAATGGCAGAAGCCATTCCCTCAGAGGGGGCCTAGAACCGACTTGCTATAAGCTGCTGATGGATGGCCCTTGCACTTTGTACCTGTGGTAAACCACTGTTATACCTGCCTGTGTGGGTGTTTGTATTCCACTGTGTACATGTCTGTACATGCCTCGGCTGACTCCTCCCACGAGTCCAGGTATAAAGGTGACTGCTCCACAGTCCCTCTGTATTCTGGACTGGTCGACCACTTGAGGCACACCTTCATTCTCTTGTTAATAAAAGCCTGTTAGTTACTCGCTTAACCTCAGTCTTTTGAGTAATTAATAGCGCATCAATTTTATTAACAAGATTTTTTTATAATGGAGAAGATCCTCACACCAGCATGCCTGGACTTAGACCATCGGGAGGCGGACGCATCCACCAAGTTTGCTCACTGGCTTAGGTGCTTTGAAAGATTCCTGATCGCCTCCGCTGCAACGGTGAAATCGGATGAGGACAAACTGGATGTCCTGAACTCCAAAGTGAACCACCGAGCGTACTCGGTCATCCAGGACGCGACCTCGTACACGGCTGCTCTCAAGCTCTTCAAGGACCAGTACACGTGCCCAGTGAACGAGGTGTACGCCAGGCACCTCCTGGGGAGTCGTAAACAACAACCTGGGGAATCGACCGAGGAATACCTTCAGGCACTGTCTGTGCTTGGCCGGGCCTGTGGTTGTAAGGATGTAAAGGCTGCCGTGTACACAGAGGAACTTATCCGGGACGCTTTTGTAGCGGGCCACAGGTCCAATTACACCCGACAGCGACTGTTGGAGCAGAGTGACCTCGACCTCAACAAGGCCTCTGAACTCGCACTATCATTGGACGCAGCCTACTGGGGCATGGATGCCTACTCCTCTGCACCGTGGACGCCGCGGGGAACGACAGCCTGGGACACGGTGGGACCGTCTCATAGTGCCGTGCCACCCCAGCCACATCCCAGCAACGGCCCAACTACCGCAGCAGTGTCCCAAGGCCAGAAATGCTACTTCTGTGGCCAGGCCAAACACCCCAGAGCGCGCTGCCCGGCGAAAAATGCGATCTGCTCGGGCTGCGGGAAGAAGGGACACTACGCCAGCATCTGCAGGGCCAAAGCCACCCCGAACCCCAGCAGCGCCGCGTGTGGGCCGTGCGGGCCGCCATCTTGGGCCTCCCCAGCCATGTGCGAACCACCAGAACAGCAGCCATTTTGGACGCCTCCAGCCACATGGGGATCATGGACGCCGCCATCTTGGACGCCAGCCGGGACGCAGCAGGCCCCCAACACCGCCTCATCTGATACCCGCAGCGACACACCGACCCCTACGCTGGCCTCCGTTACGCTGGACCAAGCGAGACCGCACCAACTGGCCCGGTCCACAATGGACATTAAGGTAAATGGTCACGAAACAACCTGCCTTTTTGACTCTGGGAGCACGGAGAGCTTCATCCACCCTGATACGGTGCGGCGTTGCTCTCTCCCAGTCCTGCCTGCGCACCAGCGGATTTCTATGGCCTCCGAGTCCCAGTCGACGGACATTGGCGGCTACTGCGTGGTGACACTCTTAGTAGACGGGACTGTGTACGATAATTTTAAACTTCTGGTCCTGCCCCACCTCTGCGCTGCCGTTCTACTGGGGTTAGATTTCCAGTGCCACCTTAAAAGTGTTACGATGGCGTACGGTGGACCCCTCCCCCCACTCACAGTCCGCAGCCAGCAGCTTCCAAATTGCCCGCCGCGCACCAGGTGCAACCTCTCCACACTCAGAGTCACCCCCCCCCACTGTTTGCTAACCTCACCCCCGACTGTAAGCCCATCGCCACAAAGAGCAGGCGATACAGTGCCGGGGACAGGGTTTTCATTAAAACCGAAGTGGAGCGGCTCCTGAAGGAAGGGATTATTGAGGGCAGCACCAGCCCCTGGCGAGCCCAGGTTGTGGTCGTTAAGACCGGCGAGAAGCAGCGCCTGGTCATCGACTACAGCCAGACAATAAATCGCTACACCCTGCTGGACACTTACCCACTCCCCCGCATAGCTGATATGGTCAACCAGATCGTGCAGTACCGCGTCTTCTCGACCATTGACCTGAAATCAGCGTACCACCAGCTCCCTATCCGCCCTGAGGACCGCCAGTATACTGCCTTTGAGGCAAACGGCCACCTCTATCACTTCCTTAGGGTTCCCTTTGGCGTCACCAACGGGGTCTCCGTCTTCCAAAGGGAGATGGACCGGATGGTCGATCAAAATGCGTTGCAGGCCACTTTCCCATATCTGGACAATGTGACCATCTGCGGCCATGACTTGCAGGACCATGACGCAAACCTCAAAAAATTCCTCTGCACCGCCCAACTCCTGAACCTGACGTATAACAAGGAGAAGTGCATATTCCGCACAACCCGCCTCGCCGTCCTTGGCTGTGTTGTGGAACACGGAGTCATCGGTCCCGACCCTGACCGGATGCGTCCCCTTATGGAACTCCCACTGCCCCACTGCCTCAAGGCCCTGAAGAGGTGCCTAGGGTTTTTCTCCTATTACGCCCAGTGGGTCCCCTACTATGCGGACAAGGCCCGTCCGCTGATCAAGTCCACCTCTTTTCCCTTGACGGCAGAGGCCCGCTTAGCCTTCCACCGTATCAAGGAAGACATTGCCAAAGCCACCATGCACGCAGTGGACGAATCCATCCCCTTCCAGGTGGAAAGCGACACGTCCGACTTTGCCCTGGCTGCTACCCTTAATCAGGCGGGGAGACCCGTGGCCTTTTTTTCACGAACCCTTCAGGGCCCGGAGACCAGACACTCCGCTGTTGAGAAGGAGGCCCAGGCTATTGTGGAGGCTGTGCGTCATTGGAGGCACTACCTGGCCGGAAAACGATTTACCCTGCTCACTGACCAGCGTTCAGTTGCTTTTATGTTTAACAACAAGCAGAGGGGCAAAATCAAAAACGACAAGATCTTGAGGTGGAGAATCGAACTTTCCACCTACAATTACGAGATCTTGTACTGGCCCGGGAAGCTCAATGAACCCCCGGATGCTCTATCGCGTGGCACCTGCGCCAGCGCGCAGATCGATAGACTGCGGGCCCTCCACAATGACCTCTGCCACCCGGGGGTCACCAGGTTCTTCCACTTCATCAAGGCCCGCAACCTGCCTTACTCCATTGAGGAGGTCAGGACCATGACCAGGAACTGCCAAGTCTGCGCTGAGTGCAAACCGCACTTTTATAGACCAGACAGGGCTCACCTGATAAAAGCCACTCGCCTCTTCGAGCGCCTGAGCGTTGATTTTAAAGGGCCTCTCCCCTCCTCCGACCGCAATGTGTACTTCCTCAACATTATTGATGAGTACTCCCGTTTCCCGTTCGCCATCCCCTGCCCGGACATGACCAGTGCCACGGTCATTAAATGTCTGAACGACCTCTTCACCCTGTTCGGTTTCCCCAGCTATATCCATAGCGACCGGGGCTCATCGTTTATGAGTGACGAACTCCGCCAGTACCTGCTCGCTAGGGGTAGTGCCACAAGCAGGACCACCAGTTACAGCCCCCGGGGGAACGGACAGGTGGAAAGAGAGAATGCGACAGTTTGGAAGGCCGCCCTGCTAGCCTTAAAGTCTGGGGGCCTTCCGACCTCCCGCTGGCAGGATGTGCTCCCCGATGCGCTCCACTCTATTCGGTCACTGCTCTGCACTGCCACTAACGCCACCCCTCATGAGAAAATGTTTGTCTTCCCAAGGAAGTCCAAATCGGGGACATCGCTACCGCCATGGCTGACGTCCCCAGGGCCGGTCCTACTGAGAAGACACGTGAGGACCCATAAAACGGACCCCCTGGTCGAGAGGGTCGACCTCCTCCACGCCAACCCCCAGTATGCTTACATTGCGTACCCGGACGGGCGGGAGGACACAGCCTCCATACGAGACCTCGCACCCTCGGGGGCCCCAGTAACCCACTACCACCCCCCCCCACGATCCAATATCCAACCCCAGCAGACGGCACGCCTGGGCCCCGCGACCCGCTCGACACCCACGAGGACTACACACCAGTGCCCCAGCCTACGCGGGACTCGACGCCAGAAGCTTCACTACCCCTGCCGTCGCCACGTCGATCACAGCGGCAGACAAGACCTCCGGAGAGACTCCAATACACAAACTTTTAATACACTTCACCCCGCCGGACTCATTTTTAAACAAGGGGTGAATGTGGTAAACCACTGTTATACCTGCCTGTGTGGGTGTTTGTATTCCACTGTGCACATGTCTGTACATGCCTCGGCTGACTCCTCCCATGAGTCCAGGTATAAAGGTGACTGTTCCACAGTCCCTCTGTATTCTGGACTGGTCGACCACTCGAGGCACACCTTCATTCTCTTGTTAATAAAAGCCTGTTAGTTACTCGCTTAACCTCAGTCTTTTGAGTAATTAATAGCGCATCAGTACCTCCCTCCCGTCTTGGTGCTCCTCCTCCTCCTCCTCCTCCTGTGCTGGTGCTCCAATGTCTGGTGGCAGTGGCTGAGTCCTGAGGATTGCCAGGTTATGCAGCATGCAGCACACAACAACGAAATGGGAGACTCGCTCAGGTGAGTACTGAAGGACTCCCCCGGAATGGTCCAGACAGCGGAACCGTTGCTTGAGCACGCCGATTGTGTGCTCAATGATGTTCCTGGTCGCTTGATGGCTCTCATTGTATCGTTCTTCAGCAGGGGTGCTGGACGCATGGAGCGGGGTCATCAGCCAGGTGCACAGAGGATAGCCCTTGTCCCCGAGAAGCCAGCCTCCTGGGTGAGCCGGGGCCTTGAAAAGGTCTGCCACAGAAGTCTGGCACAGGATGAAGGCGTCGTGGCTGCTGCCTGGAAAGCGGGCATTGACAGCGACTTTCAGCTGTCTGTGGTCACAGACCAACTGGACGTTCAACGAATGGAACCCCTTCCGGTTGCGGTAATCCTCGGCATTCTCTTGGGGTGCCCGCAAAGCCACAGTTAATGGCGCCCTGGACCATGGGGAAGCCCGCTATTCTTGCAAATCCCATTGCGCACTCTTGCTGCTTGTCCGGGGTCATGGCGAAGGAAATGTACTGACGTCTCCTTTTAAAGAGGGCATTCATGACTTGGCGGATGCAGCAATGCACTGCGAACTGGGAGACATTGGCAATGTCCCCAGTAGCGGATTGGAAGGAGCCGGTGGCATAGAAGTTGAGAGCCACTGTCACCTTCACTGCCACCAACAGAGACGTCCTGCTCCTCAGTTGAGGCTGCAGATCTGGCTGAAGCAGGTGGCAGAGCTCAGTGACCACCTCCCTGCTGAATCGAAGCCTCCGAAAACACTGCTCTTCAGACATGTTGAGGTATGAGAACTGTTGGCGGTATACCCTGGGACGGTAAGGTCTCGTGTGCCGACGCCTGTTGGCCCTCCTCCGTCTGGCCATGATTGGCACTCTCTCTCGGCGTCTCTGAGCCCTCTCAATGTAATGGAGAAGCCCAACGTTTCCACCCATTGCAGCCCCCATAGTATGTGGCCACTCAAGGTTATGCCAGTGAAAAAGCAAACCAACTACAAAGTTCTGGGCCGAAGCCAGAAGTACCTGTGCGAGCGCTGACTCAATGCAGAAAGCTCTCTCCCTTTGTCTCTCTGCAAATCTCTCTCTCTCACAGGAGTGGTCCAAAAATGGCTACCACAAAGAAGCCAGGAAGAGCCCCCTTTAAATAACATCCCCCCCAGCCCCACAGCGACTGGGAACCGTTCCAGTCAACCAGTCGCTGGGAGCGACAGGCGGAAAGGAGGGGGGCGCCACTGAATTTCCGGTTCGGGGCGCCCCAAGGGCGTTGCACCATGAAATGACGTCAGGATCTGCGTGCGCAGCTGAGCGGGTGTTGCGGTTTAGCGCCGCCGCTAAATGTCTGCTCAATTTTGCGAGAGGCGCAGGTATCGCCACGCCCAGGCGCTAGCCGCCTCGCGCCCCACTTATCGCCCTCTTAAGGCACTAACGGGTGGCACAAACAACTGAATTTCTCCCCCTATGACTCTAATCAGAGGCGGGCGAAAGTAAAGGACAGAAGGGGAGTCATAAACTTAGAAAATAATATAAATGTAATTGTTTTTGCAATTTATAATCAACCCCTTGGAATGTCGCTCTCTTTTCAGGAATGTTCTCCTACACCATGTTGGCAACATCTCCGCTCTTCTGCTACCCAAACTGGCCCAGGGCAATAATTTGGAAATTCCCAGCTTTCCTGAGGAAGCTGCTCCCACTCGCTGATCCGCCCCAGCAGAGCAACTCGTGTGTGTATCTCAGCAGGGAACCTGACGGGAAGGGCAGAAACCAGGAGCGCGTCAGCAAGGGGTCGGCGCTGACGTTGCGACAGAGGCTGGGGGCGATGTTCGTTGTCCTCTATCTTGCAGAACAGTTCTTTTTACCCTATTCGCATTTCATCACTCAGGTAGGTGTTTACTCCTGAAATCATTCATGTCCCTTGGGCTGGAGAGTGGAACGCCAGCCAGGTTTCCAGCTCTTGGTCAGTGATGGCAGCTGTAAACAGCCAGTCAGGACTGAGATCGGCTGTGACGCTCTCCACTTTCAAATAGCCTCCGGACACTGCCCTTCGTCTCAAAGTGCAAGAATGGCCACAGTTAAGGTGCAGAGTGACCATGGAACTGTTCCCAGTGAGGGGTGAGGTGGGGAGTGACCATGGAACTGTTCCCAGTGAGGGGTGAGGTGGGGAGTGGCCATGGAACTGTAGCCAGTGAGGGGTGAGATGGGGAGTGACCATGGAACTGTACCCGGTGAGGGGTGAGGTGGAGAGTGACCATGGAACTGTAGCTAGTGAGGGGTGAGGTGGGGAGTGACCGTGGAACTGTACCCAGTGAGGGGTGAGGTGGGGAGTGACCATGGAACTGTACCCAGTGAGGTGCGGAGTGACCATGGAACAGTGCCAGTGAGGGGTGAGGTGGGGAGTGACCATGGAACTGTACCCAGTGAGGTGCGGAGTGACCATGGAACTGTGCCAGTGAGGGGTGAGGTGGGGAGTGACCATGGAACTGTACCCAGTGAGGGGTGAGGTGGGGAGTGACCATGGAACTGTATCCAGTGAGGGGTGAGGTGGGGAGTGACCATGGAACTGAACCCAGTGAGGGGTGAGGTGGGGAGTGACCATGGAACTGTACCCAGTGAGGGGTGAGGTGGGGAGTGACCATGGAACTGTACCCAGTGAGGGGTGAGGTGGGGAGTGACCATGGAACTGTATCCAGTGAGGGGTGAGGTGGGGAGTGACCATGGAACTGAACCCAGTGAGGGGTGAGGTGGGGAGTGACCATGGAACTGTACCCAGTGAGGGGTGGTGTGCGGAGTGACCATGGAACTGTACCCAGTGAGGGGTGAGGTGGGGAGTGACCATGGAACTGTATCCAGTGAGGGGTGAGGTGGGGAGTGACCATGGAACTGTACCCAGTGAGGGGTGAGGTACGGAGTGACCATGGAACTGTAGCCAGTGAGGGGTGAGGTGGGGAGTGACCATGGAACAGTACCCAGTGAGGGGTGAGGTGCGGAGTGACCATGGAACTGTACCCAGTGAGGGGTGAGGTGCGGAGTGACCATGGAACTGTACCCAGTGAGGGGTGAGGTGCGGAGTGACCATGGAACTGTACCCAGTGAGCGGTGAGGTGGGGAGTGGCCATGGAACTGTACCCAGTGAGGGGTGAGGTGGGGAGTGACCATGGAACTGTGCCCAGTGAGGGGTGAGGTGCGGAGTGACCATGGAACTGTACCCAGTGAGCGGTGAGGTGGGGAGTGGCCATGGAACTGTACCCAGTGAGGGGTGAGGTGCGGAGTGACCATGGAACTGTGCCCAGTGAGGTAGGGAGTGACCATGGAACTGCACCCAGTGAGGGGTGAAGTGGGGAGTGACCATGGAACTGTACCCAGTGAGGGGTGAGGTGCAGAGTGACCATGGAATTGTACCCAGTGAGGGGTGAGGTGGGGAGTGACCATGGAACTGTACCCAGTGAGGAGTGAGGTGGGGAGTGACCATGGAACTGTACCCAGTGAGGGGTGAGGTGGGGAGTGACCATGGAACTGTACCCAGTGAGGGGTGAGGTGCGAGTGACCATGGAACTGTACCCAGTGAGGGGTGAGGTGGGGAGTGACCATGGAACTGTACCCAGTGAGGGGTGAGGTGCGGAATGACCATGGAACTGTACCCAGTGAGGGGTGAGGTGCGGAGTGACCATGGAACTGTACCCAGTGAGGGGTGAGGTGGGGAGTGGCCATGGAACTGTACCCAGTGAGGAGTGAGGTGCGGAGTGACCATGGAACTGTACCCAGTGAGGTGGGGAGTGACCATGGAACTGCACCCAGTGAGGGGTGAGGTGCGGAGTGACCATGGAACTGCACCCAGTGAGGGGTGAGGTGCGGAGTGACCATGGAACTGTACCCAGTGAGGGGTGAGATGCAGAGTGACCATGGAACTGTATCCAGTGAGCGGTGAGGTGGGGAGTGGCCATGGAACTGTACCCAGTGAGGAGTGAGGTGCGGAGTGACCATGGAACTGCACCCAGTGAGGTGCGGAGTGACCATGGAACTGTGCCAGTGAGGGGTGAGGTGGGGAGTGACCATGGAACTGTACCCAGTGAGGGGTGAGGTGGGGAGTGACCATGGAACTGTACCCAGTGAGGGGTGAGGTGGGGAGTGACCATGGAACTGTATCCAGTGAGGGGTGAGGTGGGGAGTGACCATGGAACTGAACCCAGTGAGGGGTGAGGTGGGGAGTGACCATGGAACTGTACCCAGTGAGGGGTGGTGTGCGGAGTGACCATGGAACTGTACCCAGTGAGGGGTGAGGTGGGGAGTGACCATGGAACTGTATCCAGTGAGGGGTGAGGTGGGGAGTGACCATGGAACTGTACCCAGTGAGGGGTGAGGTACGGAGTGACCATGGAACTGTAGCCAGTGAGGGGTGAGGTGGGGAGTGACCATGGAACAGTACCCAGTGAGGGGTGAGGTGCGGAGTGACCATGGAACTGTACCCAGTGAGGGGTGAGGTGCGGAGTGACCATGGAACTGTACCCAGTGAGGGGTGAGGTGCGGAGTGACCATGGAACTGTACCCAGTGAGCGGTGAGGTGGGGAGTGGCCATGGAACTGTACCCAGTGAGGGGTGAGGTGGGGAGTGACCATGGAACTGTGCCCAGTGAGGGGTGAGGTGCGGAGTGACCATGGAACTGTACCCAGTGAGCGGTGAGGTGGGGAGTGGCCATGGAACTGTACCCAGTGAGGGGTGAGGTGCGGAGTGACCATGGAACTGTGCCCAGTGAGGTAGGGAGTGACCATGGAACTGCACCCAGTGAGGGGTGAAGTGGGGAGTGACCATGGAACTGTACCCAGTGAGGGGTGAGGTGCAGAGTGACCATGGAATTGTACCCAGTGAGGGGTGAGGTGGGGAGTGACCATGGAACTGTACCCAGTGAGGAGTGAGGTGGGGAGTGACCATGGAACTGTACCCAGTGAGGGGTGAGGTGGGGAGTGACCATGGAACTGTACCCAGTGAGGGGTGAGGTGCGAGTGACCATGGAACTGTACCCAGTGAGGGGTGAGGTGGGGAGTGACCATGGAACTGTACCCAGTGAGGGGTGAGGTGCGGAATGACCATGGAACTGTACCCAGTGAGGGGTGAGGTGCGGAGTGACCATGGAACTGTACCCAGTGAGGGGTGAGGTGGGGAGTGGCCATGGAACTGTACCCAGTGAGGAGTGAGGTGCGGAGTGACCATGGAACTGTACCCAGTGAGGTGGGGAGTGACCATGGAACTGCACCCAGTGAGGGGTGAGGTGCGGAGTGACCATGGAACTGCACCCAGTGAGGGGTGAGGTGCGGAGTGACCATGGAACTGTACCCAGTGAGGGGTGAGATGCAGAGTGACCATGGAACTGTATCCAGTGAGCGGTGAGGTGGGGAGTGGCCATGGAACTGTACCCAGTGAGGAGTGAGGTGCGGAGTGACCATGGAACTGTACCCAGTGAGGTGGGGAGTGACCATGGAACTGCACCCAGTGAGGGGTGTGGTGCGGAGTGACCATGGAACTGTACCCAGTGAGGGGTGAGGTGCAGAGTGACCATGGAATTGTACCCAGTGAGGGGTGTGGTGGGGAGTGACCATGGAACTGTACCCAGTAAGGGGTGAGGTGGGAGTGACCATGGAACTGTACCCAGTCAGGGGTGAGGTGCGGAGTGACCATGGAACTGTACCCAGTGAGGGGTGAGGTGCGGAGTGACCATGGAACTGTACCCAGTGAGGGGTGAGGTGGGGAGTGACCATGGAACTGTACCCAGTGAGGGGTGAGGTGGGGAGTGATCATGGAACTGTACCCAGTGAGGGGTGAGGTGCGGAGTGACCATGGAACTGTACCCAGTGAGGGGTGATGTGGGGAGTGACCATGGAACTGTACCCAGTGAGGGGTGAGGTGCAGAGTGACCATGGTACTGTACCCAGTGAGGGGTGAGGTGGGGAGTGACCATGGAACTGTACCCAGTGAGGGGTGAGGTGGGGAGTGACCATGGAACTGTACCCAGTGAGGGGTGAGGTGGGGAGTGACCATGGAACTGTACCCAGTGAGGGGTGAGGTGGGGAGTGACCATGGAACTGTACCCAGTGAGGGGTGAGGTGTGGAGTGACCATGGAACTGTTCCCAGTGAGGGGTGAGGTGCGGAGTGACCATGGAACTGTTCCCAGTGAGGGGTGAGGTGCGGAGTGACCATGGAACTGTTCCCAGTGAGGGGTGAGGTGCGGAGTGACCATGAAACTGTACCCAGTGAGGGGTGAGGTGCAGAGTGACCATGGAACTGTACCCAGTGAGGGGTGAGGTGCAGAGTGACCATGGAACTGTACCCAGTGAGGGGTGAGGTGCAGAGTGACCATGGAACTGTACGTTGGCACCACTCTGCCGAGAGTCGTGCATTTTGCACCATCAGCTGATCAGACGTAGAGTGACGTTGCTGGGGAAATGTCCAGCACTTTGGAGGGCTCTATTCCCTCTTCGCCTCTTTTCTCAGTTTGCAGAAACCTTTAATCTGATGTCTGGAAAGCTGTCAATACCACCGCTGGATTTCAAATTCTTGCACATTTTCATCTGCCAGGCCATCTATCTCCACTCTTGACTGGTGGTGTGATGCAAGCTGTCCATTGGATATCCAGTTGGATATTGTTGAGGGAGATGGCTTATCAGGGGAAGGCAGCAGCAACCAACTTCCTGGCACTATGGGTGGTTCTGCTGCACAGGATGGGAGGAAAAAGAGTGGCAGAGCTATAGTGATACGGGGATTCTATTGTAAGGGGAATCGATAGGCGTTTCTGCGGCCGCAAACGAAACTCCAGGATGGTATGTTGCCTCCCTGGTGCAAGGGTCAGGGATGTCTCAGGGCGGCTGCAGGGCATTCTGGAGCGGGAGGGTGAACATATAGGTACCGACGATATAGGTAAAAAATGGGATGAGGTCCTAAAAGCTGAATATAGGGAGTTAGGAGGTAAATTTAAAAATAAGACCTCAAAGTTAGTAATCTCAGGTTTGCTACCAGTGCCACATGCTAGTCAGAGTAGAAATAGAAGGATATTTCAGATGAATACGTGGCCAGAGGAATAGTGCAAGGGGGAGGGATTCAAATTTCTGGGACATTGGAACCGGTTCTGGGGGAGGTGGGACCAGTACAAACTGGACGATTTGCACCTGGGCGGAACCGGGACCGATGTCCTAGGGGGAGTGTTTGCTAGTGCTGTTGCGGAGGGTTTAAACTAAAATGGCAGGGGGTTGGGAACCTGTGCAGGGAGACAGAGGAAAGGGAAGCAAGGTAGAAACAAAAGACAGGAAGGAGAAAAGCAAAAGTGGAAGGCAGAGAAATCAAGGGGGTAAATCAAACAGGGCTACAGTAAATAATAATTCTAAAAGGACTAAGAGCGTTAAAAAAAAACAAGCCTGAAGGCTTTGTGTCTGAATGTGAGGAGCATTCATAATAAGGTGGATGAATTAGCTGCGCAAATAGATGTAAACGGACATGATGTAATTGCAGTTACGGAGACATGGCTCCTGGGTGACCAAGGCTGGTAATTCAACATCCAGGGGTATTCAATATTCGTGAAGGACAGGCAAAAAGGAAAAGGAGGTGGGGTAGCATTGCTGGTTAAAGAGGAGATTAACACAATAGTAAGGAAGGATATTAGCTCTGATGATGTGGAATCTGTATGGGTAGAGCTGAGATATACCAAGGGGCAGAAAACGTCAGTGGGAGTTGTATACAGACCCCCAAACAGTAATGCTAAGGTTGGGGATGGCATTAAACGGGAAATTAGAGACGCATGCAATAAGGGCACAGCAGTTATCATGGGTGACTTTAATCTACATATAGATTGGGCTAACCAAATTAGTAAAAGTACTTTGGAGGAGGAATTCCTAGAGTGTATACGGGATGGTTTCCTGGACCAATATGTCGAGGAACCAACTAGAGATCAGGCCATCTTAGACTGGGTATTATGTAATGAGAAAGGATTAATTAGCAATGTTGTTGTGCGAGGCCTCTTGGGGAGGAGCGATCATAATATAGAATTCTTCATTAAGATGGAGAATGAAGTCGTTGACACAGAGACTAGGGTCCTGAATTTAAATAAAGGAAACTACGATGGTATGAGGCGCAAGTTGGCTAGGATGGATTGGGGAATGTTACTTAAAGGGTGGATAAGCAATGGCAAACATTTAAAGATTGCATGGATGAACTACAGAATTTGTTCGTCCCTGTTTGGCATAAAAATAAAACAAAAAAGGTGACTCAACCGTGACTAACAAGGGAAATTAGGGATAGCACAAGTTCCAAGGAGAGATCATATAAATTGGCCAGAAAAAGCAGCAAACCTGAGGATTGGGAGCAGTTTAGGATTCAGCAAAGGAGGACAAAGGGATTAATTAAGAGGGGGAAAATAGAATATGAGAGTAAGCTTCCAGGGAACATAAAAACTGACTGTAAAAGCTTCTATAGATATGTGAAGAGAAAAAGATTGGTGAAGTCAAGCGTAGGTCCCTTGCAGTCAGAATCAGGGGAATTTATAATGGGGAACAAAGAAATGGCTGACCAATTAAATACATACTTTGGTTCTGTCTTCACAAAGGGGGACACAAATAACCTTCCAGAGATGTCGGGGAACATAGGGTCTAATGTGAGGGAGGAATTGAATGAAATCAGTATTTGTAGGGAAATGGTGTTAGGGAAATTGACGGCATTGAAGGCCGATAAATCCCCAGGGCCTGATAATCTACATCCTAGGGTACTTAAGGAAGTGGCCCTAGAAATAGTAGATGCATTGCTGGTCATCTTCCAAAATTCTATAGACTCTGGAATAGTTCCCATGGATTGGAGGGTAGCTAATGTAACCCCACTATTTAAAAAAGGTGGTAGAGAGAAAACGGGGAATTATAGACCAGTAAGCCTGACATCGGTAGTGGGGAAAATGCTAGAGTCCATTGCTACGGAGAAAGGGCGGGGGATTGGGACTAGTTGAAGTGCCCTTGCAGAGAGCTGGCACAGGCTCGATGGGCCGAATGGCCTCCTTCTGTGCTGTAACCATTCTATAATTCTATGTGATGTTGTAATGTAGGATAAATGAATTGAGGAATTAATCAGGAGAGTAACACAGATCCAGAGATTAAACCAAACTTGTCTGGCGACGAGCATAGATGCCTTTAAGGGGAATCGACATAAGCACATGAGAAAGAAAGGAACAGAAGGATATGCTGATAAGGTGAGATGAAGTAGAGTGGGAGGAGGCTGGTGTGGAGCATAAACACCGGCACAGTCCAGCTGGGCTGAACGGCCTGTCTCTGTGCTGCAAATTCTATGTAATAAGCAGGAAGCTTCTCTCGAAACTCCTGACCATCTCCGACATTTGTAAAACCAGCACCAGGTCAGTTCAGTCTCCAAGAAACACTCCCATCTAGTGGCCACCCGGAGAATAGAAACATAGAAACATAGAAGATAGGAGCAGGAGTAGGCCATTCGGCCCCTCGAGCCTGTTCCGCCATTCAATGCGATCATGGCTGATCATCAAAATTCAGTACCCTGTCCCTGCTTTCTCCCGATATCCCTTGATCCCTTTAGCCTTATGAAATATATCTAACTCCTTCTTGAATATATTTAATAAATTGGCCTCAACTGCCTTCTGTGGTAGAGAATTCCACAGGTTCACCACTCTGGGTGAAGAAATTCCTCCTCATTTCTGTCCTAAATGGCTTACCCCTTATCTTAGACTGTGACCCCTGGTTCTGGACTCCCCGACCATCGGGAACATCCTTCCTGCATCTAGTCTGTCCAGTCCTGTCAGAATTTTATAAGTTTCAATGAGAGCCCCTCTTATTCTTCTAAACTCCAGCGAGTACAAGCCCAATCGACCCAATCTCTCCTCATACGTCATTCCTGCCATCCCAGGTATCAGCCTGGTGAATCTTTGCTGCACTCCCTCCATGGCAAGAACATCCTTCCTCAGATAAGGTGACCAAAACTGCACACAATACTCAAGATGTGGTCTCACCAAGGCCCTGTACAACTGCAGCAAGACATCCTTGTTCCTGTACTCAAACCCTCTCGCTATGAAGGCCAACATACCATTTGCCTTCTTAACCGCCTGCTGCACCTGCATGCTTACCTTCAGTGACTGGTGCACAAGGACACCCAGGTTTCGTTGCACTTCTCCTTCTCCCAATCTATTGCCATTCAGATAATAATCTGCCTTCCTGTTTTGCCACCAAAGTGGATAACCTCACATTTATCCACGTTATATTGCATCTTCCATGCTTTTTGCCCAATCACCCAACCTGTCCAAATCATCCTGGAGTTTCTCGGCATCCTCCTCACAGCACACACGCCCACCCAGCTTTGTGTCATCTGCAAATTTGGAGATATTACATCTAGTTCCCTTGTCTAGATCATTAATATATATTGTGAATAGCTGGGGTCCAAGGACCGATCCCTTGCGGTACCCCACTAGTCACTGCCTGCCACTCGGAAAAAGACCCATTTATTCCAACTCTTTGCTTTCTGTCTGCCAACCAGTTCTCTATCCAAGTCAATACCTTGCCCCCAATCCCATGTGCCTTAACTTTACACGCTAATCTCTTACGCGGGACCTAATCAAAAGCCTTCTGAAAGTCCAAATACACCACATCCACTGGTTCTCCCTTATCTATTTTACCAGTTACATCCTCAAAAAATTCCAGTAGATCAGTCAAGCACGATTTACCTTTTGTAAATCAGTTAGCCTCACATCAGTAGTTGGGAAAATGCTGGAATCTATTATAAAGGATGCAATAACTGGGCACTTAGAAACTAATACAGGTAGTGAGATTGGGCAGAGTCAACATGGATTTATGAAAGGGAAATCCTGTTTGACAAACCTATTGGAGTTCTTTGAGGATGTAACTAGTGGAGTAGACAAAGGGGAACCGGTAGATGTGGCGTATTTGAATTTTCAGAACTCCTTCGATAAGGTCCCACACAAGAGGTTGGTGAACAAAATTAGGGCACATGGAATTGGGGGTAATATTCTAGCATGGATTGAGAATTGGTTAACAGACAGAAAACAAAGAGTGGGGATAAACGGGCCTTTTTCAGGATGGCAGGCTGTGACTAGTGGGGTACTGCAAGGATCGGTGCTTGGGCCCCAGCTATTCACAATCTATATCATTGATTTGGATGAGGGGACTAAATGTAACATTTCCAAATTTGCTGATGACTCAAAGCTAGGTGGCAGTGTCAGTTGCGAAGAGGATGTGAAGAGGCTTCAAGGGGATCTCGACAGGCTCAGTGAGTGGGCGAGAACATGGCAGATGGATTATAATGTGGATAAATGTGAAGTTATCCACTTTGGTAGAAAAAACAGAAAGGCAGAGTATTTCCTAAATGGTGAAAGATTGGGGAATGCAGATGCTCAAAGGGACCTGGGTGTCCTTGTACATGAGTCATTGAAAATGAATGTGTAGTTGCAGCAAACCATTAGGAAGGCAAATGGTATGCTGGCCTTCATTACAAAAGGATTTGAGTACAGGAGTAAAGAAGTCTTACTCCAATTATATAGGGCCTTGGTGAGACCACACCTGGAGTACTGTGTACAATTTTGGTCTCATTACCTAAGGAAGGATATACTTGCCATAGAGAGAGTGCAACGAAGGTTCACGAGATTGATTCCTGGGATGGCGGGACTGTCATATGAGAAGAGATTGAGTAAACTAGGCCTGTATTCTCTTGAATTCGGAAGAATGAGAGGTGATCTCATTGAGGCGTACAAAATTATTACAAGGCTTGATAGGGTGGATGCTGGGAGAATGTTTCCCTTGGCTGGGGAGTCTAGAACCAGGGCCCACAGCCTCAGGATAAAGGGTAGGCCATTCAGGACTGAGATGAGAAGAAATTTCTTCACACAGAGGGTGGTGAATCTTTGGAATTCTCTACCCCAGGGGGCTGAGGAGGCTCAGTCATTGGGTATATTCAAAACAGAAGTCGATAGATTTCTGACTAGTGAGGGCATCAAGGGAGATGGCGATAGGGCCGGTGAATGGAGTTGAGGCAGAAGATCAGCCATGATCTCATTGAATGGCGGAGCAGGCTCGAAGGGCCGAATGGCCTTCTCCTGCTCCTATTTCTTATGTTCTTAAACTGTCTGAATGAGAAAAGACAGGTTTGTGGCAGAGCCACTGAGGGACTTTGAGCAACTGTACATAATTCCCTTTAACGAGGTTTGACTCCAACCTAAGCCTGGACCAGTCTGTTAGTGATTTCTGTGTTTGTACATACTGTTTGCATGCACGGGGCGCGGTCCCTTTAAGACTGCGGCAAAGTGCGGGTAAACGCGATGACGTCGTGCCGCTAATCACGTGACCACCCAAGCGTGGGAAAAACGTGATGACATCATGACGCCATCCACGGGACCGCCCTGGCAGTCCTCGTGGAGCCTCCGACCAGCAAAGACCTGTTTTCATGGTTCTCCTGTACAAACTGTTTAAACACGTTAGTTTTGCATTAAAACTCGTTTGTTTGAATGCCTGAGTCGAACTCAATTCTTAGATAGGAATTAGAGGCAATTCCTACATTGGTGACCCCGTCTTTTGCGAACGTTTTTTGCAAAAAGAGCACTACATGGAGGCCAACGCCGTTTCATTGAAGCTGCCGCAGTTCTGGGAGCAGCAGGCGACCTTGTGGTTCATCCAGGTCGAAGCCCAGTTCGCTCTGAGAGGCATCGTTGCAGATCAAACTAAATACCTCTACGTGGTCTCGGCACTCGAAAGCTCCACCGCCTCGCGGATCATCAGCCTCCTTGGGAACTCTCCGACGGAGGGCAAGTATGATACCATCAAGGCGCGGTTGCTGCAAGTATTCGGGCTCACTAAATCAGAGCGCGCACGTCGATTGCTCACCATGCCCGGCTTGGGGGACTCCAATCCTTCGGAATTGATGAGCCAAATGCTCACACTCCTGGGCTCCGAACCGGAATGCTTCCTTTTCCGGAACTATTCCTCAGCCAGCTGCCTGAGCAGGTGCAAGCTGCTCTGGCCAGATCCGAGGTAGAAGACTGCGCGGCACTCGCGGCAGAGGCTGACAAAATATTCGCGGTCACGCAGCAGTACTGCACCGCCACGAGGCGCCCATCCCCCCGCGGAAGCCACCACGAGGCGCCCATCCCCCCGCGGAAGCCACCACGAGGCGCCCCTCCCCCACAGACGCCGCCATAGCTCATCAATCAACAGGGCTGTGTTTCTACCACGCGCAGTTCGGCGCGGAGGCAAGACGGTGCCGTCCTCCCTGCAGCTTTCCCCCCAAAAAAACAACTGCGAATAATGAGGAACGGGTCTAATGGGCGCCCCGCGGCCGCCATGGCAATCGGCAACGCCGGCAAGTTGCTTTTCATTACCGATACGCTCTCCGGCCGTTGTTTTCTGTGCGACACCGGAGCACAGTGCAGCATTTTGCCAGTGTCCGCCCTCGATGTACAGGCAGGGAAGCACGGCCTCACCCTTGAAGCGGCCAATGGTGGAGCGATTCGGACTTTCGGCAGACGGCGTGTGGCGGTTTGCTTCGGGGGCCAGCGGTTTCATTGGGAGTTCGTTATGGCCAAGGTTTCTCAACCCATTCTCGGTGCGGATTTCCTGTGCGCCAACAGCCTCCTGGGCGACGTGAAAAACCGCCGGTTGATCAACGCGGCAACCTTCGATTCCATCCCCTGTTACCGCAGTAACACTACGTCACGCACGGTCGCCTGTGCTTTCCCGACTCCCGACGAGTTTGCCCGTCTGCTCACAGAATTTCCCGACCTGACGAGACCCACGTTCTCCTCCACAGCCACGAAACACAGTGTGCAACACCACATCACCACCAACAGTCCCCCGGTCTACGCGCGAGCTCGGCGCCTGGATCCTGGCAAGCTGGCGGTTGCAAAGGCGGTGTTCGCCACCATGGAACGTTTAGGGATTATTCGTCGGTCGAATAGTCCCTGGTCTTCACCCCTTCATATCGTTCTGAAGCCTGGCGGCGGATGGCGACCTTGCGACGACTATCGACGCCTGAACGACGCCACCACTCCAGATCGGTACCCGATCCCCCACAAGCAGGATGTCCAGAAGACCGCGGTCATCACCCCATTCGGCCTCTTCGAATTTCTGCGCATGCCATTTGGCTTAAAGAACGCCGCCCAGGCTTTCCAGCGCCTGATGGATTCCGTGCTGCGGGACCTCAACTTCATCTTCATCTATCTGGATGACATTCTGATCGCCAGCTCCACCAAAGAGGAACATCTCTGTCACCTTCGCACCCTGTTTCGACGCCTCAGCCAACACGGCATGATTATCAACCTGGCTAAGTGCCAGTTTGGCCTGCAACAAATCGATTTCCTGGGGCATCGCATCACCGCAGAGGGAGCGGTTCCTTTGCAAGCGAAGGTAGAGGCGGTGACATCCTTTCCACGCCCGCAGAACATAAAGGCCCTGCAGGAATTCCTAGGCATGGTAAACTTTTATCACCGTTTCGTGCCTAAGGCAGCACTGCTCATGCAGCCCCTGTACGAGGCCCTCAAGGGCAGGACTGGCAAGGACCCGGTAGACTGGTCAGTTGACATGGACCGAGCGTTCGCCAACACCAAAAGCGCCTTGGCCAGCGCGACCATGCTGGCACACCCATTACCAGGAGCCACCATCGCCCTCACCACCGATGCGTCAGACTACGCAATTGGCGCCGTACAGGAGCAATGGGTGAACGGGACGTGGCAGCCGTTGGCGTTCTTCAGCCGACAACTTAGACGGAACGAAAGATCCTATAGCACTTTCGACCGGGAGTTGCTAGCCCTTTTTCTGGCTATCCGCCATTTTCGGTTCCTGCTGGAAGGACGTCCTTTCACCGCTTTTTTGGACCACAAGCCACTCACCTTTGCCATGGCCAAGACCGCCGAACCGTGGTCATCCCGACAGCAGCATCAGCTAACTTACATATCCGAATTCACTACGGATACCCAGCACGTGGCCGGTAAGGACAACCTGGTGGCAGACTGCCTCTCCCGCGCGACTGTCAATGCAGTCCATCTGGGCATCGACTACGCCCTCATGGCGGCGGACCAAGTCTCGGACCCGGAAGTTCAGGCTTACCGAGCCAACATCACTAGTCTCCAGTTAGCCGACGTCGAGTTCCATTCAGCAGGTACCACGCTGCTGTGCGACGTCTCCGCACGGGACCCTCGTCCTGTCGTGCTGGTCGCCTGGTGCCGCAAGGTTTTCGACGCCATACATGGGTTGTCGCACCCAGGGATGAAGGCCTCGCAGAAGCTCATGTCGGTTAAATTAGTTTGGCACGGCATGCATAAGGATGTCCGTGACTGGACCAACACCTGCGTCGTCTGCCAAAAGGCCAAGGTACAGCGCCACATCAAGGCCCCATTGGCCACCTTCACGGTTCCGGAGCGGCGTTTTGACCACGTCAATGTGGACCTGGTAGGACCACTTCCACCTTCCCATGGCTTTTCTCACATTCTCACCATGGTAGGCCGCACCACCAGATGGCCAGAAGCGGTGCCCCTGTCATCCACTACTTCGGCGGATGTGGCCAGGGCATTCATTTCTTCCTAGGTCGCCCATTTTGGAGTGGCCGCTGACATTTCTTCAGATCGAGGACCGCAGTTTTCCTCTGAACTCTGGAACGCAGTGGCTCAGGGACTCGGCGTCAAGTTGCACTGCACTACAGCCTACCACCCTCAAGGGAATGGCCTCTGTGAACGTTTTCACAGATCGCTGAAAGCCGCACTGAGGGCCAGTCTCCAGGACACTGGATGGGCGGACAAGCTACCGTGGGTTCTGTTGGGCCTTCGCACGGCTCCCAAAGAAGACCTTCACTCTCCCTCTGCAGAGTTGATTTATGGTCAGCCGCTGCGAGTCCCGGGGGATTTCCTGCCAACGCCGACGGAGCCATGGTCCGCATCAGGCCAGCTTAACAGTCACCAGGAGGCGGCCAGATGTTTCGCGCCGGTCCCCACGTTGCGCCACGGGCTTCAGCGATCGCACATGCCCACAGAGCTTACAAAGGCTGAATACGTTTTCATCCGCCACGATGCGCATCGGGATCCACTCAAGGCCCCGTATACTGGTCCTTTCTGGGTATTAGAGGCAGGAGACAAAACCTTCAAGGTCGATGTCGGTGGTAAACCGGACCACATTTCAGTTGACCGTTTAAAGCCAGCACACTTGGACCTCGACCGCCCCGTCGAGACAGCACAGCCGCCAAGACGAGGTCGGCCGCCCATCGTCGTCACACCGGATCAAGTGCAATCGCCCGCTTGACCGCCAGCCGTCCAGCAGCCTGCGCTTCGGGAGTACAGGAGTCGTTCTGACAGGCTTGTCAGACTCCCTCACTGTTTGACTTTTTCCGTTAAAGAGAATTCTGGGGGGGCACATGTGGCAGAGCCACTGAGGGACTTTGAGCAACTGTACATAATTCCCTTTAACAAGGTTTGACTCCAACCTAAGCTTGTACCAGTCTGTTAGTGATTTCTGAGATGGTACATACTGTTTGCATGCACGGGGCGCGGGTCCCTTTAAGACTGCGGCAAAGTGCGGATAAACGCAATGACGTCATGCTGCTAATCACGTGACCACTCAAACGCGGGAAAAACGTGATGACGTCATGACGCCATCCACGGGACCGCCCTGGCAGTCCTCGTGGAGCCTCCGACCAGCAAAGACCTGTTTTCATGGTTCTCCTGTACAAACTGTTTAAACTCGTTAGTTTTGCATTAAAACTCGTTTGTTTGAACGCCTGAGTCGAGCTCAGTTCTTAGATAGGAATTAGAGGCAATTCCTACAGATTAATGTTTTGGGTTTAGTCACTTCAAACTAAAGCTAAAGTTAAAAATAGGACTAACTGATTGCTCCTTCTTCCTGCAGGGATACAATAACTGGACCAATGGACTGTATGGATATTCCTGGGACATGATGGTTCACTCCAGATCCCACCTACACATCAAGATAACCTATAAGGATGGAGTAACTGGAGAGATCGGCTACCTAAATCCCAGTGTTAGTTAAAATGCTGTCAAAGCCCTGAACCCAACTGCCAGCTCCCACCCTGAGTGGGTAAAGGAACTGTTCCTTTACCAACATCTGGATTGTGCAGTGTTCGTGTTTTACAGGGTTTACTTTTTCCATTTTTCTCCCCTCATGCTGAAAGCATTGGCTCTAGCTGGGTACAGCTAAACAGCCACCTTCCTATCAGAGACTGTCCGCTTCGCTCAGACCCAACACTCTCACCTACTCTTGATTACACTGCAAAAGTGTTACATTTGCTGTGAAGCTTTGGGACGTCCTGAGGATATTAAAGGTGCTGTAGAAATGCAAGTTCATTCTGGCTTTCTCAAGCCTTGTCCAGTCGTGTTCTTGTCCAATGTCCCTGGATAGTGATCGAGAGCGGGATTCTGGCTGATTTTTAATTTTCTTCTTTTCCCCCTCCCTAGCCTCCGAGACACTGAGGCCAGTTTCGCCACCTATACTGGTGCCTGACTGATAAACTCCACAGAGTCCAAGAATCACTGCTGCCACTTTCCTGGTCTCTATGGTCTAGTGTACACCTGGTGGTGGCTTTACCCACTTGCCATTAGCGAGGAGCTGTTGTTGTTATTTTGTGTTGTGCGAAGCCGGGGGGTGTCTGCACTCTCACTGCTAAACTACGTGACTGCAAACGCTGTCTGTTCCTCCTGTGCAGGTGTGGACTCAGAGCCGGCGTTGGAAGGACCATGCGGACATGTTGAAACAGTATTCCAGCTGCCTTGTCCAAAAACTGCAGCGATACAACATCTCTGATCCCGAGATCTACTTTGATATCTGGGTGTCTATAAATGACAGGTTTCAGCAGCGGTGAGAGCAGAAGCGACACAGACTTGTTTCGGGACTGGGCATAAGTTCTCACTGAGAAATGTCGGCGGTGATTTTAACTTTTATCATCAGGTGAAAAACAGGTCATAGCGAAATGTCATTGAAGTCACAGAAGAGAAAACCAGGCGGGTGTAAAGCAGGCTGGTGATTCGCTATCACCCGTTTTACCGTGGCTATAATCGTTAATCTTTAAGGGTCTCAGTGAGTGAATGCACAGCAGTGTGGCACTGAATCCTGCAGACGAGGAAGCTCTCCGACTCGACCCCTGGTCCATTCTCAGCTGCCTGATTTCAGCCAGAATGACGGTGCAGGTGAAGTTGGCCTCGGGCCTCCTGATCCCCATCCAGTTGCTGCCTCAGCCCAGCCTGGGCATCGAACCTGGGGCCTTTCTTCTCTGTACAGCTGCGCCACTTGCTGTGCCTTCACCAGCCGAGCCACATGTGCAGTGTTACTGCGGCCCTTGCTGTTCACTGCTTGTTCGCGGGCAGGAGAGGGGTGCTGTGACATGACCTTGTGCTTGTTCAGTCCTGAATGTTTGAACACCACAAATCTCCAGTCTATTTGTCCAGTGGTCAGAGTGAGGAGGCCACTGTCTGACCCGCAGCACTGCGCTCTGGCTGTCCCTTAGCTCTCGGTTAACTGCTTGAGAATAGCTTCTGTTTAGCTGACTCTGAATTCTTGTTTCTAGGCTGTTTGACCCGCGGGTCGATGTTGTAACGGCCGAGTGGTCTCCCTTTAAAAAGACATCATGGCTGATGCCACTGCTGGTTGACCTCTCACCCTGGAGGTCGAAGTTTGATGAAATCGAGAAAATGTTGGATAATCGGACGGATGTGGTTTTCATTGCAGATTTTCCAGGTAAATTACAAAATAGGAATGGGGGAAGGAAGTTTTTAAAAACCCTGGAACTTGGACAGAATAACCAGACTGTAACTGGAACACAAGTAAATCACTCACTTCCCCCAGTGACTCCGTGTAACAGAGTTCCCACTGATGCTCACTACACAGCAATCCCCGCTGGAAAGAGTGCTCACCAGGAAAGAACATAAGAACATAAGAAATAGGAGCAGGAGTAGGCCATACGGCCCCTCGGGCCTACTCCGCCATTCAATAGGATCATGGCTGATCCGAACCTAGACTCACGTCCACTTCCCTGCCCGCTCCCCATAACCCTTAATTCCCTTATCAGCTAGGAAACTGTCTATCGCCGTTTTAAATTTATTTAATGTCGCAGCTTCCACAGCTCTCTGAGGTAGCAAATTCCATAGATTTACTACCCTCTGAGTGAAGAAGTTTCTCCTCATCGCAGTTTTGAAACGGCAGCCCCTTATTCTAAGATTATGCCCCCTCGTTCTAGTCTCACCCATCAGTGGAAACATCCTCCCCGCATCCACCCGATCAAGCCCCCTCACAATCTTTTATATGTTTCGATAAGATCGCCTCTCATTCTTCTGAATTCCAATGAGTAGAGGCCCAACCTACTCAACCTTTCCTCATAAGTCAACCCCCTCATCTCCGGAATCAACCGAGTGAACGGGATTGGTCTAGGCTGCAATGCTCCCCATGGTAAATTAGACTAATAAACTATGATGAACGGAGCTGCTCTTCCCCCCCCCACCCCTGTGGAGCCTTTAAGAGAGGAGGGAAAAGAATTCCCTGACCTTCCAACAGCACCGTGGAGAAAAGCCTCAGCAGTGCAAGATTCCCAAGCCGTGAAAGTCCACTCGTTTGCCGGCTCCACAGCAACATTATTCCGGCCTCCAACATGTTAGAAGAGGGTGGGAGGAGGCTCGTGTGGAGCATAAATGGTGCATAGACCAGTTGGGCAGAATTTGCTGTGCATTCTGTGTCAAGGTCGGGAGCTGGGGTCCCTGCAGCTCTTTAACCAGCTGATTGCAGCTGACTCTAAGGCCGGAATATTTACCTGCCGACGCACCGGGAGCGGGGGTCCAGTAGTACGCGGGAAACCCGGAATTAGCTGCAGCACGTCAGCCAGTGGCTTTTTAACCCAGCCACTGCATTTGTATCTGACTTCGGGTTTCCCGATCAATTAGAGGGAGCAGGCGTAATGATGACACACATGGGTCTATTTCAGCTGAGGTATTTAAAGAAACACCGCAAAGATGACAGTTGAAGGATTGTGGAGGTGGCAGAAATATATCAAGCTGTATAGAATGGAGTCTCAACGTACCAAGGCTGCGCCTCGCTTCACTGATGCGTCCCTAGACCTGATGCTGCGAAGTGTAAGGGCCCGCAGGAAGATATTATTCCCTGCTGATGGAGGAAGAAGTCAGCCTCAATGACCAAGAGGGCGTGGCTGGAGAGTGCAGAGGAGGTGGGCAGCAGGAATGTGGTGCCATGCTCCTGGATACACTGCAGGAAGTGCCACAATGACCTCATGAGGGCAGGAAAGGTGAGTACAGTGGCACATTCAACTACATCCTGATGTGCATGTCACCCCCAACCCCCTCACTCTGCCTTCCCAAGCCTATTCCTGCACATCACTCCTCACACCAATGTACCTTGCAGGTGCACCCATCCCTCTATGCACTACCTCACCATCCACCACTGACACACACCCTCATCTTATTGCAATGTCATGCCTCTCCCTCATAGTTTCCCTCAGAGTCACCCTCAACAGATGTTGTCCATTCATCCGTTCCACTCATTCCATGACTCTCACTCAAAGGTTTCCCTCCTTGCAGGAGAAGCGAGCCCAGAACACCAGGGAGAGGCGGTGGCCCTCCAGTCATCGCCACGCCAACAGCTGCAGAGGAGAGAAGCAGAGTGTTGGCGTGCCTGGCGGTCGGTGACGGAGAGATGGGGACCTCCCAGCTACCTGGTGACAGAAGTATATATCACACAGCCACATGGCATCCAACAGTCACTTGTGTTAGCAGCCAGTGAAATATGTTCATGCGCATAATGTTAACTTAAAACATTCTTACCATGACAGTTCTAATTCATATCTTTAATCTCCCACAGGCCCATCAAGTGCCCACAGGAAGTGGTACTGAAGACGAAGATGACTCTTCAGAGGAGGCCACTCACTCTGAGGGTGCACAGTCACTTGACTCATGCACACCATGTACCAGCGCAGATACACACACATCAGTGGGAGCAGCAACACAGATAGTTGTGTTGTCACTTGGTGTCTCACACATCACGTGAGCAAGAGCAAATGGTGGAGACAGGGACAGCAGCGGAGAGTCCTCATCGGAGGGCGCAGGACGCTCCAAGCTCTGCTCAGCTGGACGCAGATGCTGAATCTCGGGGGCCGTCAACAAAGAGGATGATTCTGGAGCAGCAGCAAAAAATGTGTGAGGATCTGGAGGAGTCCATCTCAAGCATGAGTGGCATGATGTCGCAGGCCTTAGCTATGATGTGTTCGTCCATGGAAAGAGTGGCCACCTGCGTGGAGCACCAAACATTGCAGCCAAACGAGTGCAAGCTTGCCCTCACCAATGACATGCACACTCTGAATGTCACCTTAACTGAGATAGATCAAAACCTAACCGTAGTCGTTCAGCGCCCCACTGATGTGCAGCGAAGTGCTCTCTGGCTCATTGCTAGCAGGGTGGGCCATGAGAGGGGAGATGGAGAAGGGGGACATAGAAGTGGGGACTCTGCTCGAAGCGCTTCCACTTCTCACCCGTTGCCCCACCCCCCATCCCAGAGTTCGTGCCCCACATGCTGCCTCGTGTCCCGATGGCCAGCACAGGTGCCGGTGAAGCAGTCTTTGGTGGGGCCCTCACGGGCTCCAAAACCCAGAGGACATCAGCTAAGAGCAGGGAAGTGAGCAGCCTGCCTCTACCTCTGCTGAAGCCACAGGGGTTGCACAACGTAGGAGTTGTAGGCAAAGAAAGATGAAAGATTAGTAGTTGCACAAGGGTATGCACATGGGTGTGTTAGACATGTTACACTGATAAGTTAATGGCCCAGAAATTCGGATCGGAGGCTTTCCGCGGGTGCAAGCCCCCGAACTGCACTTACCTACCGTGCCGGCCGTTGAGCTGTGGGATTCCGATCCTGGGCCTCCTCCAACTGCCGGCGCGCAGTGCTTGCGTATCCCAGGGGCGCAGTTAGTTCGATGCATCCCCTGGGATCACGTGGGCCATGAGGAGCCAATGGTAGCAGGGAAATGCCCATTCATAAATTTGACAGGAAGAGCTGTCAAAACTATAAATACTATAAGCCCCAAAACATCACTAAAACTTCAAATAATTTTTTTTTAATCACATGTTTAAAATAACTATAAATTACATAAAATAACTATTTTAAACAATAATTTAAATTTTTGAAAAAATTAATTACATTTTCTAACAGGGTTAAAAATAAACTTACCTTTCTTTAAAGTATTAAAAAATAATGGCCCAGAAATTCGGGTCTCCACGGGTGAGTACGCACGGGGTATTCACCCGTAAGCCCAATGGAAGTGCCGCTTTCCTGCATGCACTGCGCATGCGCAGGAAACCAGCACTTCCGTTCCCCTGAAAGAAGGGGTTCAGAGTTCGAACGCGTGCGTAGGACAGGCTGCGCGTGCGCATCGAACTTACGTTTTTTTTCCAGGTTTTCCCGGGAAGGTAAGTCTCCAGAAGTTAGACATAAAAAGCAGTCGCAAGGCCTGCTTTTAACAAGGTAAGTGGTGAATTAATTAAAATTAAAACATTTTTTCCACAGGTTTATTATTTTTAAATACTTTAAAGAAAGGTAAGTTTATTTTTAGCCCCATTTGAAAATAAAATTATTTTTTTCAAAAATGTAAATTATTGTTTAAAATAGTTATTTCATGTAATTTATAGTTTATTTAAAAAATGTGATGTTTTTTAAAAATTTATTTGAAGATTTAGTGATGTTTTGGGGCCCGTAGTATTTCTAAGTTTTGACAGCTCTTCCTGTCAAACTTATGAATGGAGCATTCCCTACTCCGATTGGCTCCCCATGGCCCACGTGATCCCAGGGGACACATCAAACTAACTGCGCCCCTGGGATACGCAAGCACTGCGCGCCGGCAGCTAGAGCAGGCCCAGGATCGAAATTCCACGGGGGCCCACAGCTCAATGGCCGGCGCGCAAGGTAAGTGCAGGTCGGGGCTTACGCCCGCGGGAAGCCCCCGACCCGAATTTCTGGGCCATTTAACCTGTGGAAAAAATGTTTTAATTTTAATTAATTCACCACTTACCTTGTTAAAAGTCGGCCTTGCACCTGTTTTTTAAAAGTGTAACTCCTGGAGACTTACCCTCCCGGAGAAACCTGCAAAAAAATCGTAAGTTCCATGCGCACGCGCTGCCTCTCCGGCATACGCGTTCGACCTCTGAACCCCTTCCTTTACAAAACATAGAAACATAGAAGATAGGAGCAGGAGTAGGCCATTCGGCCCCTCAAGCCTGCTCCGCCATTCAATGAGATCATGGCTGATCATCCAAATTCAGTACCCTGTCCCTGCCTTCTCCCCATATCCCTTGATTCCTTTAGCTTTAAGAAATATATCCAACGCCTTCTTGAATATATTTAATGAACTGGCCTCCACTGCCCTCTGTGGCAAAGAATTCCACAGGTTCGCCACTCTCTGGGTGAAGAAATTCCTCCTCATCTCAGTCCTAAATGGCTTACCCCTTATCCTTAGATTATGACCCCTAGTTCTGGACTCCCCGGCCATCGGGAACATCCTTCCTGCATCTAGTCTGTCCAGGCCTGACAGAATTTTATAGGTTTCGATGAGATCCCCTCTCAATCTCCTAAACTCCAGTGAGTATAAGCCCAATCGACACAATCTCTCCTCATACGTCATTCCTGCCATCTCAGGTATCAGCCTGGTCAATCTTCGCTACACTCCTTCCATGGCAAGAACATCCTTCCTCAGATAAGGCGACCAAAACTGCACACAATACTCAAGGTGCGGTCTCACCAAGGCCCTGTACAACTGTAGCAAGACATCCTTGTTCCTGCACTCGAACCCTCTTGCTACGAAGGCCAACATACCATTTGCCTTCTTAACCGCCTGCTGCACCTGCATGCTTACCTTCAGCGACTGGTGCACAAGGACACCCAGGTCTCTTTGCACTTCCCCTTCTCCCAATCTATTGCCATTCAAATAATAATCTGCCTTCCTGTTTTTGCCACCAAAGTGGATAACCTCACATTTATCCACATTATAGTGCATTTGCCATGTTTCTGCCCAATCACCCAACCTGTCCAAATCGTACTGGAGTTTCACGACATCCTCCTCACAGCACACATGCCCACCCAGCTTTGTGTCATCTGCAAATTTGGAGATATTACATCCAATTCCCTCGTCCAGATCATTAATATAAGGGAACGGAAGTTCCGGTTTCCCGCGCATGCGCAGTGCATGCAGGAAACCGGCACTTCCATTGGGCCTATGGGTGAGTACCCAGCGCGTACTCACCCGTGGAGACCCGAATATCTGGGCCAATGTATGTGTTTTGAGCCACATATTAAAAAGTCTTGCCCATTTTTGCCTGCAGCCTGGCAACTGCCCTTCTCAGTTCTGATGAAAGGTAAGACAAGACTTAAATCTGAGCAATGGCTGTCTGTGAAAGGGATGCTTTGTTGATTGCAGGATTGCTTTGTGCTAGGGGAGGTAGGGCAAGTTGGTTCAGCATGTGGCTGCCAGATGGGTACAGTGGTGCATCCTAACTAAATCTTGCCATGAAGAATCCATCCCGGGCAGCAATGTGCGTCGCTGCTGGTGTCATGGCCACATGACATTCTTCCTCCTCCTCTTCCTCCTATGAAGAGGCAATGTGCTCTGTGCCTTGCTCCTCCTGCTGCTCCAATCCTCGCTGCTGTGCTATGTTAGACCGAACGCAGCAAACCACAATCATTCTGGAGACCCTGGCTGGTGCGGATTGAAGGGCGCCTCCAGATCTGTCGAGGCACCTGAAGCACATCTTCAGCATCCCGATTGCTTGCTCAATGACGCATCTCGTCGTCATATGGCTTTGATTGCAGCGCTCTTGGGCCTCATTGCTTGGGCTCCTCACGGGGTGTTGTCAACCACGTCTTAAGTGGATAGCCTTGTCTCCAAGCAGCCAGCCGGTAAGTCTGTTCGGAGGTGCAAGAAGGTCAGGGAGGGTGGACTAGCACAGGACAAATGCATCATGGCAGCTCCCTGGGAATCTTGCACACACCTACAAAATTTTATTTTTATACATTCATGGGATGTGGACGTCGCTGGCAAGGCCAGCATTTGTTGCCCATTCCTAATTGCCCTCGAGAAGGTGGTGATGAGCCACCTTCTTGAACTGCTGCAGTCCGTGTGGTGAAGGTACTCCCACAGTGCTGACTTTGTCGTAGCGGTTTGGTACAACTGAGGGGCTTGCTTGGCCATTTCAGAGGGCAGTTAAGAGTCAACCACATTGCTGTGGGTCTGGAGTCACACATAGACCAGACTGGGTAAGGACGGCAGGTTTCCTTCCCGAAAGGACTTTAGTGAACCAGTTGGGTTTATACGACAAGACGGTAGTTTCATAGTCATGTAGTGGAGTATTTGAAATAAACACTCGACACCAGGTCTGCGTTCGAAGGTTCAAGCAGTCTTTACTCGCACCGGTGGGGAGACAACCTGCTATCGGTCTAGCCAGGCTTCTCTCCGATGATACAAAGTTTTAAGCAGTCTTTTATACAAAATATATAGGTACATGATTAGCCTCGTGCAAGACCCATCTTAACAATTTGATTGGGTTTCACCCCGCGTGCACATTCACTGATTGGTTGCCTGTGCCGTGTTACATTAAGGTACCGCCTTTATTACCGGAAAAGCATATGTCTGTTATCACCGCAAGCTGTTGTTGCAACTATGACCTTTGTTTATGCCAGATGGGGTTTCACCGATGTTGTACTTCCTACTCATCGTTCTGCTTTCCTGCCCCGCTAGGCCTCTTGTTGGTTCAACGGTTCGGCTATTGTCTCCAAGTTACACAGCTTGGAGCGGTTAATCATTTCTAACACTACTGCAAAATCAACATGTTATTCTTAGCGTTATCTCAACTGCCAGTTAAGCAACTTAGAAAAGCCTACCACTTCAAAGGCCTATTAGCTCATTCGATTCCCGAGGCCCATTCTTAACCCTTTAATTATAGTAGAGCTCGAAAGCCCCGCTTCAGTCATTACTGATATTAGCTTTTTTTCCAAATTCCAGATGTTTTTAATTAACTGAATTTAAATCCCCCAGCTGCCGTGGTGGGATTTGAATTCACATCTCTGGATTATTAGTCTGGTAACATAACCACTATGCTACCGTACCCCTACAATGATTGCCACACGTGTGCAGTCGATGATGCCCTGCACCTGTGGGAAACCAGCCAGAGCCAAAAACATGAGCACCTGCTCATTCGGACTGGCTTCATCGGTGGCAAAGTGTACAAGACTGCCTGCCCTGGCAAACATGGCAACAGTCACCTGGGTGATGCATTTGTGGGCGGCCGACTGCAAAATCCTGCAAATGTCTCCTGCAGATCCCTGGGAGAAGCCTGAGGTGAAGATGTTGAGGGCGGTGGTCTCTTTGACAGCCACTGGTAAAGCATGATCACCAGGTCCAGTTGGCAGCAGGTCTTGTTCCGCAGGGTGCAAATGTCTGCCACGACCTGGCGTGACACCCTGAGCCTCCTGAGGCACTGGTGTTCAGACATGTCAAGGAAGCTGATCCTTTGCCTATATACGTTGTGTTGCGGGTATCGCCTCCTGCAAGCTGCACCTCTGAGCTCATCGCCTCTCTCCAGTGAGCCGAAGGTCTGTGAGGAGAGGAGCTGTTGCTGCTCCTGCTGATGCTGTTGCTGCTGGTGCTCATCTTGGTCCTCATCTGCGGTCCAAGGTGAAACAGCATAAGCGGCACCCATGCTAATCTGATAGATGGCAGATGTAAAGTGGAGATCAGACGCACAAACCCCCAAAGTAGTGAGAATGACCTCCAATGTAGTGAAAGTCACCAACAAAGTTGTAGAAATCATCTCCAAAGTACTGAAAGCAAACTCTCCGAACAAGTGCTGTGAGCAAAAGCCTTTCATTTAGGCAAGGAAGCAGGTGTGAGGTCTCAGCACTCAGGCGATTTTTGCCTGTCATTTGTTCAGCTCCCTCAGTTGCTTCTGTGCTCTCACCATGCGAGGTCCAGGAAGCTCAAGAAACCCGTGCACCCACAGGGAAAATTGAAAACCCCTGTTAAAGAAGCTGTTAATTATCTCTAAGTAGCTTTAAAATGGTAAGGGAGTTTCTTGAACGCTGCCGAACGCGCTCGAGTGAAATCCGGAAGTTGGCGGGTTGGAGCCGGTTTCCCGACGCGCTGTCAATTTCAGTGCATTTAACCACCCACCCGCTCCCAAACCCACTCACTCTTTGCTGTTAAAATTCCTCCCTAAATCTCTGTGCTTGAAGGGCTTCACCTGAAGAACTTTGTGAGCGAGGATCTGGGCAACACCAGCATCCAGGTGCTGAAGGGGGAGTTGGCCGTGGAGATTCTGGCCGAGAAGAAAAACTACAGCCTGAAGGAGGGAGACAAGATGCAGGTCAGAGGCTAAATATCCGGCAGTCCTGAATTTGTTTTTCTGAATTATTGTAATGGCAAAATGATCAAGGTGACAGTATAACTGGGTAGAGTGCAGGCCCAGAGTGCCTCCCGGCTTCAAGCTGGACATGTACAAACAATATCACCGTGATACAAATACCTGCCCTAGTTATTAATGATTAGAACTTGTAACCCCAGTGTAGCAACATGGTATGCTCAACCTATAGAAAATATTCGTTTGGCCCCAGCTGGAGTATTGTGTCCAATTCTGGGCATCACACTTTCGGAAGGACGTGAAGGCTTTGGAGAGAGTACAGAAGAGATTTACTCTTCCTACCTCGACTCTACTTTCTCTCCCCTTGTCCAGTCTCTTCCCACCTACATCCATGACTCTTCCGACGCCCTCCACCACTTTAACAGTTTCCTGGCCCCAACCGCCTCCTTTTCACTATGGACGTACAATCCCTCTACACCTCCATCACCCACCAGGATGGCCTGAGGGCGCTTCGCTTCTTCCTTGAACAGAGGCCCAACCAGTCCCCATCCACCACTACCCTCCTCCGCCTGGCTGAACTTGTTCTCACATTGAACAACTTCTCCTTTAACTCCACTCATTTCCTCCAAATCAAAGGTGTTGCTCTGGGTACCCGCATGGGTCCTAGCTATGCCTGCCTTTTCGTGGGATATGTGGAACACTCCTTGTTCCAGTCCTACTCGGGTTCCCTCCCTCACCTCTTTTTCCGGTACATTGATGACTGTATCGGTGCCGTTTCCTGCTCTCGCCCCGAATTAGACAATTTCATTCACTTTGCCTCCAATTTCCACCCTTCCCTCACCTTCACATGGTCCATCTCTGACTCTTCCCTTCCCTTCCTCGACTTCTCCGTCTCCATCTCTGGGGATAGGTTATTGACAAACATTCACTACAAGCCCACTGACTCCCACAGCTACCTGGAATACACTTCCTCCCACCCCGCCTCCTGTAAGGACTCTATTGCATTCTCCCAGTTTCTCCGTCTCCGCCGCATCTGCTCCGACGATGCCACCTTCCATACCAGTGCTTCCGACATGTCTTCCTTTTTCCTCAACCGAGGATTCCCTTCTACTGTGGTTGACACGGCCCTCGACTGTGTCCGTTCTATCTCCCACACTTCTGCCCTCACCCCTGCCCCTCCCTCCCAGAACCACGATAGAGTTCCCCTTGTCCTCACCTTTCATCCCACCAGCCTCCACATTCAACCGATCATCCTCCGCCATTTCCGCCATCACCAAACGCATCTTCCCCTCACCTCCCCTTTCAGCATTCCGTAGGGACCGCTCCCTCTGCGACACCCTAGTCCACTCCTCTATCACCCCCAGCACCCCTTCCCCTTCGCCCGGCACCTTCCCGTGCAAGCGCAGGAGATGCAACACCTGCCCTTATACCTCCCCCCTTCCCACTGTCCAGGGCCCCAAACACCCATTCCAGGTGAAACAGTGATTTACTTGTACTTCTTGCAATTTAGTATACTGTATTCGCTGCTCACGATGCGGTCTCCTCTACATTGGGGAGACCAAACGTAGATTGGGTGACCGCTTTGCGGAACACCTCCGTTCAGTCTGTAAGGAAGACCCCGAGCTTCCGGTCGCCTGTCACTTTAATTCACCGCTCCATTCCCACTCAGACCTCACTGTCCTCGGCCTCTTGCACTGTTCCATGGAAGCCCAGCGGAAGCTCGAGGAACAGCACCTCATCTTCCGATTAGGCACTTTACAGCCCTCTGGACTCAACATTGAATTCAACAATTTCAGATCATAACCTCGGCCCCTATCACATACATATTTTTTATCCACTCTTTTAATTTGTGCCTTTTTTTCTTCTCTCCCACAGGGCAGCTGTCTTTCACTCTGCCAGCGCAATTCACACTTCATCTCGAGCCATCCTTTGTTTCTTAACCTGCCCCATCACCACCTCCTCTTGCCTTGAATATCTCTTAATGTCTCTCAATGTCTCCTAATCTCTCCTGCTTTCTATCCTATCACAGACCTTCTCTTTTGTTCTTTCATCCCCGCCCCCTTTTCCCAGCCCCTAAACTTGCTTTAAAATCTGTTCCTTTTCCTGCTTTTTTCCAGTTCTGACGAAGGGTTTCGACCTGAAACGTTAACTCTGTTTCTCTCTTCACGGATGTTGCCGGACCTGCTGAGTTTTTGCAGCGTTTTCTGTTGTTATTTCAGATTTCCAGCATCCGCAGTATTTTGCTATTTTACTAGAATGGTTGCAGGGATGAGGGACTTCAGTTATGTGGATAGACTGGAGAAGCTGGGGTTGTTCTCCTTGGAGCAGAGAAGATTGAGAGGAGATTTGATAGAGGTGTTCAAATCATGAGGGGTCTGGACAGAGTAGATAGAGGAAAACTGTTTCCAATGGCTGATGGGTCAGTAACCAGAAGGCACAGATTTAAGGTGATTGGCAAAAGAACCAGAAGCGACATGAGGAAAAACGTTTTTACACAATGAGTGGTTAGGATTTGGAATGCACTGCCTGATAGGGTGGTAGATACAGATTCAATAGTAGCTTTCAAATTGGATAAATACTTGACAGAGAAAAAATTTCAGTGATATGGGGAAAATGCGGAGAAGTGGGACTAACTCTTCGAAAGAGCCGGTGCAGACTCAATGGGCCAAATGGCCTCCTACTGTGCTGTACTATTCGGATTCTATATGTTAGCCAGTGTCTAATTTGAACTTCTCTCCTTTCACCCCCTACCCCCTTTCCAAATACCTGCAGTAGTTTCCTTGATAGCTCAGTGGGAAATTGCACCACCCACTGTCGTACTGAGCAATACAGTGCAGGAAGACCCCAGCTGCGATCCCTCGTCTCTGCTGGGTCAGCATGTTGGTAATGAATGCTGCAACTGATCTCACTGCACTGGGGCTGGTGGGGGGAATTGGCCAGGGTTCCTGTTCCTGTGAAGGGGGCGAAAGTGGAATAACAGAAAGGATCTCGCTTTGTGTTGCAGCTGCCGGCTGGTGATTATCACTACGTGTACACCACATCAGAGGAGCCCTCGTGTTACATGTATATCTATGTGAACACTACACTGGTGCAGTTTGTACAGAATTACACACGTTTCGTGGAGCTTCAGGAGAAGATTAAGAGTGGAACAGGTGCGTACGAGTGAAATCCTTTATGGGGAGCCCTGTGTTGGGGCCCCACAATTTAACGGAGCGCTGTGTCTATCGGTGGCTGCAACTGATCTCGGCTCCTCTGGGATAGGGAGGGTTAAATAAAACACAGCCAGGGCGCCCGCTCCTGATCCTATGGTCCCTACAGTCAAACACTTTGCCAAAATGCACCATCATGCACACCAGGTTGTGGGTTCAAGTCCCACTCCAGAAACCTGAGCACAAAAACCTAGGCTGACACTCCAGTGCAGTGCTGAGGGAGTGCTGCACTGTCGGAGGTGATGTCAGATGAGACATCTGCTCTCTCAGGTGGATATAAAAGATCCCATGGCACGATTTCGAAGAAGAGCAGGGGCGTTATCCCTGGTGTCCTGGCCAATATTTATCCCTCAATCAACATCTAAAACAGATAATCTGGTCATTATCACATTGCTGTTTGTGGGAGCTTGCTGTGCGCAAATTGGCTGGCGCGTTTCCCACATTACAACAGTGACTACACTTCAAAAAATCCCCAGGACCAGATGGTTTCCATCCCAGGGTTTTAAAGGAACCCTGGGATGGAAACTGTGGGAGAACACTTGGGTGCGAGTGATCATCGTATCATAAGATTTAGATTAGCAATGGAGAGGAGCAAGGAACAATCTAAAGTGGAACTTCTAAACTGGAATAGGGCTAACTTCAATGGGATGCGAAAGGGTCTAGCCAGAGTAAAATGGAACCAAAGACTGAGAGGAAAAACTGTAATGGAACAATGGGAGATCTTTAAGGAGGAGATGTTCCAAGTACAGGCTAGGTACATTCCATCAAGAGGGAAGGGTAAGGGAACCAAAGCAAGGGCTCCTTGGATGCTGAGGGAGATAGAGAAGATGATGAAACAGAAAAAGAGGGTGTATGATGAATGTCAGGTGTATTCTTCAAGGGAGAACCAGACCAAATACAATAAGTTGAGAGGGGAAGTGAAGATGAAAATAAGATTGGCAAAGAGAGAATATGAGAGTAGAGTGGCGTTTAACATAAAAGGGAACCCAAAAATCTTCTACCGGCATGTAAACAGTAAGCGGGTAGTAAGAGGCGGGGTGGGGCCTATTAGAGACAAAGAATGTGATATATGCTTAGAGGCGCAGTTTACTAAGGAGGTGGATGCTGACAAAATATCAGTAGAAGTTGAAAAGGTAGAAGAAATGGAAGGGGTGAAAATTGATAGACAGGATGTACTAGAAAGGCTGGGCATGCTTAGAGTTAATAAGTCACCTGGTCCAGATGGCTTGCATCCCAGGTTGCGAATGGAATTGTGGGAGGAGATAGCGGAAGGGCTTGCCATAATTTTCCAATCTTCCCTAGATGCGGGGGAGGTGCCTGAGGATTGGAAAGAGGCAAATGTGACACCATTGTTCAAGAAAGGGTGTAAGGACAATCCTAGTAACTACAGGCCAGTCCGTTTAACATCAGTGGTGGGTAAATTTTTAGAAACATTAATCAAGGAAAAATTAACAGGCACTTGGAGAGGTTTAAGCTAATTAAGGAGAGCCAACACGGATTTGTAAAAGGCAGATTGTGTTTGACTAATCTAATTGAATTTTTTGATGAAGTAACAGGGAGGATTGATGGAGGGAATGCAATGGATGTTGTCTACATGGATTTTCAGAAGGCGTTTGACAAAGTACCACATAGAAGGCTGGTTAACAAAATTGAGGCTCATGGAATAGGTGGGTCAGTGGCAGCTTGGATAAGGAATTGGCTTAAAGACTGAAAACAGCGAGTTGTGGTAAATGGCTGTTTTTCAGACTGGAGGATGGTAGACAGTGGTGTTCCCCAAGGGTCAGTGCTGGGGCTACTGCTTTTTTTGATATATATATAAATGACCTGGATATTGGAATACAGAGTAGAATTTCTAAATTTGCCGATGACACCAAACTTGGGGGTGTGTCAAAAAGTGATGACGATACCAATCGACTGCAACAGGACATAGAAAGGCTAGCAGAATGGGCAGACAAGTGGCAAATGGAATTAATACAGAGAAGTGTGAGGTGATGCACTTTGGCAGAAGGAACAGGGAGAGGCAATATAGACTTAATGGCACAGTTTTAAAGAGTGTGCAGGGACAGAGGGACCTGGAAGTTAATGTGCATAGGTCCCTGAAGGTGGCGGGACATATTGAGAGAGTGGTTAGCAAAGCATATGGGATCTTGGGCTTCATAAATAGAGGTATTCAGTACAAAATTAAAGAAGTTATGCTGAACCTTTATGAAGCGCTGGTTAGGCCACAACTGGACTACTGCGTCCAGTTCTGGTCACCACACTTTAGGAAGGATGTGAAGGCACTTGAGAGGGTGCAGAGGAGATTTATCAGAATGGTTCCAGGATGGGGGAATCTTAGCTACAAGGACAGGTTAGAGAAGCTGGATTTGTTTTCATTAGAGCAAAGGAGGTTGAGGGGTGATTTGATAGAGGTGTACAAGATTATGATGGGTTTGGATAGGCTAGACGGGGAAAGGCTGTTCCCACTAGTTGATGGTACAAGGACTAAGGGACACAGATTTAAGGTTTTGAGCAAGAGATACAGGGGGGATGTGAGGAAAAACTTTTTTACGCAGCGAGTGGTGAGGACCTGGAACTCGCTGCCGACCGAAGTGGTGGAAGCGGAGACACTCAATGTTTTCAAGGGGAGACTGGATAGGCACTTGAGGGAAATAAACTTGCAGGGCTACGGGGATAGAGCGGGAGAATGGGACTGACTGGATTGCTCTACAGAGAGCCGGCACGGACTCGATGGGCTGAATGGCCTCCTTCTGTGCCGTTATGGCTCTATGACTCTAAGTAGGTGAGCACATTGCAGATGCTCTAACTATAATTTTCCAACGTTCTTCCAATTCAGGAACCGTTCCTTTAGATTGGAAAACTGCACATGTCTCTCCGCCATTTAAGAATGGTGAGAGAGGGAAATCAGGGAATTATAGACCAGTTAGCCTAACATTTGTCGTCGAGAAATTACTAGAGTCTATAATTAAAGATAGGGTGACTGAACACCTCAAATTTTCAGTTGATCAGAGAGAGCCAGCGTGGATTTGTGAAAGGTAGGTCATGCCTGACAAACCTGATTGAAATTTTTGAGCTGTCTAAAGTAGTGGACAGGGGAATGTCTATGGATGTTATCTATATGGACTTCCACAAGGCATTTGATAAAGTCACACATAAGAGACTGTTAACTAAGGTGGAAGGTGGAATTTAAGGCCGATTATTGACCTGGTTAGGAAATTGGCTGAGCGGCAGCAGACAGAGAGTGGGGATAATGGGTAGGTGCTCTAATTGGCAGGATGTGACTCGTGGTGTCCCGCAGGGATCTGTGTTGGGGCCTCAACTGTTCACAATATTTATTACTGACTTAGATGATGGGATAGAAAGCCATATAACCAAATTTGCTGGTGACACAATGATAGGTGGAATTGTAGGCAGTGTAGCTGAATGCATAAAATTACAAAGGGATATTGATAGGTTAAGTGTCTTGGCAAAACTGTGGCAAATAGATTTCAATGTAGGCAAATGTGAGGTCACCCACTTTGGACCTAAAAAGGATAGAACAGGGTACTTTCTAAATGGTGAAAGGCTAAAAACAGTGAAGGTCCAAAGAGACTTGGGGTTCAGGTACATAGATCGTTAAAATGTCATGGACAGGTACAGAAAATAATCAAAAAAGCTAATGGAATGCTGGCCTTTATATCTAGAGGACTAGAGTACAAGGGGGTAGAAGTTATGGTGCAGCTGTACAAAACCCTGGTCAGACCACACCTGGAGCACTGGGAGCAGTTCTGGGCACCACACCTTAGGAAGGATATATTGGCCTTGGAAGGAATGCAGTGTAGGTTTACCAGAATGATACCCGGACTCCAAGGGTTAAGTTACGAGGAGAGATTACACAATCTAGGGTTGTATTCTCTAGAATTTAGAAGGTTAAGGGGTGATCTGATCGAAGTTTTCAAGATATTAAGGGGAACAGATAGGGTGGATAGAGAGAAAATATTTCCGCTGGTTGGGGAGTCTAGGACTAGGGGGCATAGTCTAAAAAATAGCGCCAGGCTATTCAGGAGTGAAATTAGAATCATAGAATCATAGAATGGTTACAGCACAGAAGGAGGCCATTTGGCCCGTCGAGCCCGTGCCGGCTCTCTGCAAGAGCACTTCAGCTAGTCCCACTCCCCCGCCCTTTCCCCGTAGCCCTGCAAATTTCTTTCCTTCAGATACTTATCCAACTCCCTTTTGAAAGCCGTGATTGAATCTGCCTCCACCATCCTTTCAGGTAGTGCATTCCAGATCCTGGCCACTCGCTGCATTAAAAAAGTTTTTTCTTACGTCGCCTTTGGTTCTTTTGCCAATCACCTTAAATCTGTGTCCTCTGGTTCTCAACCCTTCTGCCAATGGGAACAGTTTCTCTCTATCTACTCTGTCCAGACCCCTCATAATTTTGAACACCTCTCTCAAATCTCCTCTCAATCTTCTCTGCTCCAAGGAGAACCACCCCAGCTTCCCCAGTCTATCAACGTAACTGAAGTCCCTCATTCTCGTAAATCTTTTCTGAACCCTCTCTAAGGCCTTCACATCCTTCCTAAAGTGCGGTGCCCAGAATTGGACACAATTCTCCAGTTGGGGTCGAACCAGTGTTTTATACAGGTTCATTATAATTTCCACACTTTTGTACTCTGTACTTCTATTTATGAAGCCCAGGATCCTGTAAGCTTTGTTAACTGCTTTCTCAACCTGCCCTGCCACCTTCAACGATTTGTGCACACAGAACCCCCCCACCGCTCCCCCCCCCCCCCCGGTCTCTCTGTTCATGCACCCCCTTCAGGATTGGACCATTTCATTTATATTTCCTCTCCTCATTCTTTCTACCAAAATGTATCACTTCACACTTTTCTGCGTTAAATTTCATCTGCCACGTGTCCGCCCATTTCACCAGCCTGTCTATGTCTTCCTGAAGTCGATCACTCTCCTCCTCACTATACTTCCAAGATTTGTGTCATCTGCAGATTTTGAAATTATGCCCTGTACACCCACGTCCAAGTCATTAATATATATCAAGAAAAGCAGTGGTCCTAGAACCAACCCCTGGGGAACACCACTCTATACCTTCCTCCAGTCCGAAAAACAACCGTTTGCCACTTTAAGATTTTAAGAGAAGGGAGCACCATCCGTGGCTAACTAAGGAAGTAAAGGATGGTACCAAATTGAAAACAAAGGCATACAATGCTGCCAAGAATGGTGGGAGGCCAGAGGATTGGGAAATTTTTAAAAACCAGCAAAGTATGACTAAGAAAAAAATAGAGAGAGAAGATGAATTATGAGAGTAAACTGGCAAGAAATACGAAAACAGATAGTAAGAGCTGCTACAGGTATATAAAAAGGAAGAGAGTAGCTAAAGTAAACGTTGGTCCCTTAGAGGATGAGACTGGGGAATTAATAATGGGGAACGGGGAAATGGCAGAGACTCTGAACAAATATTTTGTATCTGTCTTCATGGTAGAAGACACTAACAACATCCCAATAATGGATAATTAAGGGGCCACAGGGAGGGGGGAACTAAAGACAATCACTATCACTAAGGAAAAAGTACTTGGTAAAATAATGGGACTAAAAGACGACAAGTCCCCTGGACCAGATGGCCTGCATCCCAGGGTCTTATCTATCTGGCTGCAGAGATAGTGGATGCATTGGTTGCAATATACCAAAATTCCCTGGACTCTGGAGAGGTCCCAGCAGATTGGAAAACCGCAAATGTAACACCCCTATTTAAGAAAGGAGGGAGACAGAAAATAGGAAACAATAGAATAGTTAGCCTAACATCTGTCGTTGGGAAAATGCTGGAGTCCTTCATTAAGGAAGCAGTAGCAGGGCATTTGGAAAATCATAATGCAGTCAAGCAGAGTCAGCATGGTTTTATGAAAGGGAAATCATGTTTAACAAATTTGCTGGAGTTCTTTGAGGATGTAACGAGCAGGTTGGACAAAGGTGAGCCAGTGGAAGTGGTGTATTTGGATTTCCAGAAGGCATTCAATAAGGTGCCACATAAAAGGATACATAGAGCTCACGGAGTTGGGGGTAATATATTAGCATGGATAGAGAATTGACTAACTAACAGAAAGCAGAGAGCCAGGATAAATGGGTTGTTTTCCAGTTGGCAAACGGTAACGAGTGGGGTGCCACAGGGTTCGGTGCTGGGGCCTCGACTATTTACAATATACATTCATGACTTGGATGAAGGGACCGAGTGTAATGTAGCCAAGTTTGTGGATGATACAAAGATGGGTGGGAAAGCAAGTTTTGCAGAGGACTCAAAGAATCTGCAAAGGGATATAGACAGGTTAAGTGAGTGGGCAAACATTTGGCAGATGGAGTATAATGTGGGAAAGTGCGAGGTTATCCACTTTGGCAGGAAAAATAAAAAAGCAAATTATTATTTAAATGGAGAGAGATTACAAAATGCTACAGTTCAGAGGGACCTGGGGGTCCTTGGGCATGAAACACTAAAAGTTAGCATGCAGGTACAGCAAGTAATCAAAAAGGCAAATGGAATGTTGGCCTTTATTGCAAGGGGGTTGTAGTATAAAAGCAGGGAAGTCCTGCTACAACTGTACAGGGTATTGGTGAGACCACACCTGGAGTACTGCGTACAGTTTTGGTCTCCTTATTTAAGGAAGGATATACTTGCATTGGAGGCAGTTCAGAGACGATTCACGAGGTTAATTCCAGAGATGAGGGGGTTGACTTATGAAGAAAGTTTGAGCAGGTTGGGCCTATACTCATTGGGATTTAGAAGAATGAGGGGTGATCTTATTGAAACATATAAGATACTGAGGGGGCTCAACAAGGTGGAAGCAGAGAGGATGTTTCTCCTCGTGGAGAAATCTGGAACTTGGGGGCATAGTTTCAGAATAAAGGGTCGCCCTTTTAGAACTGAGATGAGGAGGAATTTCTTCTCTCAGAGGGTCGTAAATCTGTGGAATTCTCTGCCCCAGAGAGCCGTGGAGGCTGGGTCATTAAATACATTTAAGGTGGAGATAGACAGATTTTTGCAAGATAAGGGAGTGAAGGGTTATGGGGAGTGGGCAGGGAAGTGGCTTTGAGCCCAAGATCAGCCATGATCTTACTGAATGGTGAAGCAGGCTCGAGGGGCCAAATGGCCTATTCCTGCTCCTATTTCTTATGTTCTTATATAATCTGTTTCTGTCACTGTCCCTTTTATCCCACGGGCTTCAACTTTGCTGGCAAGCCTATTATGTGGCACTTTGTCAAATGCCTTTTGGAAACCCATATACATTATGTCAACCGCATTACCCTCATCAACCCTCTCTGTTACCTCATCAAAGAACTCAATCAAGTTTCCCTTTAACAAATCTGTGCTGGTTTTCCTTAATTAATCCACATCTATCCAAGTGACTATTACTTTTGTCCCTGATTACTGTTTCTAAAAACTTCCACACTACCAAGGTCAAACTGACTGGCCTGTAATTGCTGGGTTTATCTTTACACCCTTTTTTGAACAATGGTGTAACATTTGCAATTCTCCAGTCCTCTGGCACCACCCCATATCTAAGGAGGATTGGAATATTATGGCCAGTACCTCTGCGATTTCCTCCCTCAGTATCCTAGGATGCATCCCAACCGCACCTGGTGATTTTTCTACTTTAAGTACAGCCAGCCTTTCTGATACCTCCTCTTTATCAATTTTTACCCTATCAAGTACCTCCACTACCTCCTCCTTCACTATGTCTATGGCAGCATCCTCTTCCTTGGTGAAGACAGATGCAAAGTACTCGTTTAGTATCTCAGCCATACCTTCTGCCTCCATGCATAGGTCTCCTTCTTGATCCCTAATCAACCCCACCTCTCCTCTTACTACCCTTTTACTATTTATATGCCGGTAGAAGACTTTTGGATAAGCTTTTATGTTGGCTGCCATTCTATTCTCATACACTCTCTTTTTCTGCTTCATCATATTCTCTATCTCTTTCGTCATCCAGGGAGCCCTGACTTTAGTTGCTCTGCCTTTCCCCCTAATGGGAATGTACCTCAACTGTACCTGAACTATTTCCTCTTTAAAGGCAGCCCATTGTTCCATTACAGTTTTGCCTGCCAATCTTTGATTCCAGTTTACCCGGACCAGATCCATTCTAATCCCACTGAAAGTGGCCTTCCCCCCAGTTAAACATTTTTACTCTAGATTGCTCCCTGTCCTTTTCCATAGCTAATCTAAACCTTATGATATTATGATCACTGTTCCCTAAATGTTCACCTACTGACACTTGCTCCACTTGACCCACCTCATTCCCCAGAACCAGCAATGCCTCCTCCCTCGACAGGCCAGAAACATACTGATCAAGAAAGTTCTCCTGAACACACTTCAGAAATTCTTCCCCCTCTCTGCCCTTAACACTATTATGATCCCAGTCTATATTAGGATAGTTGAAGTCCCCCATTATTACTACTCTATAGTTCTTGCACCTCACTCTAATTTCTCTGCAAATTTGCTCCTCCATATCTTTCCCACTATTTGATGGTCTATAGAATACACCTAGTCGTGTAATGGCACCTCTATTATTTCTTAACTCTAGCCATATAAATTCTGTCCTTGACCCCTCCAGGACATCCTCTCTCTCCAGCACTGTAACATTCTCCTTCACCAATACTGCCACACCACCTCCTAGCTTTCCTTCCCTATCTTTCCTGAACACTTTATAACCAGGAATATTTAATACCCAATCCTGCTGTTTTTTGAGCCGGGTCTCAGTTATTGCCACAACATCATATTCCCATGTGGCTATTTGTGCCTGCAGCTCACTTACCTTGTTTACTACACTTCGTGCGTTTACACACATACACTGTAAACCCATCTTAGACCATCCTGTATTCTCTCTTAGTTTGACACCACCTAATACCTTACTATTCTTACTCTAGTGCTCTCTGCCTCTCCCAATCCTTTGAGCACTTTATTTCCCCTTTTTAATGCTACATCCTGGTGCCCTTCCCCCTGCCAAATTAGTTTAAACCCTCCCCAACAGCACTAGCAAACCTCCCCATGAGGATATTGGTACCGGCTCTGTTGAGGTGCAACCCGTCGGCCTGTACAGGTCCCACCTCCCCCAGAACCGGTCCAAATACCCCAGGAATCTAAAGCCCTCCCTCCTGCACCATCTCTCCAGCCATGCATTCATCTGTTCTATCCTCCCTTTTCTATACTCCGTAGCTCGTGGCACCAGGAGTAATCCGGAGATTACTACCTTTGAGGCCCTGCTTTTTAATCTCTTTCCTAGCTCCCTTAAATCTGCCTGCAGGACCTCATCCCTCTTTCTACCTATGTTGTTGGTACCAATATGGACCACGACCTCTGGCTGTTCACCCTCCTGCCTCAGAATGTTCTGCAGCCGCTCAGTAACATCCTTGACCCTAGCACCAGGGAGGCAACATACCATCCTGGAGTCATGTCTGCGGCCGCAGAAGCGCCTGTCTGCTCCCCTAACCATCGAATCCCCTACCACTATTGCTTTCCCACTCTTCTCCCTCCCTCCTCCCCCCCCCACCCCTGTACAGCTGAGTCACCCGTTAGGAATTAGGAATCGCTTCTACATGCAAAGTCTGGTAGAAGTTTGGAACACTCTTCCACAAATGGCAATTGATGCTAGATCAATTGTTAATTTTAAATCTGAGATTGATAGATTTTAACAAAAGGTATTAAGCGATATGGGCCAAAGGTGGGTATATGGGGTTAGGTCACAGGTCAGCCATGATCTCATTGAATGGCGGAACAGGCTCGAGGGGCTCAGTGGCCTCCTCCTGTTCCTATGTTCCTCTGTAAAAATCCTGGAAGTTTCCAGGAGTAAAAGAGCGAGCATTCTATCGACTGCAATCGTCTCTTGTGTTGCCTTCAGAAACTGAAGACATCTCGCTTGAACTGCGGACCGTGTTGAGCGGAACCACCAAGAACATCAACATCACTGACCCTGCGCTGGCGGCTTTTGTACGCAGGCAAAGGTGGCAAGAGGAGTACGAGAAGCGGAAGAACGCGACGATGATCGATAGATTTGTCAAATCCGCACTAAGAAAGCACTTCACCTTCCGAAGGAGGTGAGTATTTCGTGCAGTAGTGGGGTCCTCGCACGGGGTTTCAGTGCCGTTAGTTTGGGCATGAGACAACCCTTTGTTTTGTTAATGTTGCTGTGTACGAGCAGCTATTTCCAAGCCACATTGTCTCTCCCTCTCCCGCCCTCAGCATCCTCATGACTGGCTACGCAATGCGCAACCTCCTTTTTGGACGACCTCCCGTGGAGCAGCTGGCACAGGAATTTGATTACGCAAACATGAAACGTGTTGAGAACACAAACCCTGAATCGCAGAGGAAAGAACAGGCCAAGACAGAGGACCATATTGAACTGTAACAGTCGTACGAGCACATCACATGTTCAGACCCAAAGCTTCTGTGACTACAGGATGCGAGTTCCACACCAACTGGCACAACACACCTGAACTTTTTTTTTATAAATGGACTTTACAGGTTGTTTGTGGGAGATCTTTCAGTTCAGTGTCTCAGCTTTGCAGGATTAAGTTCAAAGAGAACAAAACCAATTTTAAACATGGCAATTAAATTTCACACCACGTGCTGATGGTCAAATATAAAAGGTTTCAGGTGGGGCACGTCTGTCCGCCATGCTAAAAGGAACATGCGTGACTTTAGATTTCCCAGGAAATAAAAACACTGCAATGCTTACTACTTTCCAAATCCTTCCTCTGGTCATTCTGCTTTCTCACCTACTGTTTTTGATTTATAAAGTTGGATCCTCCAGGTCCCCATCAACAGTGCCACAGGAGAAACACCAATACCACTTATAACAGGCACGCTATACCATGTCTAAAAGTACTTTTTTTTTTTACTCGTTGTCAGAATAACATTAATTTTGTCTGAATCCCTTGCTAGGGGGGCACGGTGGCATAGTGGTTAGCACTGTTGCCTCACAGCGCCAGGGACCCGGGTTCAAATTTGGCCTCGGGCGACTGTCTGTGTGGAGTTTGCACATTCTCCCCGTGTTTGCGTGGGTTTCCTCCGGGTGCTCCGGTTTCCTCCCACAGTCCAAAGATGTGCAGGTTAGGTTGATTTGGCTATTATAAATTGACCCTTAGTAGGGGATTAAATACGTGGGGTTACGGGGATAGGGTGGGATATGTGTCGGTGCAGGCTCGATGGGCCGAAATGGCCTCTATCTGCACTGTAGATTCTGTGATTCTGTGATTCTGAGCTGCTTTACCTTAATGTATATACACAGCAAGTTATAAACAGATATCCATCGGTGCCGTGCTGCAGAACACGGAATCACCACCTTCCCAATGTAAAGCCCGTGTGACAGTGTCGGGGCCGAGGCCCTCCGATTCCCGCTGGAGCAGACAGGCAGGACAGCAAGTTGCACACATCACCCCCACCCTCCCCCGGCTACCTCACCATCCGCAATGATGAGGAGCTCAACAAGCGGCCAAATGGCTTGCATTAGTCCTCGAGCCCTTGGGGGCACTCCAGGCGCTGGGCCTGCCTGATCCAAGTCACAAATCAATGAAGGACTCAACAGACTCAGCACTGAGGTAGTCGCTCTTCGTCAAGGTGGAAACAGCGGATTGAACTGTCCAAAACAGCCAGTGCCCTGAATAAGTTTTAGGGTGGCGCCTTTGTAATTGATGCCTATGGTAATGACACCTATGGTTAGCACCATTTACACAATATCGGTGGCTGTCTGAGCTAAACACAGTGCAGACTGTATATTCCCCTCAATATCAGTGGCTGTCTGAGATAAACACAGTGCAGACTGTATATTCCCCTCACTGCCCCCACCCCACACACACACAAATCGTCAAGCAGAAACTGATAGCCAAGTTCCGCACTCATGAGGACGGCCTCAACCGCGATCTTGGGTTCATGTCACGCTACATGTAACCCCACCTGACGTAGGGTCACCCAGACTCGAGTCGTCGTTGGCTTGTTCTCTCTACACAGATGCGGCCGGACCTGCTGTGATTTCCAGCAAAAAAAAAAAATTTCGGTCTGTTTTTTGTTTTTCATACAAACCCCAGCATCTGCAACATTTGACCCCTTGTGACCCCACCTCATTGTTCTTTGATGTAATGTTTTCCTGACTAACCTGTTTGGACACCATTCACACCTTTGATTGCTGTGATTATCTCTCTGCCGAGGTGTGATAAATGGCAGTTAGAAAGATTACCTGTAATCATCTGGCATTATTCTCTGACTATATAAGTTGTGTCTTTATGCATCTCTCAACTTCACCTGACGAAGGAGCAGCGCTCCGAAAGCTTGTGATTTCAAATAAAACTGTTGGACTATAACCTGGTGTTGTGTGACTTCTTACATTTACACACACAATGGACAGTGTGGCCAGAGCCATTTTCTTGCACATTCAGGCAGCTCCGAAGGATCTGCTTGTTCTTCAGGTAGCGAGTGGCTGTCTCCCGTCTCTGGATCAAACATTAGTAAAATATCGTTTCTCAGTTGTGACAAGACTTCTCATTGCCCTGTGCGATGTGGAATAGCTCATCCTGATCGGAAACAGTGGCAGCGTGCTAGCCAAAAGCTGGAACAGCTGAAGTCATTCTTAACTAGCATGATCATTGTTTGGAATGCACCACCCCTCACCCTCTCTCGACTAAAAGGGACAACCAGGCATTTTCTAAAGGATATTTTTTGTTTTTTACAGTTCCACAATCAGATCATGAGTATTTCAGCTCATGAGTGGTTTACCTCCTGAGCAAACAATTCCAGCGAAGATAGTCTCTGCCTCTCCAAGAACTGCGTGGGCTCTAAGAGAGGGGGAAATTTAAATGACTTTCCCATATTGGTCGTGACCTGATTACTTTGAAATTTTACTCCCCTATGTTTCCTGGATGAGCTACGCCTCCTCTGAATGTTGCACTCCTCATCCTCTCTTCTTGAACATAATGGCCTGGATATTGCGGCCAGCGGTGAAGTGACAGCGCTCGCCGCTGACCTCGAAGAACGTGATCTCTGTGGCATGGATTTCACCTGTCCCAATGTTAATTTCATTCTGGTGCCAGGTCGAGAGAATCTCCAGCGTCCAACAACAGTGATGTCATCAAGGAGGTTAAGCAGCCAATCACATTGAAGAATTCTCACAGACAGCAAACCAGGAAGTAAAATGCACTGATTATCCTTCCTTTTTAATCATTTTACAAAGAGTGGAATAAAGATTGGGACATACACACGGGATTTGGTAGAAGCTGAAATATCACAAAAAACTTTTTAAAATAATAATTTTTATTATTTTAAAAATCATGGAATTTTTATCATGTAATGCAGGAAATGAGATTTCACATATAAAATTAGTTTTTCAGGGCCAAAGAGGTTGTTCAGCAGTAATTATGACAGCAGGAAGAGAGCGTAAAAAGCTGAAGTTCATGTCAATTCAAGTGATTTCTAAAGATTTCCATTTACGGGGACGTCAGCCCTGTGGAGGAGCAAGGAATCACTGACGGCAACTTCCGGATTTCCGCATTTAACTGCGCATGTGAGGACGCCAGAAGTTGCTGTCAGTTTCACAGAGTAATGATGGCAAAAGCTGACAGTTTCACCATCATTACAACCGTAAATTCCGGTCAATATATTCCAAAAATTGCCGATTTTTAATTCCATCCTGGCCCTTGTTGGCAATCACTTTTCCAAATTCCTTCAAAAGTCAACACAACCCCACGTACTGTTTCTGCCCCCCCCCCAGATCAGATAAAAGCCTTTGATGTACAAGATCACCTGTGTGGACTCTCCCAAGTCCTTTACCAATAATTCTATAACCAGCCAAGCAATCACTGTACAGAAACTACCATTACAAATATGATTACAAAAGGCAAAATACTGCGGATGCTGGAAATCTGAAATATAAACAGAAAATGCTGGAAATACTCAGCAGGTCAGGCAGCATCTGTAGTCAGAGAAACGGAGATAACGTTTCAGGCCCTTTGTCAGAACTAGTAAATGTTACAGCTGTAACAGGTTTTAAGCAAGTACGGATACAGGGAAAGCAGGGAAGGGAGGAAAGGACAAAAAGGAATATCTGTGATAGAGTGGAAGGCAGGAGAGATTAAATGACAAAAGTGATGATGGTGCAAGGCAAAAAGGGATGGTATGGGACAAGTGAAGAAACAAAAGATGGGTCTCGAGGAGGTGTAAATGGCAACAGTAGAATCAGTACCAGTACCTACTGTCCAAGAAAATGGGAAACGGTTTGGTGTCAGTACTTGTTGTGAGAGAGCTATCTGTACAGTTTGGAGGTGTTGACACAGAGACCATCAGGTTGGGTGGCGCCATGACTGCTTTTAATTGGACTTCAGACGAGGAAGACAATCAGCACCCACAGCAGCAAGAGCTGCAGGTGGACAACAGAGAGGGGAGCAACAGAGGAGCTGAGGTCGCAGGAGGTACTACCCACGTAACAGGGTATACAGATGCAGGCTCAGGTTCCTTGCCCTCTCGGAGATTGTCACGTCAGGTGGTCACTGACGCCTGCAACCTCCTAGAAGAAGACCTGCTGGACCTGGCGGCCACACATTACCAGTGGCTGTTAAAGTCACCACCACCTCAACCTCTTTGCTTCAGGATCCTTCCAGGGCGCCACCGGAGACATACCAAGGGTCTCACAGTCGGCTGCACATAAATGTATAAGGCAGGTGACGGATGGATTGTTTGCCAGGGCTGGGAGTTATGTAACCATCCCCTGTGAGGACAGTTGCCAGAATGAGCGGGCACTCGGATTCGTGTCTCTGGCTGGCTTCCCACAGGTGCAGGGTGCCATCGATTGGACACACATGGCAATCTGAGCACCTCCAGATCAACCAGGAGTATTCGTCAACCGCAAAGGATTTCATTCCATCAATGTTCAGCTGCTCTGTGACCAAAATAAAAGGTTCATGCAGGTCTGCGCTAGATTCCCTGGGAGCTGCCATGATCCTTTCATACTGCAGCAGTCCAACATCCCCGACCTGCTCATACCTGGAACTAGCCTTAAGGGGTGGCTGCTAGGCGACAAAGGATAACCTCTTCAAACCTGCCTGATGACACCTCTGAGAAACCCCACCAATCAACCCCAAGAGCACTACAACGCAAACCATATGACAGCCAGATGTGTCATCGAGCAAGCCATTGGTGCTCAAGATGTGCTTCAGCTGCCTAGACGCTATTCAGTAATCACCAGCGAGGGACTCTAGGATAATTGTGGTGTGCTGCGCTCTGCATAACAAACCGCAGCAATGAGGACCAGAAATCAATTCGATGAAGAGTCCAATGGAGAGCAGGAGGATGAGAAGGAGGAGGGAGTTGAAGAGCAGCCAATCACATTGCTGCTCGGGATGCCAGAGATGCTCTAATAGCTCAAAGGTTCAATTAGTCACCCACACTGCTGATACCTGGAGCAGTGCTGATACCTGGAGCGGTGCTGATACCTGGAGCGGTGCTGATACCTGGAGCGGTGATGCTGATACCTGGAGCGGTGATGCTGATACCTGGAGCGGTGAAGCTGATACCTGGAGGGGTGAAGCTGATACCTGGAGGGGTGATGCTGATGCCTGGAGCGGTGATGCAAATACCTGGAGCGGTGAAGCTGATAACTGGAGTGGTGATGCTGATATCTGGAGTGGTGCTGATACCTGGAGCGGTGATGCTGATACCTGGAGCGGTGATGCTGATACCTGGAGCGGTGAAGCTGATACCTGGAGCGGTGATGCTGATACCTGGAGCGGTGATGCTGATACCTGGAGCGGTGATGCTGATACCTGGAGCGGTGATGCTGATACCTGGAGCGGTGATGCTGATCCCTGGAGCGGTGATGCTGATACCTGGATCGGTGATGCTGATACCTGGAGCGGTGATGCTGATACCTGGAGCGGTGATGCTGATACCTGGAGCGGTGATGCTGATACCTGGAGCGGTGAAGCTGATACCTGGAGGGGTGATGCTGATACCTGGAGCGGTGATGCTAATACCTGGAGCGGTGATGCTGATATCTGGAGCGGTGAAGCTGATACCTGGAGCGGTGCTGATACCTGGAGCGGTGAAGCTGATACCTGGAGCGGTGCTGATACCTGGAACGGTGATGCTGATCCCTGGAGCGGTGATGCTGATACCTGGAGCGGTGATGCTGACACCTGGAGCGGTGATGCTGACACCTGGAGCGGTGATGCTGACACCTGGAGCGGTGATGCTGATACCTGGAGCGGTGATGCTGATACCTGGAGCGGTGATGCTGATACCTGGAGCGGTGATGCTGATACCTGGAGCGGTGATGCTGATACCTGGAGCGGTGATGCTGATACCTGGAGCGGTGATGCTGATACCTGGAGCGGTGATGCTGATACCTGGAGCGGTGATGCTGATACCTGGAGCGGTGATGCTGATACCTGGAGCGGTGATGCTGATACCTGGAGCAGTGCTGATACCTGGAGCAGTGATGCTGATACCTGGAGCGGTGATGCTGATACCTGGAGCGGTGATGCTGATACCTGGAGCGGTGATGCTGATACCTGGAGCAGTGCTGATACCTGGAGCAGTGATGCTGATACCTGGAGCGGTGATGCTGATACCTGGAGCGGTGATGCTGATACCTGGAGCGGTGATGCTGATACCTGGAGTGGTGATGCTGATACCTGGAGCGGTGATGCTGATACCTGGAGTGGTGATGCTGATACCTGGAGCAGTGCTGATACCTGGAGCAGTGATGCTGATACCTGGAGCGGTGATGCTGATACCTGGAGCGGTGATGCTGATACCTGGAGCGGTGATGCTGATACCTGGAGGGGTGATGCTGATACCTGGAGCGGTGATGCTGATACCTGGAGCGGTGATGCTGATACCTGGAGCGGTGCTGATACCTGGAGCGGTGATGCTGATACCTGGAGCGGTGATGCTGATACCTGGAGCGGTGATGCTGATACCAGGAGCGATGATGCTGATACCTGGAGCGGTGATGCTGATCCCTGGAGCGGTGATGCTGATACCTGGAGCGGTGATGCTGATACCTGGAGCGGTGATGCTGATACCTGGAGCGGTGATGCTGATACCTGGAGCGGTGATGCTGATACCTGGAGCGGTGATGCTGATACCTGGAGCAGTGATGCTGATCCCTGGAGCGGTGATGCTGATACCTGGAGCGGTGATGCTGATACCTGGAGCAGTGATGCTGATACCTGGAGCGGTGATGCTGATACCTGGAGCAGTGCTGATACCTGGAGTGGTGATGCTGATACCTGGAGTGATGAAGCTGATACCTGGAGCGGTGATGCTGATACCTGGAGCGGTGATGCTGATACCTGGAGCGGTGATGCTGATTCCTGGAGCGGTGATGCTGATACCTGGAGCGCGGTGCTGATACCTGGAGCGGTGAAGCTGATACCTGGAGCGGTGATGCTGATTCCTGGAGCGGTGATGCTGATACCTGGAGCGCGGTGCTGATACCTGGAGCGGTGAAGCTGATACCTGGAGCGGTGATGCTGATACCTGGAGTGGTGATGCTGATACCTGGAGCGGTGATGCTGATACCTGGAGCGGTGAAGCTGATACCTGGAGTGGTGAAGCTGATACCTGGAGCGGTGAAGCTGATACCTGGAGCGGTGATGCTGATACCTGGAGCGGTGATGCTGATACCTGGAGTGGTGATGCTGATACCTGGAGCGCTGATGCTGATACCTGGAGAGGTGAAGCTGATACCTGGAGCGGTGATGCTGATACCTGGAGCGGTGATGCTGATACCTGGAGCGGTGATGCTGATACCTGGAGCGGTGAAGCTGATACCTGGAGCGGTGATGCTGATACCTGGAGCGGTGCTGCTGATACCTGGAGCGGTGATGCTGATACCTGGAGCGGTGAAGCTGATACCTGGAGCGATGAAGCTGATACCTGGAGCGGTGATGCTGATACCTGGAGCGGTGCTGCTGATACCTGGAGCGGTGATGCTGATACCTGGAGCAGTGCTGATACCTGGAGCGGTGATGCTGATACCTGGAGCAGTGCTGATACCTGGAGCGGTGATGCTGATACCTGGAGCGATGAAGCTGCTACCTGGAGCGGTGATGCTGATACCTGGAGCGGTGATGCTGATACCTGGAGCGGTGATGCTGATACCTGGAGCAGTGATGCTGATACCTGGAGCGGTGATGCTGATACCTGGAGCGGTGATGCTGATACCTGGAGCGGTGATGCTGATACCTGGAGCGGTGATGCTGATACCTGGAGCGGTGATGCTGATACCTGGAGCGGTGATGCTGATACCTTGAGTGGTGATGCTGATACCTGGAGCGGTGCTGATACCTGGAGTGGTGATGCTGATACCTGGAGCGGTGCTGATACCTGGAGTGATGAAGCTGATACCTGGAGCGGTGATGCTGATACCTGGAGCGATGAAGCTGATACCTGGAGTGGTGAAGCTGATACCTGGAGCGGTTATGCTGATACCTGGAGCGGTGATGCTGATACCTGGAGCGGTGATGCTGATACCTGGAGCGGTGAAGCTGATACCTGGAGCGGTGATGCTGATACCTGGAGCGGTGATGCTGATACCTGGAGCGGTGAAGCTGATACCTGGAGCGGTGAAGCTGATACCTGGAGCGGTGATGCTGATACCTGGAGCGGTGATACTGATACCTGGAGCGGTGATGCTGATACCTGGGGTGGTGATGCTGATACCTGGAGCGGTGCTGATACCTGGAGCGGTGATGCTGATACCTGGAGCGGTGATGCTGATACCTGGAGCGGTGCTGATACCTGGAGCGGTGATGCTGATACCTGGAGTGGTGATGCTGATACCTGGAGCGGTGATGCTGATACCTGGAGCGGTGAAGCTGATACCTGGAGCCGTGATGCTGATACCTGGAGTGTTGCTGATACCTGGAGTGTTGCTGACACCTGGAGCGGTGATGCTGATACCTGGAGCGGTGCTGATACCTGGAGCGGTGATGCTGATACCTGGAGCGGTGATGCTGATACCTGGAGCGGTGATGCTGATACCTGGAGCAGTGCTGATACCTGGAGCAGTGATGCTGATACCTGGAGTGGTGATGCTGATACCTGGAGCGGTGATGCTGATACCTGGAGCGGTGATGCTGATACCTGGAGCAGTGCTGATACCTGGAGCAGTGATGCTGATACCTGGAGCAGTGATGCTGATACCTGGAGCGGTGATGCTGATACCTGGAGCGGTGATGCTGATACCTGGAGCGGTGATGCTGATACCTGGAGGGGTGATGCTGATACCTGGAGCGGTGATGCTGATACCTGGAGCGGTGATGCTGATACCTGGAGCGGTGATGCTGATACCTGGAGCGGTGATGCTGATACCTGGAGCGGTGATGCTGATACCTGGAGCGGTGATGCTGATACCTGGAGCGGTGATGCTGATCCCTGGAGCGGTGATGCTGATACCTGGAGCGGTGATGCTGATACCTGGAGCGGTGATGCTGATACCTGGAGCGGTGATGCTGATACCTGGAGCGGTGATGCTGATACCTGGAGCGGTGATGCTGATACCTGGAGCGGTGATGCTGATACCTGGAGCGGTGATGCTGATCCCTGGAGCGGTGATGCTGATACCTGGAGCGGTGATGCTGATACCTGGAGCGGTGATGCTGATACCTGGAGCGGTGATGCTGATACCTGGAGCAGTGCTGATACCTGGAGTGGTGATGCTGATACCTGGAGTGATGAAGCTGATACCTGGAGCAGTGATGCTGATACCTGGAGTGGTGATGCTGATACCTGGAGCGGTGATGCTGATACCTGGAGCGGTGATGCTGATACCTGGAGCGGTGAAGCTGATACCTGGAGCGGTGATGCTGATACCTGGAGCGGTGATGCTGATACCTGGAGCGGTGATGCTGATACCTGGAGCGGTGAAGCTGATACCTGGAGCGGTGAAGCTGATACCTGGAGCGGTGATGCTGATACCTGGAGCGGTGATGCTGATACCTGGAGTGGTGATGCTGATACCTGGAGCGGTGATGCTGATACCTGGAGAGGTGAAGCTGATACCTGGAGCGGTGATGCTGATACCTGGAGCGGTGATGCTGATACCTGGAGCGGTGATGCTGATACCTGGAGCGGTGAAGCTGATACCTGGAGCGGTGATGCTGATACCTGGAGCGGTGCTGCTGATACCTGGAGCGGTGATGCTGGTACCTGGAGCGGTGAAGCTGATACCTGGAGCGATGAAGCTGATACCTGGAGCAGTGATGCTGATACCTGGAGCGGTGCTGCTGATACCTGGAGCGGTGATGCTGATACCTGGAGCAGTGCTGATACCTGGAGCGGTGATGCTGATACCTGGAGCAGTGCTGATACCTGGAGCGGTGATGCTGATATCTGGAGCGATGAAGCTGCTACCTGGAGCGGTGATGCTGATACCTGGAGCGGTGATGCTGATACCTGGAGCGGTGATGCTGATACCTGGAGCATTGATGCTGATACCTGGAGTGGTGATGCTGATACCTGGAGCGGTGATGCTGATACCTGGAGCGGTGATGCTGATACCTGGAGCGGTGATGCTGATACCTGGAGCGGTGATGCTGATACCTGGAGCGGTGATGCTGATACCTTGAGTGGTGATGCTGATACCTGGAGCGGTGCTGATATGTGGAGTGGTGATGCTGATACCTGGAGCGGTGCTGATACCTGGAGTGATGAAGCTGATACCTGGAGCGGTGATGCTGATACCTGGAGCGATGAAGCTGATACCTGGAGTGGTGAAGCTGATACCTGGAGCGGTGATGCTGATACCTGGAGCGGTGATGCTGATACCTGGAGCGGTGATGCTGATACCTGGAGCGGTGAAGCTGATACCTGGAGCGGTGATGCTGATACCTGGAGCGGTGATACTGATACCTGGAGCGGTGATGCTGATACCTGGGGTGGTGATGCTGATACCTGGAGCGGTGCTGATACCTGGAGCGGTGATGCTGATACCTGGAGCGGTGATGCTGATACCTGGAGCGGTGCTGATACCTGGAGCGGTGATGCTGATACCTGGAGCGGTGATGCTGATACCTGGAGCGGTGATGCTGATACCTGGAGCGGTGAAGCTGATACCTGGAGCCGTGATGCTGATACCTGGAGTGTTGCTGATACCTGGAGTGTTGCTGACACCTGGAGCGGTGATGCTGATACCTGGAGCGGTGCTGATACCTGGAGCGGTGATGCTGATACCTGGTGCGGTGATGCTGATACCTGGAGCGGTGATGCTGAAACCTGAAGCGGTGATGCTGATACCTGGAGTGGTGCTGATACCTGGAGCGGTGATGCTGATACTTGGAGCGGTGATGCTGAAACCTGAAGCGGTGATGCTGATACCTGGAGCGCTGCTGCTGATACCTTTGAGGACGTGTTGACAGTGCCATTTGAGGACGTGTGCTGCAAATCAGGTGAGCTGATTGCATAAGGAGTGGGGTGAGTTGCAGTGGATGGAGGAAGGGGAGGTGAGGAAGTGCATTGAAATGGAATAATAAGTGCTACTGAAAGTTAATTTGGTGTAAGGAGTGATATGATAGAGTATGCTTGCCAAAACAGAGTGAGGTGGGGGGAATGCACTACAGGATCTGCAATTGTGCTTACCTTGCCTGTTCTGGTTAGGTCATTAAAACACTTCCTGCACTGAGCCCATGTGCGGAGCACAGCACTGCTTATCTCTTCAGCTCGCTCCAGCCACACCTTCTTCGTTAGAGAAGCAGGTTTTTTCTCCCCATTACTGAGGAATAGGACCGTCAAGCGACGCCTCATTAAAGCAGGGTGCTGCCTTTGTCCTTCCTGACTCCATTTCAAATTCTGAGTTGCATGACACTCACCCAACACCTCCAAATTCCATCTGTGCTTTGGCCCTTTAAATAATCCAGGTGAAATTGCGTCATGTGTGTGCACATCACACCCGCTCAAGCACATTGGAGGAACGAAGCCCAGAAGTAAAATGATAATGAGGCACCCCTGTTGAAATTGGACATTCCCACGTGTCCCACAATCTTCAGTGATTTCTGTGCGCTCTATTGCCCGCCCCCCCACTCAGATTCCAGCTCCACGTTAGTATCGACCTTCATACGTGCTTTCTGAGTAAGTATTGCTGTGTAATTGTAGAATTTCTGTTATTCAGTAAGGCAAGGGTTACTCACTGACTTTGAAGTTTCTCTTTCAGGTTACTCACTATGTAACTGTACAGAGTTTCTGTTTATTCAGCAAGGTAAGAGTTACTTGCTGTGTATTTGTCCAGAGTTTCTGTTTATACAGCAGGTTATGGGCTACTTACCGTGTAACTGTACAGAGTTCCTTTTTATTCTGCAGGGTAAGGATTAGTCGATGTGCAACTAGACAGAGTTCCTCTTTATTCGCAGGGTACTGGCAGTGCTTCCAATCTGTCTAAGTACAGGGCAGACGTATCAACTGTGAAACAATTTTGTAATGACAATGGGTTAAAGGTGGAACTGTCAGTTGGAGAAGAGGGCAGAACATTTCGGGGGAATAACTAGTTACAGCAAAGTTCCAGTTTATGACAGTAACATTAATAAAGGAACCTTCTGCAGTCACTCACCATACTTCATAGCGTTCAATATCAGCAATTCAACAAGGCACAAAAAATGGTTCCAAGTATTCTGGTGTATCCTTATTGTTCAACCTGAATCTCTTCCTATTCAGCATCTACATGGTACCCCTGGGGACGTCAGCAGCAAGCACAGAGTTGGCTTCCACATGTACACAGATGATACGCAGCTCTCCCCTATAGGGGCATTAAGTAGCCCTGAAACACTGGCCAATATGGGAACACCCTCATCTGGATGAGATCTTGGAATTTTATAGAATTACTAGCTGGGGGTGCCCGGCGGTGCCGAGGCTTTTTTGAGGGCATGTTGTTGTTGGAAGAGAGAGAGAGAGTGACTGGGGGGAAGAGAGAGAACGAGCGACTGGGGGGAAGAGAGAGAGCGAGCGACTGGGGGGAAGAGAGAGAGCGAGCGACTGGGGGGAAGAGAGAGAGCGACTGGGGGGAAGAGAGAGAGCGATTGGGGGGAAGAGAGAGAGCGAGCGACTGGGGGGAAGAGAGAGAGCAACTGGGGAGAAGAGAGAGAATGACTGGGGGGAGAGAGAGAGAGCAAGAGACTGGGGGGAAGAGAGAGAGCGAGAGACTGGGGGGAAGAGAGAGCGAGAGACTGGGGGGAAGAGAGAGAGCGAGAGACTGGGGGGGAAGAGAGAGCGAGAGACTGGGGGGGGAAGAGAGAGAGCGAGAGACTGGGGGGAAGAGAGAGAGCGAGAGACTGGGGGAAGAGAGAGAGCGAGAGACTGGGGGGAAGAGAGAGAGCGAGAGACTGGGGGGGAAGAGAGAGAGCGAGAGACTGGGGGGGGAAGAGAGAGAGCGAGAGACTGGGGGGGAAGAGAGAGAGAGAGAGACTGGGGGGGAAGAGAGAGAGCAAGAGACTGGAGGGAAGAGAGAGAGCAAGAGACTGGAGGGAAGAGAGAGAGAGCGAGAGACTGGGGGGAAGAGAGAGAGCGAGAGACTGGGGGGAAGAGAGAGAGCGAGAGACTGGGGGGGAAGAGAGAGCGAGAGACTGGGGGGGGAAGAGAGAGAGCGAGAGACTGGGGGGAAGAGAGAGAGCGAGAGACTGGGGGGAAGAGAGAGAGAGCGAGAGATGGGGGAAGAGAGAGAGCGAGAGATGGGGGAAGAGAGAGAGCGAGAGATTGGGGGGGAAGAGAGAGAGCGAGAGATGGGGGAAGAGAGAGAGTGAGAGACTGGGGGGAAGAGAGAGAGCGAGAGACTGGGGGGCTTTCGATTCCATCTGGCACGACGGTTTATTCCTGAAACTTATCGAAAGCGGGATAGGGGGAAAAAACACATGATGTAATTAAATCAATGTATACAAACAACAAATGTGCAGTTAAAATTGGAGACAAACAAACAAAACACTTCCCACAGGGGCGGGGGGTGATGCAGGGCTCGCCCATCTCACCGACACTCTTTAATATTTACATAAATGAATTGGCAAAACTACTTGAACAATCTACAGCACCCGGCCTCACCCTATATGAATCCAAGGTTAAATTCCTCCTCTATGCAGATGACCTGGTTCTGCTGTCACCAACTAAGGAGGGTCTACAGCAGAACCTGGATCTGCTGGAGTCGTTCTGCCAGACCTGGGCCCTGACAATAAATCCCCAAAAAACCAAAGTCCTTGTGTTCCAGCAAAGATCCAGACATCAGGGACCCAAAATAAACTTCACACTAGGAACAACCAAAATTGATCAAACCACTAACTACACATACTTGGGCTTAAAATCAGTTCTACGGGAAATTTTCATCTGGCTGTGAATGAACTGAAAGAGAAAGCGCAAGAAGGGCTTTCTATGCCATAAAAAAATCAATCCAAATAGAAATCCCAATTAGCATTTGGCTCAAAATTTTCAAATCAGTAATTGAAC